>NW_018405386.1:1425743-1551811 GCF_002113885.1 Mizuhopecten yessoensis | reverse complement strand
GGGACAATACGTTTACATCCGATCTTCTAGGGACTTTCAAACTCTCATCTCTCAATAAAACTTGAAGCCGCATTTGTGGGGACAATACGTTTACATCCGATCTTCTAGGGACTTTCAAACTCTCATCTCTCAATCAAACCTGAAGCCGCATTTGTGGGGACAATACGTTTACATTCGATCTTCTAGGGACTATCAAACTCTCATCTCTCAATCAAACCCGAAGCCGCATTTGTGGGGAAAATACGTTTACATTCGATCTTCTAGGGACTATGTGTATCGTTTGACTATGTGTATGAAAGCAATGATCATATTGGTTCTTCAGGTATTTGATTTACCAATGAACGCCTTCGTAATAGAATGAAGACGGCTTGTATGGATTTCATGCAATTCATGGACTTGAGAGTCAACTCTCAAATCGTTGTGGGGACATCGAGTTAAATGGTTGAGAGTGGATACTGTACTTCAGGGGACATTTTAAGCATACCGTAAGTATGGGGACATGAAAATGTCCCCATAGCCAGACCATGTCCCCACAACACGTTTTTTTGTTGGACAAATGTCCCCACAATTAAGGTGTTACCAACCCTCCCATTCACTCTCTCTCTCCCATTTACTCTCTCTCTCTCCCACTCTCTCCCATTCACTCTCTCTCCCATTCACTCTCTCTCTCTCCCACTCTCCCATTCACTCTCTCTCTCCCATTCACTCTCTCTCTCCCATTCACTCTCTCTCTCTCTCCCACTCTCTCTCATTCACTCTCTCTCTCACACTCTCTCCCATTCACTCTCTCTCTCACACTCTCTCCCATTCACTCTCTCTCTCCCATTCACTCTCCCACTCTCTCCCATTCACTCTCTCTCTCCCACTCTCTCCCACTCTCTCCCATTCACTCACTCTCTCCCATTCACTCTCTCTTTCCCATTCACTCTCTCTCTCCCACTCTCTCCCATTCACTCTCTCTCTCTCTCCCATTCACTCCCACCCTCCCTCCCTCACTCACTCACTCACTCACTCACTCTCCCACACTCACTCAATCTCTCCCACTATCTCTATCACTCTCTATGTCCCACTCCCATACACACTTTCGATCAGAAAACGACCACCTTTAACATGGAGTATCCAATCAGAGGTGACCTATCACAGTAGATACCTCCGATATCAGAATACAACTGCCAAAGTAGCACTCTCCGATCAGAGCTGTAGAACATGTAGATAAAGTGTAGTGTTGGTACACGTAACAATCTACAGACCACTCACGACAAAAACTAAACTATAAGGCCAATCAGGGGTTAGGGGAGCTTTGATTACACATCAGCGCACAGTTGGCCACTTCCGTGTTTGAAACAACAACAGCACTTTTAGAAAAATCGTACAGTTTTTATAGAAAATAAAATCTTCCTATACAGGTGTGCAGAATTTATAACATTAAATGTCATACTACAACAGTATTGTAACTCTCAGTCATTTTAAAGGGAATTATTTGAGCGCGTTCTGAACAATTGCATATAAATCCTGTTTTAAATGGTATAGAAATACATTAAGATATGATATATTTTTATTTATTCCAATGTGAGAAGGATGGTAAGTAACT
Source organism: Mizuhopecten yessoensis (assembly GCF_002113885.1). Lineage (NCBI taxonomy): Eukaryota > Metazoa > Mollusca > Bivalvia > Pectinida > Pectinidae > Mizuhopecten > Mizuhopecten yessoensis. Next base: position 1,550,220 of record NW_018405386.1, on the reverse strand, counting down.
CTTTATGTGTTTAATTCTATATCAGGTGGACCAATTACAGCAGTTAATCCCTCCCGACTACCGCTACTAATCCCTGTAATTATCGCTACCAGTACTGATTACTGCTCAGATCAACGGTCTACCGACTATCTCCTAAAATGCATTATTTTACTGATGAAGAAAGGTTAATAGACTGCATAGTCTATGTGTAAATGGTATTTGTGCCCCCACCCCACACCTTTTTCACTTCAACACCACGAAGATTTGCGTTTGGGATTCAATCTATCCATGGTGTCTCAGTTGAGATCTCAACAGTTTAACCCTACAATGCTGAATAATGAAAAGAGATCATAAAGACATTTTGGGACCTTGGAATCATTTGGTTAAAAAGTGTAGATCTAGCTCCCCTGGGGCCGAGGTGATATGTCCAAAAAGGTGAAGCTGAGTGTTAAATATTTGAAAGCGTATGCCTCTAGACCGCTCTGAGGCATTGGGATGAACTGTCGTAATTGTACGGTAATATGTTATGATATTTGTACAGTTTGCACATGGAACTGTAGCACGATCTTTCCCTTCCCAATTGTAAATAGCTACCACAGGGACTGTAGTATGATATTTGCCTCCCCTATGCTATATAGCTAACACAGGGAACTATAGCACGACCCTTGTCTCTCCTACAATATATAGCTATCGCAGGAGAATGTAGCAAACTCCTTGTCTCCTCCATAATGCACAGCTACCACAGGAGACTGTAGCAAGATACTTGCTTCCTCTATAAGTGTATAGCTACCACAGGGGACTGTTGCATGAACTTTGCCTCCTCTAAAGTACGCAGCTACCACAGGGGACTGTAGCATGATCTTTGCCTCCTCTATAGAACGCATCTTCCACAGGAGACTGTAGCACGATACTTGCATTCCCTATACGTGTATAGCTACCACATCGGACTGTAGCAATATCATTGTCTCCTCTATAATGCATAGCTACCAAAGGGGACTGTATTACGATACTTGCCTCATCTATTGTAAATAGCTACCAAAGGGGAATGTAGTAAAATCCTTGTCTCTCTATAAGTGTATAACTACCACAGGGAACTATAACACCACCCTTGTCTCTCTATAAGTGTATAACTACCACAGGGAACTATAACGCGACCCTTGCCTCTCTATAAGTGTATAACTACCACAGGGAACTATAACACGACCCTTGTAATAATTATCATTTTGTTAGGATCGTACCTACCTTCCAAATGTCAAAAAGGTTTAGATGCTCCGATGTTTTTTATAAACAGTTCGGAGTTGGGATGACAAATGACTAATAGATGATCGGGAGCTGTGTTTATGAGTCATTTGACATAACTTCCTCGGAGAAATTTCGGAGTAAGGTTATTTTATGCTCTATTCATTAATACACCTATTTGAAATCCTATTGAATTACTATTTCGATAATTCAATGAGGTATTTTTTTTTACTCTCCATATTTTACCATACTGTGGACCATATTTTCCCGGTTTGGTAAGGTACCCGACTGTGGTAATTAAAAAAACCCATAATGGATAGTCTGTTGCGTCTTGCTATTTTCTTGTATCGGTGCATGTATATTTGGCTGAATATTTTACACAGAGAATTTCGCGAAACCGATTACAAATAACAATATCAACATAAAATGTGTTACAAGTCTCAATTAACAGAAGATAAATATGTTGATAGAGGTCAACTTTGACTTATTTTGAACAAATAAAAGATTAACACGGAGACCCTTAAAATAGAACACGACGAAGACCAGGTATTCCGCAAGAGAAAGCGTCCCGTGATTCCATCGATGACACCTGCCATGACAAATCACGGGTATCTGCTTCTAAAATGTATACATGTAAATGTGTTTACTATATCTTCCCCGTTTTCGGGGCAGATACTTTGGTCAAATCAAAATAATGTCATGTGAGATAAGGCAGAGTAATGAGAATTTAAAAAAAACGTTGATATCCCTATTGCACAAAAAATATTATAAGTTCCGATAGCCTTAATCTTGGAAATTGCTAAAACCTAAATTATAGATAAATTATCTTTGTTGTGGGGTAAATAGGATTCTTTGTTTCTATTCGATTGATCGTGTTTCAAGAGGAATTTCAGAATCTAAGTGCGCCATCATCGACGACCATTTCCGTCGGAGCAAATGCTAAACTAAAAGAAAAATATTTTGGTTGACATGTAGACACCAAAATATCATTATGCGGGAAATAGAATTTCTAAAACATTGTATCACCATGCCCATCGACGAAGTACAGCCTTTTAAACAACCCAACCAAACCCCCTCCCATAAGGACGTAAAGTGAAAGTAAAAACCGGAAGTGATTTTGGACATCCGTGTCTGTCTTAGCAATATGCTCTTACTGACACCCAATTCGGCCAAACTGGTGTTATCCAAACTAGTTTGGTTTGGTTCAATTTTGTTTAACGTCCTATTAACAGCTAATGTCATTTAAGGACGTGCCTCCATGTGTGTATGTAGAAGACAGGGTATGTTGGCGTGCTTGCCCCTCTATGATAGCGCGGATCTGATGCCGATTTTATAGTGCTATCTCACTGAAATGCCATGCCGAAGTCACACAGGACCAAATTCCGCCCGGTCACATTATACTGACAACGTGTGAACCAGTTGTTGCCAATTCCCTAAATGCTGAACGTTAAGCATGCAGGAAATAACAACTACCATTTTTAAGGACTTTGGTATGTCCCGGCCTAGGGACAGAATCCATTGCCTTCCTCACCTGGGCGAACGCTCAATATTAAGGCCAAAAGTGAGGTGTTGCCAAGCAAGGCGCTAGGAAATAAAAGGTAGTTAGAAGTATAAATAAAGATAAAGATCCCAAATATTGCAATGAGTGCAGCAGATTTATTTTGGTCGCTTTTGTGTCCACAAATAGAGGACACCAATGCAAATCCCCAATTCAGTAGGTGGGTCCCCACATTGGTCGCCTCATCCGATACGTGCAGTGGGTAACAGCAAGTGTATTCTTGTCACTCCCCACCTGCAGTGGTGATTATCCAAACTAAACGTGACACGTTGAAGGTGATAGCGAACCGGAAGCTGTCACTTTTCGTAAGTTGCGAGTTGCGATTAGAGTTGCGAGTAGAGAAATACATGTACGAGTTGAGAGAAACGAAACTAGTTAGACGTGACTACTGACATCACGTTTTTGTACACAAAGCAGAAGCAGAATTGAAATATATTCATTTTATTCGCGTTAACATATCATTGATAAAAATATTTCTACAATGTAATACAATGCAACTGGTACTGACAGATGAAATATACTTATTGTATATTTGATCAAACAAAAGCAGTGATAAACATACAAGTTTTTAAGTGTACTTATATTAGTTATATAACATTCTGAAACCATTAAGATAGAAAAATAAAGACATTACATATCATTGATATATTGTCTTTTTAATTAAACATATCGCATGTTATTTCGCTTCCTCTTCTTGTTGTCCACTGTGTACTGCTCACATGTCCTCTATTCCGTCTTTGCGTATTGCAGAGTTATCTTCTCTTGGGGGCAGGGATTGATTGGTAAGTCATTGGTTTGTGTGAGAAAACTACGTCGTTTTCTGAAAAATTGATGACGTTACTCTCACAAAAAAGTGACTAAACAATCAATACCTGCTCCCAAGAGAAGATAACTCTGCAATACGCAAAGACGGAATACGCACTGCGCCCATCACAGTATCACCTTTACTTATATCACGCATGGTTTAAGAGAAATCAGTTTAGAATTAAGATACATGCTGAGTTAAATTATGAAATAATAAAATATAACAGAAATACACTTTAACAATATGATTGTGAGATATACATCATAAACATAAATGTATATAGATCTCTATGAAGTGGAAACAATTCTAACCACATATGAAGTATAAGTAGTTGGCTGAAGTGTGCGCAGAATGCAGAATTTTGTATCTCTAACTTCCCTTTATTCTTAAAAGATGTCAATTATATTTGTATTTTGGAGGTTGTATATTTATATAAAGATAACATCAATCTGACAAACTGTTACCATCCTAATTGGCGGTAACGTGACAATGGTTATTGTATAACTGACAGGTGCTAATGAGTATAACATGTTGGTTACACCAATCATTTTAAAGGCTGGTGACTGGTGGAATATGGGCGTGGATGAATAGATCAATGACATGTTGGGCTTTTTGCCCCCGGGATAATTATAACACTTTTGATACAGTAAATATATGAAAATGGTGTCATGTATAATCACTTTTATTCAAAACCATAACTTTCAAAAGACTCTTAAAGAAAACATCCTTTTATTTTATAAAAAAAAATCAAAGAATGTTACTCATTGAAAATGTCCGGGCTCCTGTTTTACATCTGTCACGATTAGGATAAATTGGGCTGTCATTTAAAATGGACATCACAAAGGATTTGAACAATCTTTCTTCAGCGCGATTGACGAAAGTCGGGAGCCGGAAAATCTTCAATAAGGAACATTCTATTATCTTTTTATTATAGATCTTCGATAATTCATTCAGATCGAAGATCGATTATTGTCTTCTTTTGTAACTATAAGATGTTATCAAGACTCACAGCCCCTGACCAGTACCTATTATTGATTTGTTAAGTAAGACTAGTCTGTTACTGGGTCCCGTAGATCGGTAACTAGGTCTTTTTTTTGTGACTGCTGGATATTAGTAATCCTCAGAAATATAGATGTTTCACTGATGCTGTTTGCATCCCTGGAACATGTCGCGACAAAATCGAAGGCACGCGGTTAGCTATTTGATTTGTTTTAGGTAAAAAGAAAAAGTCTGACCAATCACGATATTTACACCTGTCCTTTGGAAGATTACAAAGGAGCGACACCCGACTTCTAAGCCTGTCAATTTTACCGTTATGCTTTCGCGCGATTCATTTGATGCGTATCAATTGATCAATTCATTCTACTTGTGTATTCCACAAGGTGGCGTGTACGAAGCTTTCGATTTAGCCATGACTTATTCCAGGGATGTAGAGAACAGTAGTGACAGTAAACCCTGGAATCCAACGGTGGATATTACTTGGACTCTGAATTGTATACCAGTAGGTTACTAGTGCGTAATATGGGGTTGCTTAATGTTTTTGGGACTCTGACCTCTTTCACCACACGGACTTGGACGGGCTATGATCGAGTTTCGGATTAATAAAAGTGAGTCAGATGACTAGTTAACATTTGATACCCAAAGAGAGGTCGCAAAAATATTAGAGACATCTTTTAATGAAAACAAAACATATATCTCTTATCTGTATAGAGATATTCTGAACTAATAAAGATATCTTCTGATTTTTCTAAGAGAAATAAAGGTATCTAAAATGTCATAGCGACATAATTTCTTTGAGATATCGCTGTGGTTTATGAGATATCTCACATATTGACAAAGATATCACGAATAGTTTATGAGACACCGTCTACAGTAGGCATCTACATTATGTATTAAACGTTTTAAATGGTAAGTTGTCATGCTGAAAAAAAACACGGTCAAACATACGTCATAGACGGCATTTACGAATAAGAGGTGTATCATCATCTCATCTGTCAAGCTGGGGATGGGTAATGCTGTCTTTGAAAGTGCAAGATGTCTGATCCTCAGCTTCCGGTTCGCCAACATCTCCAACGTGTCACGCTTAGTTGGGATAACAGTTTGGACGAATTTTGTGTCAGTAAAAGCATATTTCTATAGTCACGGATGTCCAAAATCACTTCCGGTTTTCACTTTCACTTAACGTCCTTAAGGGAGGGGGTTGGGCGGGTTGTTTAAAAGGCTGAACTTCTTCGATGGGTATGTTGTTATTTTGGCCTCTACATGTCATACAAAGTATAATGACGTAACATCAGATAATGACGCACAGCGTTATATGAAATCTGAGTAAGGATCAAATATATCATGTTATTTTATCTTCCTGGATATTTCATGAAAATACATGGAAGTTACGAGTGCAACGTAAATAACCGCCAATATAACGTCATCTCACCATTCATCATCATCATAATTAGTTCATCATAATCACATCCTAATCTCATTGTATCAATTTGAAGCACCTGACTAATCGCTAGGATGATACCTGGACCTTTGAAGATTACAAGTTTCAAGTTTATTTGTTTCTTCAGATATATTTCAATGTACAACAGGAGGTACAGAGGAGCGACACCCGACTTCAAATCCAGTCAATTTTACCGTTACGCGACAGGCCGATTCTTTTGGTGTACATTAAAGTATCAAACTAGTCTTCTCATCTCATCTACAAGGTGACGCACACTGAGCCTTCCATTTTTTCATTTGTTCGGTGCGATCCTAAAAAATGATCATTATTATCCCCAATCGATCGTCATTACGTCCGTATGTCCGTCTGCCCAAAGTCATGTGAATACAATTCCGTGCTACAATCCCCTGTGGTAGCTTTATACTGTAGAGGCGACAAGGATCGTACTACAGTCTCCTGCTAGCTCGCCCAGCAGTCCCCTGTGGCAGCTATATACTATAAGGGAGGTAAGGATCTTACTACAGCCCCCTGTGGTATCTATATACTATAGGGGAGGCAAGGATTGTGCTATAGCCCCTGTGTATGCAAGGATTGTGCTACCGTACCCTTGTAGTAGCTAAACACTTACAGGGGAGGCAAAGATCGTGCTACAGGCCCATGTGGAGGCAAGGATTGCACTACCGTACCCTTGTGGTAGCTAAACACTTAAAGGGGAGGCAAAGATCGTCCTGCAGCCGCCTGTGGAGGCAGAGATTGTGCTACCGCACCCTTGTGGTAGCTATACACTTTTAGGGGAGGCAAATATCGTGCTACCGTCCCCTGTTGTAGCTATGTACTATAGAGGAGGCAAAGATCATGCTATATGCGTTGTGATAGCTATATATTTGCAAGTATCGTGCATACAGACCCCTGTGGTAGCTATACACTTATAAGACAATATCGTACTACAGTCCCATGTACATATTGTACAAATCATATTACATATTACACACAGTCCAAATTTTACGACAGTTCATACCGTCCTTATACAACAGTCCTCATCCCAGTAATGCCTCAGAGTGGTCTAGAGGATTAGGCTTTCAAATATTTATCACTCAGCTTCCCCTTTCTGGCATATCACCTCAGCCCTCAGGGGAGCTAGATCTACGCTTTTTAACCAAATGTGCATCTCTTTTCATTATTCAGCATTGCAGGGTTAAACTGTTGAGATCTCAACTGTTTCCAAGACACGGTGGATAGATTGAACCCCAACGCAAATCTTGGTGGTGTTGAAGTGAAAGTGAAAAGGGGGTGGGATGGGGGCACAAGTTCAATTAATACATAGACTATGCAGTCTATAAAGCGTCCTTCATCAATAAAATGTTGCATTTTAGGAGATTGTCGGTAAACCGTTGATCTGAGTAGTAATCAGTACTGGTAGCGATAATTACAGGGATTAGTAGCGGTAGTCGGGAGGGATTAACTGTAATTGGTCTACCTGATATAGAATTAAATACATAAAGAGTAACCTACCATCTTACTCAACTTGGAATTAGCCAAAATATATCATATTTAAATGTTTTTCTTTCTCATTTTAAAACATAATTTATATGCAATTGTTCAGAACGCGCTCAAATAATTCCCTTTAAAATGACTGAGAGTTACAACAGTGTTGTAGTATGACATTTAATGTTATAAAAATTGCACGCCTGCATAGAGAGATTTTATTTGATATAAAACTACGATTTTCCTAGAGGTGCTGTTGTTGTTTCAAACACGGAAGTGCCCAACTGTGCGCTGATGTGTAATCAAAGCTCCCCTAACCTCTGATTGGCCTTTTAGTTTAGTTTTTGTCGTGAGTCGTCTGTAGATTGTTACGTGTACCAACACTACACTTTCATCTACATGTTCGATTTCACTGTCAGCTCTGATCGGAGAGTACTACTTCGGCAGTTGTATTCTGATATCGGAGGTATCTGCTGTGATAGGTCACCTCTGATTGGATACTCCATGCTCCAGGTGGTTGTTTTCTGATTGGAAGTGTGGGCGAAAGTGTGTATGGTAGTGGGAATTAGAGAGTGAAGGAGATAGTGGGAGAGATTGAGTGTGGGAGACGGGAGTGAGTGTGGGAGAGAGAGAGAGTGAGTGTGGGAGAGAGTGTGGGAGAGAGAGTATGAGTGTGGGAGAGAGTGTGGGAGAGAGAGTGTAGTGAGTGAGTGAGAGAGAGAGTGTGAGTGTGGGAGAGAGAGTGTGAGTGTGGGAGAGAGTGTGGGAGAGAGAGTGTGAGTGTGGGAGAGAGTGTGGGAGAGAGAGTGTGAGTGTGGGAGAGAGATGTGTGGAGAGACTGAGTGTTTACGGAAGTTAGAGAGATGTTGTGTGAGTGAGTGAGAGAGGGGGTAGTGAGAGATGGAGTGGGTGAGTGAGAGAGAGTATGTGAGTGCGTGTGGGAGAGTTATTGCGTGTGGGAGAGGGAATTACAGTGTCTCACTTCAGCCACATATCATATGATATACAATATTAACTAGTATATCACATTCCTATATAAAGGGCGTTCTGCACCTTTTAATTCACTTAAGATAGAGAGGTATTTAAAATTTTCAAGTTTGAGATGTGTCCAGAAGCCATAACTCAATTTAAAACAAAAGGAAAGTGTGTAGTGAATATGCATCTTATGTAAGTGTACTCAAATGAGTAAAGTTGTAAATTTCAACTCAAAATATAAATTAGAAAGGAAATTATTGCGAAAACAAAACTCTTTTCATTTGAAAATTACCTAAAAGCACCCCCTGACTTAATCCTCTGTTTTTCTATAAACGATTTTAAGTGATGATTGAATTTCTGTCATTCTTTATCTTCTATGTATGCCTGTTTAGCTATATAGTTTACACATGTTTTCAAAAACAGAAATGGAAATGGAACTGTTTTGTTTTTAAGCTCATTTTGAAAAGACATTTGTGATTTACCCTACACCTTTTGGTACCCCCAAAACTCACTTTCGGTCAAACCTTACTTTCGGTGCATGTAATATAATAGGACATCTTTGAATAAATTAAGGAGGGCAAAATCCGAATATACCGGGGCCCAAAAAAGGCCTTATAGACACTCATCCTTTACGATTATTGTCTATGAACATCGTTTTGAATTCCTATACATGAAGAATTATATTTTATCGAAAACACACGAGATAAAGATTGGCTTAAGCTTGCTGTTAAGGTAACCAAGCTCATAGCCACTGCATCACTTTTATTTAACATGTCCTGTTTTATTAAGGGTCTGGTTAACTTAAAGATGTATGTTACCTTATCGTAATGTGGATCTCATTTCAAAAATACGTGCACTGCATGTTGTGAGTCACTAATGTGACACCCCATAGAATAACTTTCACACAAATCACAGTTTAAAGCTAGCACAAAAACTTGAAAAAAATGGCCCTAGTATAATGATAACCAGTTCATTTACATCCAGCTGGGTGTTTATTAAAATGAGGACCGCGACAGATGTATAGAAAAAAGGTCTAACAGATCATTGCCATTGTTTACCTTTGCAAAACAGGTGAGTCAATGCCCCTATTTTCATGTTGATATATATTTGAGTTCGACCGAACTAAACGTATAAGTGCATTGACGCATTAATCGTATGAATTACGTTCACCCATTAATCGTATGAATTAATTTACGTCATGACTGAGGTGTTTTTTGTTTATCAGTATAGGTACGATGTAGTTAGATTGTCTCACGTAGCCTCGGGGTACCTGTACAGGTAATATTTTTTCACAGTAATACGTAGCTGCCTTTACGCTGGTACACAGGGACTTGAGAATTTGTTACAGCTATATTTACTGTAACAAATCATCATATCCCTGTGCGCTAGTATGCTGGTGAATCCTCTGAATTTTCAAACAGACTGCTTGTTGTATCCTTGTATGCTTGTATAATGTGTTCGAAAACTATTTAAATATTCTCTCTTAAAATGGTGTTTATACTCTTTGTAGGTTTAGAACCAGAGATAGTAACTTACCTGTAGAAACCGGAATTAAGAGTAATATACCAAGACATGAACGTATTTGTCAATCGTGTAATGTAAGAGATATCGGAGATGAATTTCATTATATATTTGGATGTTCGGCATTAGATAATGAAAGAAAAATGATCCTATCCTCTATGTTAATTACACGTCATAGTGTATTATCGCTTAAGGTTATAATGCCATCTAAAAGAAAAGCATTCCTAAAAAATATGTACTTTTATCAACAAAAAATCTGTCTATTCCCCTGCATGAAAGTATTTTTTATATGTAACTGCAGTACACCTCCGTTTAACCACGTATGCTTATTACTGTACATGAAATCTTTGTATTTATATATCTCTGTATACCATTGTGATTCAAAGGTGTTGAGATAAATAAAAAATAAGTTGAAAAGCCCCCACCCCTACCAAGACTCATCCCTGGACCCGCCCCTAAATTAATTCACTCCGAACAAGGGCTAGCTACGCCCTTGTGTAACAATATCATTTCAGCTGATTTAACACAAAGTGTTACATGTGTTACATATGTTACATATGTAAAAGTCAAATGTTCCGATAGCCAGTCTAAGTCGATTTTTCCAATGATCTTTTGTGATCTTCAAAATGCACTTTCAATTAAATCCACTTTTGGAATTACAGTATCACAATACCATAGTAACCATTCATATGTCTCATGTGTGTAATATGTCTTATGTGTACAATATGTCTCATGTGTACAATATGTCTCATGTATACAATATGTCTCATGTGTATAATATGTCTCATGTTAGTAACCATTCATATGTCTCATGTGTGTAATATGTCTTATGTGTACAATATGTGTAATGTGTATAATATGTCTCATGAGTGTAATATGTCTCATATGTATAATATGTCTCATGTGTATAATATGTTTCATTTGTACAATATGTCTAATGTGTATAATATGTCTCATGTGTGTAATATGTCTCATGTGTATAATGTGTCTCATGTGTACAATATGTCTCATGTATATAATATGTCTCATGTGTATCATATGACTCACGTGCATAACATGTCTCATGTTTATAATATGACTCATATGTATAATATGTCTCATGTGTATAATATGACTCACGTGCATAACATGTCTCATGTGTATAATATGACTCATGTGTATAATATGTCTCACGTGTATAATATGGCTCATGTGTATAATATGTCTTATGTGTACAATATGTATCATGTATACAATATGTCTCATGTGTGTAATATGTCTCATGTGTATAATATGTCTCACGTGTATAATATGGCTCATGTGTATAATATGTCTTATGTGTACAATATGTCTTATGTGTATAACATGTCTCATGTGTATAATATGTCTCATGTTAGTAACCATTCATATGTCTCATGTGTGTAATATGTCTTATGAGTACAATATGTCTCATGTGTACAATATGTCTCATGTATACAATATGTCTCATGTGTATAATATGTCTTATGCGTACAATATGTCTTATGTGTATAACATGTCTCATGTGTATAATATGGCTCATGTGTATAATATGTCTTATGTGTACAATATGTCTTATGTGTATAACATGTCTCATGTGTATAATATGGCTCATGTGTATAATATGTCTCATGTGTATCATATGACTCACGTGCATAACATGTCTCATGTTTATAATATGACTCATATGTATAATATGTCTCATGTGTATAATATGACTCACGTGCATAACATGTCTCATGTGTATAATATGACTCATGTGTATAATATGTCTCACGTGTATAATAAGGCTCATGTGTATAATATGTCTCATGTGTATTATATGTCTTATGTGTACAATATGTATCATGTATACAATATGTCTCATGTGTGTAATATGTCTAATGTGTGTAATATGTCTTATGTGTACAATATGTCTCATGTGTACAATATGTCTCATGTGTACAATATGTCTCATGTATACAATATGTCTCATGTGTATAATATGTCTCATGTTAGTAACCATTCATATGTCTCATGTGTGTAATATGTCTTATGTGTACAATATGTGTAATGTGTATAATATGTCTCATGAGTGTAATATGTCTCATATGTATAATATGTCTCATGTGTATAATATGACTCACGTGCATAACATGTCTCATGTTTATAATATGACTCATATGTATAATATGTCTCATGTGTAATATGTCTAATGTGTATAATATGTCTCGTGTGTATTATATGTCTCATGTGTACAATATGTCTAATGTGTACAATGTGTCTCATGTGTACAATATGTCTCATGTGTATAATATGTATCATGTGTATAATATGTATCATGTGTACAATATGTATCATGTGTACAATATGTCTCATGTGTATAACATGTCTCATGTGTATAATATGACTCATATGTATAATATGTCTCATGTGTATAATATGACTCACGTGCATAACATGTCTCATGTGTATAATATGACTCATGTGTATAATATGTCTCACGTGTATAATATGGCTCATGTGTATAATATGTCTCATGTGTATTATATGTCTTATGTGTACAATATGTATCATGTATACAATATGTCTCATGTGTGTAATATGTCTCATGTGTGTAATATGTCTTATGAGTACAATATGTCTCATGTGTACAATATGTCTCATGTGTATAATATGTCTCATGTGTATCATATGACTCACGTGCATAACATGTCTCATGTTTATAATATGACTCATATGTATAATATGTCTCATGTGTATAATATGTCTCATGTGTATAATATGTTCATAATAAATTGTCACTTTTCTGTTTATATGATGTATAATATATAAAATATTACTCCAGCGATACTTCAGAGCATTGCCATTTTGATAGATATGTGTGGCAGGGAGAAAGTGGGGAATGGATGGTGTTGGCCTAAAGAAACCAAGGAAATTAATACTTTTTTAAACTATCAATTTCAAATGTCTATCATAGCAAAAAGAAAATAGTTCTATGTTAACAGTATTGAAATCGTATTGTTGCCTTGAATATAACACACTATATATCTGGCTTAGGGACTAAAAGGGGCAATTTTTCCCTCTTTTGATATCCAAGAAATACCTTGGACGTTATTGCTCAAAGAAGGACAACTCCAACACTTTTGCGCACAACATTTTATCATAACTCCACGAAGGGGATGTTCTTGGACTTATAAAAAAGGTCACTTATTGCTAATTCGAAAAGAGAAAGTCAAAGAATTCCATTCATCCTCACATTAATGGTCTGAAAGGTGGGGTACGAAAAGGCCCCGGTTATGCTACACAATGTTCAAAAACGTCTATGATCAAGTAATACATGCGACCCCTACTCCCATCTTCGTCCCCAAATGTGGAAATATCAGAGGGTGAAATATATCGTGATATATAATCGACTTCAATTTTACTCGATACCGTCATGTACATTTATAATTACACATATAATTTGACGCCAATAACAAAAATAAGTGGACAATAACAATAAATTGCAAATATTCAGAATCCTCGAATGTGTATAGTGAGCAAGCGCGGCCACTCTTCGCAGTTCTACAGCTGTTATCAAGTTTGTGTTAGATACGGTACGTCTCAATATATCGTTACTAGTGACAAGTAAGGTCAAAGGACACGGGTTTCATTGCCCTCGCTTGGAATTCTGATTATTTATTACTAATATTGACATTGACCCAACGTAAGCAGGTATTTCAGTATCTAAATTAGGTTATCATCTTTACACTACTGTTTATCACCTGGGCACATTGACAATGTAATATATTCAACTATATAAGCGTTTGTACAGAATTCATGGTACTTATGATTATATGTAATATAGAAAAAAAGTATCAAGATCTACTGCAATGTATATATATTATAAAAGCAGAAAAATTGTCCTCGCGGACGAAGAAATAATATAAAAAGAAAAATTTTCAAAACTTTCATTTTGCCAAGGAGATTGTATCATATTTATGTATCTTTACAACACTCTAAATGGGCAAATATCATGGTCCCAGATCTTCAGTTCTTAAGAAGAAGCCGTTCAGAGAAAAAAAATGACGGGCGATGGACGGATCATGAATTAGTGCTGGCATGACGCCAGATTTAAACTCACAGGCATATCATGCAATGCAAACTAACGATGTTTATATATATATATAAATGTCTGATATGTATATATATATAAATATATATTGTAATCTTCCATCTTGGGTGTGTGGTTCTTGAAACTTTTCTTTAAAAGATATAATTTGCAGTAGTTAAAAATAATGTATCAGGTTCAGTTACTCCCCCACCAAAGGGTTCTTCACTAGCTAGCTTCCTTTAACAGGGATGGTCAACGGTACCAAATCCACAAAAGGAGCCCCCGAATCCCCCAACCCCTTCCCTTCCCCACCCCGTTTCCCTGCACCTAAAGTTGGACATGTGACTATTTTTCCGATCTGCAAACATCAATCAACGTCTTCAACAGAAAACCCATTCTGTCACACAGAAGACAGCTAAAACTTTTTTCCCCATTTGCTTATTGCCATATATGAATTCACCGGTCCTAATGCATCCTCGATACTCTGGGAGTTCCGCTCACTCACGCTTTCTGCACCCCTGGAATATGTCATAGCGAAATAACATATTTTGAGCAATTGGCATCCATACATATATTTTTAGACCGATCAGGTCTTGCTGTATAATTGTGATCGATCCCTATATCTGTCATTTAGAATACGTTGTAGCATGTAATATATAATATATCGCTCAATTATGATATACTATTAAAAAACTCACATGTTCCTGTTTGAAAGGCTATTCATTTATTTATATTACGTAATTGTACACAGTACATGTACATATAGAGGAAATCATCAGAGAGCTATTTCAGTAGATGGGCTTAGCCAAACGGGAAACTTCTTCATCCCATTGAAATTATCAGCCTCACAATCTCAATTGTAATTTGCTATAATCCTAATTCGTTTATATTCAAACACTTTTAGAGTTTATTACATACTCCAGCTAAATAATGTTTATGTATGAAGTATAATGCATACATTGGCCTAAGTGGACGTTGATATATATATATATGTATACTATGTATACAAGGCATATATATATATATGCCTTGTATACATAACGTTAGTATACGGGTTATCAAGGTTGACTTGTGATCGATACATTGATTAAATATAAACATACCACTTTGGGTAATGACATTTTTTTTATAGAAAATATATTAATGCATACATTTTAAACATTGCATGGATGGTTGATTCCGAAAGAGATACACTAAAATTAGATTAACAGGTGCGAGTTTACGAAAACAAAATATCTTGTCATAGCGCCACCTACCGGTGATACCGAAAATATATGCACGGAAGTGAAGTCAACGCAATGGCGATGGAGGAGTCGACTAAAGAAAACATGATGATTCCAAGGATTATTTCTGATTTAAGATGACAAGTGTATCGTTTTAGCACATATCTTAACTAGGTATGTAAATACAAACTGCTGATATGGTACATAACCATTCATAGATCAACTGCTTGTGGGATGCAATGTCCTGAAATGGTTATAAAAATTCTGTCTCCCGACTCAGTCTCGGTTGCAGACGTCATATAAGTTTTAACGCTTCACAAGCTCGTTTCACTTCGGTATAATTTCTTGTCACTGAAGGTATTTCCATGCTACCCCTCCGGTTATTCAGTCATAAGAGACTCCTCTTGGTTAAATCAACAAATGCATTATATGGGGTACGAAGACCCAATCGTCTGATCTTTACTTTGACACATTATTAATTATTATACAGAACGGCTCGTCAGGTGTCAACTTATTGCTCCACAGTTTTGGGGATAATTCTTAAAGTCTGATAAGATATTCATAGCACAGACTCATTGGTATATGTACGCAACGTTCATATATCCTTCATCAAATATTTCATTCCAGTCATCGTCTCATTTGTTATTGATTGATTATCAATCAATAACAAGAGTAACAATGTGATTGGCAGACCTCTAAGTCTTACTTTCCCATAGTTTATAAATAAAGATGCATCTGGAGTGTTTATGTTGACAAGTATATGGCAGGCACATGTAGATTGATTATTATACAGTATTGACAAAATATCAAGATATAAATGCTAAGCTACACTTTATATTACAAGATACAAGAATTTTTATTTAGAGTCGTGTTTGTAACACTAACAATGCAACTTTAGCTCAGAAGAGCTATTCTTACGACTATGCAATGATATTGCTGTCCTTGGTGAATATTTAACTTCAAACATGTTCCATTGTGCTGCCGTTCTTATTTATTAGTGTGACATGGGTTTTGAGTGTTTGAAGAATTTAAATTAAAGAAACAGCAGCAGGCCAATGGGTTGTAATAGTAATACATTGATTGCCTTCCATGCCAAAATCACTTGGAGTCGATATATCATGGCATATGTCTTATTATGAATACTACGATGTAATATAGGTCCAACATTGAATTCCATGAAATTGTCATCACTTTGTTTCACTTTTACTTTGTCCAAGTTCAAAAGCTACTTTGGTAAAACGTGTTCAGAAAAGGAAAGTGGAACTAAATGTAAGTGCAATGCATATCTTTCATGTTGACGGTGAATTGTTTAGACCTATTTATCCCCATATATACCAAAATATAATTTGAATACTGTATTAATGATGAGACAGTCAGTCGTGAATATTGTACTGATTTACTCAATCAGGTCTTAATTTTTCGGCCTTTGTGATATTTACATATGCATTACAGTTCATACAAACTAATCATAGAGTACAGTAACTTGACTAATTGTAATAAGTCTAAGGTCATTACAAGCTTTGTTAAAATCAATAGCTTTTATATAAACCCCTTTCTAAAAAAACCAAGAATAGATGAGGAGTTCATTACAGCAGTAGAAATGCTAACTGATTTATCAACATAAGCAAACTCAGTGGCATGGGGAGGGGGTGGTTTCGGAATGTCTTAACAGATAATACAAAGCAGGGGGAGGGGGTGAATTCAGAATGTCTTAACAGATAATGCAATGCAGGGGGAGGGGGTGAATTCAGAATGTCTTAACAGATAATACAAAGCAGGGGGAGCGGGTGAATTCAGAATGTCTTAACAGATAATACAAAGCAGGGGGTTAGGGTGAATTCAGAATGTCTCAACAGATAATGCAATGCAGGGGGAGGGGGTGAATTCAGAATGTCTTAACAGATAATACAAAGCACTTGCAGTAACAGTGAGTGCCTTTAAACTTCTAAGTAAGACATGTTTATATTGGACAAGAGGCGTGTGTGTGTTTAACACAGTGAGATGTTGATGCTAATACTTTTTTGTTTGGGGGATGGGGGTAAAAATTGTGTGTCCGTCCCAGAATAATATATAATTAACACAGCTTGCAATGACCTTACAATTGGTCAAGCTACTCTATGTATCACAAAGACTATTAAATAGTCTCAACGATTCTTATCTGGCCATTTTCATTGTTTTTTAGAAACATTCTCCACAGCATTAATAATAAAATAATGCATATACCTTCTAGGTTAATGATGCAGATTATGTTTTGAAGACTCATTGCTCTCTTTCATATTTTTTAGTGCCAGATAACCTACTGGACACCCAAGATGTCGTCATTCATCAAGAGATTTGTTAATACTAAGGGGCCTGCAGAGCCGTCTCAGAAAGCCCAAGACAACAGTCTGGCTTTAACACATCTAAAAAAGCTGTTTGGAGATTTCAAATATCCCCCTAAAAAAACTACACACGTTCAGGAGGAACAGGAGTCCAAACTCTACAGCATGATTCCACTTTTCTGCAAGGTATGGCAAAAGTGGAAATGAAGTTTTGTTAATCAATCATGTCTGAAAACAAAGAGATGGAAGGAAAAAAAATCACTGTTGCAAATAATACTGTTCTTAAAATACCATTTTTTTTTCACTATTCTGAAAATAAGGAAAATCTAAATAAATGTTGTTGTTTTGGGTTTTTTTTATTACTTAAACCACTGTATATCATAATGGACTCATCCACATTAATGCATGGTAGAGTCTACTAAGGTTCAAAAGATGGATCTAATTAGTAGGTATACATCATAGTGAAGTCACCAGCTAGGTTAGTGGGTTTGTAAAATTTTGAAAGTTTTATTAAAGAAGTAGTGTGGTCTTTTGAATAGTAACTTGGCAGTTGGCACTTTATGATTTCACTAATATTCACTTTTTTCCATACTTGTGTGTTTGCTTTTCAGGTGTTTGGAGAGGTACAGTCATGTGAAATGACTGAAAAATTTGCAGATGTCCTACAGTTTTGCAGTCACCTCTCAAAACTGATGGTAACCGAGATACGAAGAAGGGCTTCCAACCAATCAACAGGTACCCAAACTAATTCGTTTGATTAGCATACTGACACTATTGTAAGGACTGTTCTACATATAAATAAATGGCAGGGAGGGGCAGCAGGCAGGTAGTTATTTGTGATCCCCATTGTCCAGAATTATGTTTCCCCTGTGCTCACTATTCCGTCTTTGCGTATTGCAGAGTTATCTTCTCTTGTGAGCAGGTATTGATTGTTACGTCATTGGTTTGTGTGAGAAAATTACGTAGTTTTCTCAAAAATTGATGACGTTACTCTCACAAACAAATGACGTAACAATCAATATCTACTCACAAGAGAAGATAACTCTGCAATATGCAATGGATTACAAATGTTAACAATTTGTTTAGACCCCAACTGCATATATTATCACTGTATCCCCTACCCTGATGCTTGCATTGTCATCCCTCGAATAATTCTTAGCTATACTTTCCTGAAATACTATTTTTTGACACCTATACATTCTGAAACAAATTCCTGTAATTTCTTTGAACATACATCAAATGAAACTTTATAATTATACAGCAGTCTAGAACTTTTTCATTATCAACGCCTCTTGTTTACTTTTCGGTAATTTCATACTGATATTAATGAGACTATATACATTGAACTTTCTTCTTTGAGCCGAGTTGGAAGTCTAAAACAACTGTGTAGGTTGTAGCATACTAACAATGTATTATATCGGGGTTAAGTCACAGGCAACACAGATATTGTCTTAGTAATGAATTTTGTTAAAAGATAAACATAACAAGTTGAATCAAACTTAATTGAATCAATGTAGTAGGTGTGAAAATAAATGATATTTGACACAATTTTATTTTCACTCTTTTCGTCAGTGTTTGCAACTAAATGCACTGTTCATTTCTTAATGGATTGTTTTCATCCAACAGAGGCAGCTAGCTGCGCCATTGTCAAATTTTTGGAGATAGAATCTACAGAGGAAACCAGTAATGGTTGGATGCTGCTGAGTGCACTGAACCTGTTATCCAGTGGAAGCCATGCACTGATAGACTGTATGACCGCAGCCTCTCTTCCATCTACCCTCGTCAAATGTCTCTACCTGTTCTTCGACCTCCCAGATGTAATAGATGGTGACTCGCTAGATGAGGGGAGTCAATTTACTGCAAAAGAAAGACGAATTCTTCTGCAGAAAGTCTTTGTTCAGGTATATATAACGAAATCTAAATCAACTTACATTTTCTTGAAATTGCTCTTATAAATTTTCTAATATTTCAGGGTAAATATTTCTCTGTAATATGCCATAGGGAACAGAGGATTCGCCTTGAACTAAATATATTCCAAGTTTGTAAAAACTAAGTTTGACTAGCTAATTGTTCACTGTTTAAATAAATTTGCATTGCATATTTTCATTTTCAAAAATCATATTGATAAACCAAAGATGACAGAACAGACTAGGCCTGTTTGCATCTTCTCTTAGTACAGTATTACAGTTTATAGGAATAAAATGATGATGTGTTTTAATTCTCTAGATTCTGGTGAGGTTGTGCAATCACCAGTCACCAGCAGAGGAGCTGGCTAGGAAGGATGATCTTAGTCTACTGTTTAGTGCAATAACAAGCTGGTGTCCTACGCACAATGCCCTGTGGAGAAAATCGGCCGGAGAGGTGCTGGTCACACTGTCAAGGCATGGACTGACCACCAATGTTGTGAAGTATATACATGGTAAATATTGACAATGAAATAAATTGTTAAATAGAACCTTCAGTTCCCATATAACAACACAATTAACAAGATTACCGAAACAGGCAATGGTTCAAGTAGAATTGTACTTGTATCAATTTTAGAGTTACTAATTCATAGTCACTGGATCAAGCTTATTTGTAGCCATGATAAACAAAACCATGCTTGCAAAGGGTGATCAAAGAAATACTGCAATTTGGCAGAAATATT
Source organism: Mizuhopecten yessoensis (assembly GCF_002113885.1). Taxonomy (NCBI): domain Eukaryota; kingdom Metazoa; phylum Mollusca; class Bivalvia; order Pectinida; family Pectinidae; genus Mizuhopecten; species Mizuhopecten yessoensis. The sequence goes on along the minus strand of NW_018405386.1, from coordinate 1,529,955 downwards.
CAGATGTATTGAATTTCAAATCAATAAACATTTAGAGTGATTTTAAGCCATCAGTCATGACATAGTTTTCCTTTGTTAATATTAACATAATTCACCCCTGAAATTTCATGATGGACTATTCCAACCTTTGAATTGGAAGAGTTGAATTGTATCTTCACGGGTGAATAAGTTAAGAAACTATCATTATATTCTCCCCAACATTTGATCACTTGATTGAAATGAGTTATTAACTTGTTACTATTTTTTTCAGAAAAAGGTTGTGTACGACACTGTATAGAGAACATGCAGCGTATTCAAGAGTTATCTCCTCTTGAACTTGTGGAAATGTTTGTGACTGTGTTCTGTTTCCTAAAAGACTCGAGTGAAGTGTCCCAGATTCTGTTAGATGATTTCCGTTCATGCCAAGGATATATATACTTGTCAGAATTCCTCCTAAGGTAAGCAGAACTGTCGACTGAAAACATTTAACGTCATTTTTTATAGATTCGGAATTTGCAGATGAGTATTTAAAATACTGGTAAATGGAAAACATGGCTGGGAACAGCATAATTTGCAAAATAAATAACCGAATAGTACTAATTTTCATAGGAAAATTTGTTGGTTCTTTAGATTAAAATTCTAATTTGATGTTGTTAGGTGATTGAAATCAATCGATCAATACCTTGGACAGAAGTGTTAAAAATATATATATTTAGTCAATATTCTCTAAAAGAGTTTTCAAATAGATTTAAGCAATATTAAAATTGCTGCATGAGAATATCTCTATGTGTACAAAATTAATTAAGCTTGGTTGTGTGTATTGTTTGAAGGATGGAACAGGATAAGAATGAGGAAGCCCAGCAGGCCCTGAGGAACCTGGTGTTACTGGTGGGTTCTCTCACCACCTGTGGCTTTGTGGAGATCAAACCTAGCTATGGTAGCTCTGGGGCTCTGTTCCAGATACCAGGCTTCTCCGTACCACAACCTACAGGCAAAGGTGAGCAGAAATATCAGACATGTCTTCTCTACATCAGTCTGATAAAGTTTAAATTATTATAGTTTGACAATCTGTTTAAATCTAATATTCAGACTCTCAACATTTTTTTATCTTGAAAAAAAGTCTATATGATAGGAAATGGCACTAGTGTATTGCAGTATGTATCACTATATACCTATTATTTTGAAAGGTTTTCCTTAATATTTAAACTTCAATATAAGATCATGTATTTAATGTTAAATGCTTATATTAAATTGCTGATATACTTATGGAGCTAATAAACAACATGGAAATTTAATCAATGGCAATTGGTTAACTTGTCGAGTTAATATGTTTTCTATCTATTCTCTCATGAACCTGAAATTTAGCCTGTACAACAATATTAAAAACCTTAAATAATTAACAAAAAATCCTTTTCTCTGTGTACATTTCCTGTGTTTTCCTAGATGATGAGGCCTCGGCCGTCTTCTGCCATTTTTGTTGTTGTGTCAAATTATTAGGATCAAACAATTTTAAAGTCAAAAGTCAGAGTTACATTTTCTAACTTGTAACATTTCAAATATATGCAAATACAACACTTTTCCTTTAACCCTTTCACCACTGTAGATCATAATGGACTCATCCGTATCAATGCATGGTAGAGTCTACTGAAGTTACACAGGGGTGAAAGGGTTAATATCATGGTTTTAGGATTCTATTTGAATACGATTGTAGGAAATTACTCCAGCAGAAATATTATGGATAACTTTGTATTTCCAAGTCATAATTTATCAATTAATGATCATTATAATGTAAATAATAACATATAACCCTAAATATCATAGATTTAGGTATTTGGCAATATTGAAACAGCTGCTTACTCAATTAAAAATTAGGTCAAGCTTATAAAATAGTCGAAATAAATACTGTTTGTGCATTGCATATTTCATCATTTAAAACTTATTATAGTTCCTAAAATATTGTACAAGTATCTGATATCGAAAGAATATTAAGTTGTCTCTGTCTGTCTCATAACTTTGGTAAATGTGTGTATTTTTGTAGCTTTGCTATCTAACGCAGATAAATGGAGGGTGCTGGATATTTTCTAACTTCCTTATTTGCATTACTTGTTGTTCAATTTAATTTGTTGTGTGACTACAGGCATACATGTGAATGCAAGTCCAAGTTGCAGTTGAGTTTCCTTATTTTTTACTATTTTCACCACCATGTAAGGGAGATAGATTATGTTCAGTACACATTCTGCAATGCCCATTTCCTGTATGAAAGTTTTTTATGGAAAGCTAAAAGATAAACACTTTTACCTCTAAAAAGGAAGAACATTAATAGCTTATCAAAATCAGGAAACAGCAGTATTTTATATACACTGTTATCTTTGGGAAATTTAATGGATAATTGCAGATTGTGTTACTAATATAAGCAGCTAGTCCTTAATCATATATATAGAATATTACTGCAAGGACAGTCAGCCTTAGCGCACATTCATATTGCTTTTGTAATCAAAAGTTTAGAACAGAAATATAAACTATTTCCCGTACAACAAATAGAGTTTTACCTATAGATACATTACAATGGTGCGATTGTAGTCCAGCGAGAAAAGATCACCTGTCTGTATATAATTTGCATAAATATCAGTTTTGAAAAACATGTCGAAGTCCTTTTCTTGGTAATGGTTGTAAATTGCTATCTGTATAATACTTGTTACAACATAACTTGTAAAAAGGAATATCTGAATTAAAGTAAGGTGTAGCTATGAATTGAACACTGTATTTTGTAATCAGAATTATTTGGTTGAGGGACCCAGTGATTTTGTTTTGGTGAATTTTACTGTCAAATATGAGAGGTTTCCCATACTGAAAATTGGATGAACATCATTTTCTGAAATTCTATGAAAACCTTGCTCTCATTTTCTATGAAAGAATTATTGCATTTCAACGTTTAGAAAAGGCACATGTTACTGGAAAAAAACGTAAAAAATCACTGGGAATTCTAGGATTAATACTATATTACTAACATGCACTGGAGGTCTGTGATATTACTGGATCAAGGGAAATAACTCCAAAGTATACAAAAACTTTTAAAAATTGGTGTCTTACAATTTCTATAATCTGTATTATCAATTAACTAATTCTTTTATTTTTTACACTATTTACCCCTAATCGGTATCAGTAGTAATTTGTCAATCATACTCTGTAATGACTATGTAGCACATTCTATCTTCTGCTATGTAATAATAGATAGCCAGTTTTCAACTGGTATGTAATTTATCATTTTCCAATTAAGTATTGAAAGGGTATTTCTGATGCTGAGACTAATCGAAGAGTTATTTGGATTTTGAAAGCTTAATCTAACTGGAAAATCCATATGAATATCTAATCAATGTTTAGATATTTCGGTTTCTTTTATTTTTTCATTGAATTAACAAAATTTAACACTAAGATATAGCTATATGTTTAATCATTGACCTAAGAACAAGAGCAGTAATTTCTGTATGAAGAGGTAAATGCATCTTGTTTAATATTAAAGTCTTTGTTGTAGAAACATAATTCAAACTTTTGTATAAATCTTCAGTGAAATACACAGAACTGATCTTGTTTTGCAGGTGTAAGTGTAAGAAACATCCAGGCATTCCAAGTATTACAGTCTGTGTTCATCAAGGTGAGTAAAACGTTGTACTCAAAATCAGAAGCAACAAAAGCTAAAGATATACTGTGCAAATGCAAATGTTCGGTTTATTTTTTATTTTTTTTTCAATCTTGCAAATACAGAACATTGCAAATCCAAGTACCTCTCAATTGATCTTGTGAGAGTCTCATGTACATTACAGATGAGAGCTATGTCAATTGTTGATATAAGGCCATTGTGGTTTTAATTTTCATGCAGAGTTTGGAGAAATTCATTCGGGCTGTTCCAGAAATTACCAACTGGGAAGGGTGGGAGGCACGTTTTCAGAGACCCCACCAACCATCAAATGTTATAAATGATTTAATATCAGGAACAGTAGGAGAATCTTGATTTAAACCCAACCACCCATAATTTAACAGGATGATATATGATCAGTTGTGGAATAGCCCTTACTAGAATAATTATAAATATGGTAAAAAAACCTTCATGAAATGATTTAATTTATTTGAATTGAAAAAAAAAAATTCACTCTACCAGTGATTTGTAGATATATCAGGATACAAATTTGCTAACTTTATACCTGCAAACTTTATGCCTAGTGACTCTACCGTATTCAGTGGAATGTTGTTAATTCATACAAGGATAACCCCAAATGAAAGTTATTGTATCAGTAACTTCACTGAGGCTATGGTCAGATATAAATCTTTCGATATTTCCCTATGTTGGAAAACTAACATTATGCTAGATGCAACTGAATTTTTTTAAACATCAAAATGTCTTTATACTTAATGACAACTTTAGGTGTGTGTATATTGATGAGGCATCTTCAGGCACCATTTCATCCCGGAGATAATAGTGTCTTTAACAGAAGGAAATCTAAATGACTTCAAATTTACAGCACTTATATCACAGCAACAATGTACTTCCTAACGATAGCACCCCTAGTGACAAAAATGAGCACAGATAATAGCATCCAGGCAAACACTATTGCAAATGTTGGTCTCTTTACACATGTGGTCACTTAATTAACCCTTTCACCACTGTAAACCATAATTGACTCATCCAGATGAATGTATGGCAGAGTCTACATAAGTTATTTAGGGGTGAAAGGGTTAATGGAAGTTGTTGCATAAATAAGTTTGACAGTAATAGCTGTTATGTTACCAGAGATTTTTTCATTTAGTAACTACATTTTGATAATTGTAATGAATCATGCAATATTTAAACCAAGAGATTCACAACACAAGTTATTTAGATTTCTTCATAACCGTTGGTGTATGTTTACAGGCGACGACAAGTCCTCTGTGTGTGATTGTCCTGGACGTCATCAACAGTATCTACCACCAGGACAACGCCAACTACTTCATCCTCGAACCACAGCACACACTCTCACAGTTCGCTGAGAAAATTCATTTAAAACCTGTAGATGTCCAGGTAAAATTAACAGGTCACGAATTAAGAGTGACTGCTTTGTAATACTTGAAATGCTCAGCTTTATGTTTAATGAACAAAATACTAAGAAATGGAAAAGTTGATTATGTACATGGGAAGACAAGAAGTTTACTACAGTGCTACGGACATTAAGCAATGTTGTTGTCTTTTCATTTTCAAGATCGTGTAAGAGATTGTTTTTTATTATGGGTTCAGTAGTTGTCTAGATGTCAGCAAACTTCGACAATTGATAACCATTCAACAGTATAGAAGACATATTTAATATATCAATATTAATACGATAACGGACACTACCTCATTTCTGATTCTCTGTTGAAGTGGCTTAAATCGGAGCAGTCAATAGTCTTTCTTTGCTTTGATCTCAATCACCCATATATTGTGCTGCATTAAAAAGAAAGTTTCCAGAATATAATCACAGAACATGTTTCTTTACATCAAACATATTTTTTTTAAATTGAATGTGTTGTTTATGTATCAAATTGAATTTTTCTTATGTTTCCGTCTATCCCAAATTTCCTCAGATTCGTTTACTGGTAACAGTTGAGGTTTCCTGTTAAGACTCTCCAGATAATGAGTTTCTGTTTGTTTCCAGGAAAAGTTCTTTGAATTACTAGAGTTTGTGGTATTTGATCTCAACTTTGTACCATGTAAGGAGCTGATATCTGGCAGTATTCTCATCAAAGGCAACCAGTAAGTACTCCAAACTATGGCCTCAATTTTGGTTTGTTTTGGAAGTTATATGTAAAAAGGGGCTTTTCAAGCATTATACAAAGGATAACATTTCTTTTTTTGGAAGACAACACCAATTTAAAAATATTGAGCACTGATAACAAATGTTGGGAAAAAATGTCCCATTTTAAATATTGTGATGGTAACATTTGCATGCATAATACATGGTCTGTGCAAAAAAAACAATTTGATGTCTTTCAAAATGTTTTAACACTTTACAAATATGATGAATCCAAAAGCGTGTTGAGGGCTTTCTACCCATATCCTGGAACTTGATCAATATATTGCCTATAGATGGTGAGATGCAGCAAACTGGAACTTCTCTGAGAAGATTGTTTCTATTGATCCTTCTAGATGATACTCATATGTAGACCTATTGACAATTTAATGAAAACTGTTATTTATGCTCTTCTTATGGTAGAAAACATCCTTAAATAGATTAGTAGATGACATAAAGTATCGGCGTTTCTGTGATTACAGTTCCATACGTTGCAGTATCCTGTGTGTGAAGACGCTACAGCGAGTACTACAGCACCATGCTGTCTATCGGGAGGTATTCAGGGAGGTGGGCATGTTAGAGGTGATGGTCACCTGTCTGCACAGGTATGCAGCCCTCCTCAAGGATCCAGAGACTGATCAAGGTAAGTATTCCTACAGGTAACACAATATCTGATGTCTATATATATATGTGTGTGTGTGTGCAAATTCCACTAACTCAGTATTATTCAGCATGATAGGTTATATCAAGTTTTGACTAGTCAATCACACTTACAGTTTTTAGGACCACTAATCCAGCTGGAGATTTCACTAGTCTCAGACTAGATTCTAGATGCTGATATAAATATCACTTCTCTTCAGAAAATACAGCAGATTATCTGCACTTTAGTAATATCTGTAAAAGTAGCCTCGTATCATAGAAGTACTTGATATCATTGTTTGCCCCTCCCCATATATGTTTCTCTATCCATTTTGCATGTGCCTCCAATTCCAAGCATGATGATACAAATATTAATAAACTGTGATGTGATTGTATCCTGCTGTAGAATGTGAGAAGATGGATCCTGAACAAAAACAGCTGGGCTTCCTCGTCATGGACTGCCTCACACTCCTGCTTGGTTCCAACAACAGTAACGCAGGTATGTGTGACTGAAGTGCTCATACAGTAATGGAAGTGTATGTCTGGCTAAAAACTCTGTTATTTAGTGCAGGTACAATTAAGTCTGTATACCTGGCCAAATAATCTATTTAGTGCCAACAGTGTAATGCACGATCTCCTTGCTTAAATATTTAGTGCCATCACATTGATGCAGGTATGTCTGACTTAAGTGCCAATACAGTAATTGGGAGTGTCTGCCTGGCTAAAAACTCTATATTAAGGACAGTAAAATAATGCTGGTATGCTTGGCTAAATTCTCTATTTAGTGCCAACACTAGAATGCATTATGAAAAGTTCTTTTTTCATAACCAATAAAATTTTCTATGTGACATTTCGATGACTAGTACGATATGTACACTGTCACCTTCATCAGAAAAATGACCAGTACACATTTTAAACCTTTGTGTGCATACGCTTTACTGGTCATTTGTGAAAATCCATACTTACCAACCTGAAGAAAATGTTTAGAAATACTAGAATGCATAGATTCCTTGCTAAAACTTAAATAGTTAGTGTCATCACATTAATGCAGGTATGTTTTGTTAAAACTCAGATATTTATAGCTATCACAGTTACACAGTTTATTATCTCAGTATCTCAAGGAGTTCCAGACAGATCTCTCTCAAATATCATATGTAGGTTTTCCTTTGGCCTTAGATGTGCATGTGCATAGTAATGTTTACCTTGAAAACAAAACGTTGTCCTTCTAATAAAGCTGTTCAATAATTTGATTAAAATTTATTGAACTCATTCACCCCTACATATTTGAACTGGACTTGCCAAGTCTATGATTTGGTACGGTTCAATTGTGACTTTAGGGGTGAATGGGTTAAAATGTATCATGAACTAAAAGAGACCTTTTAGAAAGACTAAATAATATTTTTGTCGTTGTGGATAATGCACCTTGAAGAATATGTTTGTAAGCATATGAGTTTCATACCATCATATGTGTTAAAATTTGCTTTTCAATTCTTAACTGAACACTCAGGAGATGTTGTCATTTTTGTCTTTCTGTCATACTGGCTGTATGTTTTGTAGCTGTGTTCAGGGAGTGTGGAGGGGCAAGATGTGCACACAACATGGTGATCTTTCCTCAGTGTCGCCACCAAGTCCTCGGCATCATACAGCAACTGGTGCTGTCCCCTGGTGGTGACGATGATATGGGCACGCTACTCTGTCTGATGCACACAGCGCCAGTCTTGTCTCTGGAGCTTAAAACACATATTCTAAAGGTAAAGAGATGTGGTATATTCAGGAAAGAGTCTACTGGATATAATTCAAATGTCAATGCAGGGATGTACAATGTCACTAGCATGATGCCTGGGGCTGGTAGATTTAATGTCAGGGCTAATGATTAAAAAAAATCAATATTTGCAATGTTTGCTTGCAAAAGTAGAATTTGGCAAAATCTGCTAACAGGCTAGTACTAGAAATATTCAGAAATATGAAATTACAACACTTCTGTATTGAAATTACTCCTCCATAGGGCATAGGTGGCAGTTTTGAAATTGTCCAAAATAGCTGGTGATATCGTACCTTGAACTTACTCTCATTCTGAGAGTGGAATGTTCAATATAATAACATTTCTTCATATTCTAATTATCAATATAATTAGTTTGTTGGGGGAAAGTGACAAAATTGTTCACATGTGCTAACAATTTTCAGTCCTTGCTACACGTGTTGAGGGAAAGTCATCGGACGAGGACGGTGTTCAGGAAAGTGGGAGGATTTGTCTATGTAATGTCAGTGTTGGTATCTATGGAGGGATGTTTAGCAGACCCACCCAAAATGCCCTGGGGCACAGGTATGTATGCATGTTGCAGAATATAAAGAAGATAAAAATATTCCTCTATATCCATTAAAGCTATCACTAAGTAATTCAAACACGGCTCAATGCAAGAGTGGTTTTAATTCCTTCCTCTACAATGTCACAGTGCGAGACCAATTATCTACCAGTATTTTCTCTATCCACAGTGTCCCGACATGAAGTTCTGGGCATGCTGCGGACTGTTTTCAGCACCCTCACAGTTGCCATGAGATATGAACCTGCCAATGCTAAATTCTTTGATACAGAGGTGAGATGTAATAAAATGTGTGCCTTCTATTCAGAAATGTGGGTCTTCCGCATTAAATTTATTCAGAAATAAGAAGCATTGAAGTCCTAACTCATTCTTTAACTTAGAAATAGTGTTTGTAATATAATACTCTTTATCTGGAAATTTGCGCTGCGGTGTAACTTTTGCTTTTTTCACCCTCCACAGCGAATGTTAAGACACAATAATTTGTATACAGAGTCATAACATGTGAAGGGCAAAATTAATGTTGGACAAATATGTATTTGATAATGAAGGGAGAAAGTTTTGACTGGGCTAAAGTTTCCTGGTATAAATTGTTTAAATGATACACTGTGCAAATTGTAAAAAGAATGAAAAAAATACATAAAAGATAATTTCTCCTAGTACCGAGTATACTAAGATGTTGACGTTATTTATCCATGGTGTTGACTGTGTGTGATGCGGTGTTTCAGGTGCGATATGACAGCCTCACAGAAGCTGTACGGTTACTGGGATGTTTTGCTGGTACCATTGACATACAGCCAGCCATGGACTTTATCATAGAAGAGGAGGAGACGATTACAGCCGTGTTTGAGGATTTCTTTGTCCACACAAAGGAGAACAAGTAAGAAAGTTGTATTTATTATTTGCTCTTGGGAGATTGAATTCGGTTTTGTTTTAGATTGACAAAGATGCATAATAAAATCTTATATCAACTAATGACCTATAGTTTCTAGGAAATATTAAAGGATCATTATACACAAATTTTCAAGCAGTTGAATAACATATTTGAGCGGTACAAGTGCATAATTAACAAGAATTTTAAACAGTTATCTTCTATACTTGCTGACTATCATAAAAATTCAGCAAAATGAACTTTACGCTTATTCAATTGAGTCAACAGTATTTAATTTAGATTTTTATTATCACAAGCACAATGAAATGAACTTAAATAAAATTAAATATATAAATATATTAAATTGAAATTCAAACTAAAATTTTGTTTTTGAAAATGACTTTGGTTTGTTATTATTTTGTTTGATAGAAAGATTTATTTATGACACGACTTTGTTACAGACTAGAGATGGAGGTTCCCATCACGTTGTTGTCAGCCTGTATCATGATCAAATATCTCTACAACATGGCACTGGATATATTTGATAAGTATGTATACTGCTTTATCAAGAAATATGTTTGAAATATTACTAAAGAGTAGTTAAAACAATATAGTGCCTGTATTTTACATATATTTTATACCTGCTGAACTATCATGCCTTAGAAATACATGTAATAATTACACTGTTAATCCTTTGCCCTTCTGATAGAGAGAATAGTTAGGCTCATTTTAATGTACGAAAATATGTTGCAGAAGTTAAAATATTTGACTCGATGAAATTGAAATGTTATACAGTAACAAGTTAAGATGTAATGTGTTTTAATCAGATTCAGATGAGTATTATTGAATTGCAACATGTGAAATTGTCATTTTTCAAAACAGAAAATTACTAAAGAGTTAGTGTCCTTGAGACATGTTATTGAGAATAAAGCAAAAAAAAAAAAATGTTGAATATTATATCTACTTTGTTTATAGGCCGGGTGTAGGGGGAAGCAAAGCGCAACCCGCCGATTCCCCAGCTGTGAAACGCTTCACTATGATACAGTCTTCCCGAGAAGATGTTGTACAGACGTCACCCAAACCCAAGCGAGCATCGACAGGAAGTATCAACATCTCCCCCACTACCAACCAGGAACAAGTGATCGTACACCCTGGGGCTGTACTGTCCATCTTCCACCTCCTGCCCGCCTTAGAACATGAGGCCAGCTCCAGGGTTAGTGTCAAAAGATTTTGCATTTTGTTACAAGTATAGGTTTACCAATTATCAACCAGACTTATTTTTTTACTTCTATTGAGATCTATATTATGTGACTCCATATCCAGATTTTGAAAAGAAGTATTCAAAATTTATGGTTCAACAATATAATAAGGTGAGAATATTTTAAAAGATTTTACATATAATGTTTATTTATATGTTATAAATAATCTTTTATAGAATTGTTTAAAATCCAACAACCAATCATATTGTAAAACTTAATTGAAATTAGAAATGGGTTACTTTCCTTCTCCTCAGGTAAGCCCATCGTCAGAATGATGTAAGATTGGTCTTTGCGTGGCCAAATCTTCTCCGGACTCCTTTTGTCATATGACCTTTGCTGTTGCCAAGATGCAAAGCCCTAAACAAGCATGAATTTCAGACCTTTTCTGAATTCTGGGATAACCCTTAAATAAGCAAATTGAATAACAATCTATAAAAAAATGTACAATAGTATGTGAATATATTAATAGAAGATAAATGTTTGAATTGTTTTAATAATACTTATATGATAATACTGGACGCAGGCAAATTCCTATACATCCAGATCATATGTAATGTCATCCTACAGGAAATAGTTCATTATTTATTGTCAAGTTCATGATTGTAAAAACATTCTGGGTGTCTCCAGTGCTTTAGCTTATTCAGCTGGGCTTCAAACGTTTCATTGTTGATGATGTGATGACGTGATTTGGCATTCTTTCTTTAAAGAAGTACTTTCTTAAGTTCAATTTGGACATTCCTTTTCCAAGTTGATAACTATGACCTTTTGATCTTTTGTTATCGCTTATATTTAAAAATCCTTCAGTAACGAAAGTGTCATGGTGTCCATTTATAAACTTGTATCATATCTCCAAATAATCTGCTATGTTTTAAAGTTGGTAATTTTAGAATCCTTAATCTGTCTTGATAACTTAGGTCTTTCATTCCTGTTTTACAGCTGACATTGTCCCTGAAGCTGTACACGGCTAAGCTGTTGCGAGCCCTCTTACACACGGAGCGTAATCAACAGATCATGTGCGAGAATGGCTTCCCGCACGAGCTGCTGAGTCATGGCTATGTGGCTTTAGCGGACGAGCTGCACCCCTTGCACTCCATATTGAGGGCTATGTTTGAAAGGCTGGCCGCCCAGTCACTCACACCTAGAGATCTGAGGTACATCCTTTAGTTAAGTTTAAATACAAAAAAACTAAATGCTAAATGCTAAGTTTATATTGTGATTGTGGCAGTGTACTGTAATATGGTGATATAAGGTGTAGGTGTTCTTTTTGCTATTTGTTGCCTGAAAATAAAATATCAACCCCAGGATTTTTTTGCATTAATAAGGACTATTAACATTTATACATTGCATAAAATTTGAACACAGCCAATTTGTTACAGATTTTTATTTTCGAAAACTTGACAAAATAATGCACTCTATAGTTATTTGTTTCATGCAGCTTTAAATTTTAATAAAGAATCCCAATTTACTTCAATTACTGTGGTTCCCAGTTCAATAAATCGTACATTCTGTCGACAGGGATTTTGCCCGGTTAGGGTCCCCATTGAATTGTCAGCCAGTAGATGAGATGTTCGACGGTCCCACTCCAAAGACCTGGAACCACAACTGGCCACTGAGTCGTGCCCCTAGTATAGAGGAGCGGCGCACGCCAGTGGAAGTCGTTAAACGCCTCCAGACAGCAGGGGGCGTTGTACCACTCACTCGGGTGAAATGTCTCGTATCAATGACAACACCAAAAGATGCTAGAATGCATGGGTTGGCAGTGACGCCTGCCTTTGTTGAATTTGACATGAGTGCTGAGGGTTTTGGGTGTTTATATCTTCCCAGTATTGCCCCCCAGGGCCCTCCTACCCCCTCAGTGGTGTCGGGAGTGGTTGGTGGGTCAGACCCCATAGTGATAGGGGGCGTTGGAACAGGGGAGAGGGTGTTCCCTCCTCAGTCAGGCATGACCTTCTCCTCATGGTTCTGTGTGGACAAATTCTCAAGTACAAGTGACCCTCACCCGGTACGGCTGCTGACCGTTGTAAGGAATCTCCAGGGGAGGGAGGAGAATCTCATTTGTCTCAGTGTCATGCTAACTTCTAAGGAGCGTTCTCTCATCGTATCAACACAGGAATCTACATTGCCAAACACAGGTAAAATATCTGTCATGCTCATAGGAATTACAAGTTTGCCAAAATTGTCTCAAAGATTAAAGTGGATTAACAACTGAGTTTTTGGTAAGTTTATGTATTGTGTTTCTAACTTAACAGTGATGTGTGTGATAACACATGCATGTGTTCACCTTATATTACAGATGCAAAGTTACATATCATATGTGTTGAAAATGCAATGTTAGCATAATTAAATCAAGTGGGTATGTACTAAAATGTTGGCTTACTTTTATTTGCCTGTTTTCAGTGACTGGTGTGGAGAATGAGCCGGAGCCGGTCTTAAATGACAACACAGTGAGGTTTTGGTACCCAGAGTTGACACAGGAAGGACAGTGGCACCACCTAGTGTTGATATTCCACAGAGCTGGGATCATGAAAAACAGCAGCGTCAGTCTGTTTGTAGATGGGGACCATGTCAGCACACAAAAAGTAGGTTTTATATACTAAACTTGACATGAAATAGATTTATTGATGAAAATACCTGGTATGCAAATTGACAGGTATATTTTGTCAAGCAATAAGCCCATACCTGCTATAAGCCCAGCCTTATCTATTGCAGTTCAGTAAAAATGCCAGCAAATGCTATTTCATTGTCCTGTTAATTATAAGCTTAACCCACCTGCGTTGAGTCTGAGATTATATGTTAGACCTATTAGCTTATTGCAGGATAAATTTGGTACTGTCAAACACCACTTTGTTATTATATATAAACGTACACAGTTTTCTCTGATTCTATAGAAGCAAGAAAATCAGTACAGCAATTTAATGTTAAATTGAAACAAGTAAAGGTTACAGGCTGACTGTAAAATGGTTTGTTAAAACCACAAGTTAAAGTACTCACAAATGATCTATTTTTATGCAATAGTTTAATGTTATACAGGAAAAGTAATGCATTTCATTTGCAATAAAAATATCTATCACTGGATGAATTATAACAGTTTTGGAAACAAATGGTAAAATTCTATGGACACAGGTTCATACAATGTATATTAAAACCATCATTGTCAAGTACTATATTATAATAATGCCTTTGTATAACAGCTGCACTACATCTCTCCAAATCTGGGAGGGGGCGGTACTGCCAGCCCCACTGCCTTCACCTCCGTGTTCACCTACATCGGCAGCCCACCCCAACTACGCAAGAACTCTTGTCTGACCTGGAGACAGGGGCCTTGTCACCTACTGGAAGACATTGTCACTCATGCTGTGGTCGCCAACATTTACAACCTTGGGCCTACTTACCTCGGCAGCTTCCAGTCACCTGTCCTCGGTATGTCAATGGGTGTCTTGGTTATTATATCATTGTAAAATATTTTAATTTTAAGTGTGGAATATTTCTTTGTTTCCCGTGTCAAAATATCATGAAAACAATTTTTATGATTGTTAATTTAAAGTCATTTGACATAGGTAATATTTACACTGAATTATTACTGCATAGCGTAAAATATATTTACTTGTAACAAACATAGTGTGAATTTTTGCAAAGTCACCAATGGGTTCTGTGGAAGGAATTTGTCATAAAGATCATACTTTATATTTCATTTTGCCTGTAGTAAATAAATTTCTTAGGTCCCTAGTGTTTCAAGACTAACATTTCTACAATCTTAGCAGTATTTCAAATTCTGATTGTGTATTTGCCATTATCTTACAAAATCTTGAAAAAAAAAAAAAATGTTGTGTTGCAGAGGATAGTGAAACAGTCAATGCCCTAATCGCAGAGGAGAAGGTTGTGTTTGGCGTCCATGCACATGCCGTTCTCCAGATGACCATTGCCAAAATCAGAAAAGTTTACAACAAGGTGGACAGCAAATCCATCGCCAAACAGCTGGCTATGTCAACCCACGATAATGCCACACCCATCCGACTTCTCCATAACTCAGCTGCTCACCTTAGTGGCCTAGCCCGCAGTCTGGGTGCCATCCTCATTGGGTATCTAGGTAATTAAAGGCCATTAGGTTATTCTTCCAGAGCCAGATGATAGGGATATATTGTTACTAGATCCCGAATGGCTTTGGAGCTTATACAAATTGATCATACAGATAAGTTTCTCACTGAGAAGTTTTCAGCGAAAGAAAATACTATATTTTATTGATAGTCGCATTTGTTGTTTTCAACATTGAAGAGGTTCTATTTTAGTGTTTTTAAATATTTTATGCATACATTTGAATATTTTTGTTGTTAACTTTATTTTATAGTTAGAAAAGCTGTATTATCTTAAATGATCAAGTTCTGTTTAGCATGATTTAGACTTTTTGATCCTGAAGGATTATATTCTAAATTTGGTTTCTTGGTTTTTTAGGGGTAAGAACCTTCTGCCCAAGACCTGTGGCCAAGATGCTGGAGAATGTTGGAGGTGCTTCAGCTCTACTGGGGCTACTGGCCATGGCAACTGATGTGGAGGGCCTGTACGCAGCAGTGAAAGCCCTCGTCTGTGTTGTCAAGAGCAACAAGACTGTTCTCAAGGACATGGAAAGGATACAGGGTTATCAGGTAGACACTAGAGTGTGGAGTAGTGAGAGAAATAAACAGAATTATCAAAGATCGTATAGTTTTATAGAAGAATTATCTACTGCTGATGATAAAAAGTTGAGATTTCACTCCTCTTAAGGGTATATTGTTACTTGTGTCCACAAAAAGGGGGAATTTATTCCAGTCTGCCTAGCTGTAAAAAATTGGACATCTTTATTCCAGTCTGCCTAGCTGTAAAAATGGACATAAAAATCGCATATATTCTTGTATTGGCTTCATCTGTTGTTTATAAAACTTGGAAACCTAGAATTGATTTCCTTTCCAGACCCTGGCCATGCTGTACAAGAAGAAGCAGCATCTCCTGAATAGTCACATTCTACACCTGACCTTCTCCCTTATTGGTACAGTGGACAGTGGCAAGGAGAGTTCTGTCATACCTAACAAGAAGGCGTTCGAGGACCTGCTGTGTGATCTGGAGGTACGGCCATGTTGTAGGAAAGCTTCCTACATATTATCAGTATTTTACTGAAAGAAAGTTATAATCTTTGGTGCCATACATATTTTAATTCTTTTGTAGTCTCTTGGGACAAATTTGATTTCACAAAATGAAAAAAAAAGAAATTCATAAAATGTCATGTAAACTAGGTGCAAATTATCTTACCTTTGTAAGGCACTGAATGCGTGTTATTGAGAATAGTGAAACGAGGTCACTATGACCCATGTTTTATGCTTCACCTACTTTGGTAAAACTTTGTATTTAGCTCCATTTCTTTGGTAAGAATTTGTGTTAAATTCCATTTCTTTGATTAGACTTTTGATTTAGCTCTGGTAAACTTTGCCTACACATATGCAAGCATGCATACACTACACACATGGAGGCACGTCCTTAAGTTACCATAGCTATTAATAGGACGTTAAACAAAATTAAACCAAACCAATAAAAACCAAACCATTTAGTGGTTGAAATTGGGCACCATTGATTTGGTTAAATTGTCATTTTATTCTATTTCTTTGGCAGGACGTTGTGTTTAGCTCCACTCCATCTTAGTTGGAGTAAGATTATATACATGCTTTCAAACATTTCTAGTTCTTTAATTTATTTCTATTTCTATAACTTAAATTATAATGAGCTGTCTTAGTTTTATGTAGCAGATTTCACAGATCACTACAATAACCTATACCTTTATATAGTGTGTAATTGATACAGAATTGGATCATTGTTTTGCAGGTGTGGCATGAAGCTCCGTACGATCTTCAGCGTTCACTGTACGAACATTTCTACGAGCTGTTAACAGAATCAAGGTAAGTCTTGTGTGTTTCTATTGTTATATGTTAAAGTATCAATACAGATACATACTTTACAAGCCAATGCATGTTACACAAATCTGATATTTTCATTTCCTTTTTAAAATTTCTATCTGGCTTGGTCTCTGTGTTTTAGCAAGTTGCATTTTACCTTGATGGATGATGCTTAAGAATCCCAGAATGATTTTTGCTTTAAATATTTTTTATATTGGCATGAGTTTATGAATGTTCTCTCTTAAAGCGCTGCGTGCCACTGGCAATCACACATTTTTTTCGTAGCTTGCCAGTTTTCAGCTAAGCCCTGCTTTCCTTGACAATGCTCCGTCTGAGTCATACCAAAATAATTGTGTAATAATACATGCAGGTGTTTTAAACATTTTTTTTTTTCACTTTTGAATATAAATGTTGAAAATTTGGTTATTTGAATTATCATTTATCTATCCATAATAACTTATTGATAAAATTAAAATTCAATTACCCAACCTAGAGTCCCACTAAATTTGATTTTCAATTCTTTAGATTGTGAATAAAATATTCATTTGATTTGATTGTTCTCACTTAGTTGAAATAGGAAGACAAAAGCCAGAATCTTATAAAAAAAAAAAAATTATGAAACTCGAATAAGTATATGCTACAACATCAGCAGTGTACAAAGAAAATACCATTTAAGACTCAATTTTGAAAAGGCTATGAAATAGAGAAATCATTTTTTTATTCAATTTAATTGATAAGTTAAATAAGTTTAAAAATTGTGAAAATCTGTTGTACATTTCTTTCATGATCTCTCCAATAATCAAATAAGATAAACTGTATTTCAAACCTTGTTTGGTACCTACATGTCCTTGTTACTGTAGATTTCTTATACTTCACGTGATTCATTTTTGCATGAACTTACATTAAGTACAATTCAAGTGTCACCTGAATACATTCATAGCACTAAGACATAAAGGTGGAGTGACACACTCCTGAATAAATACAGAAAAGTGAGTTTACAAAGTTAAGTTTGCCTGAAATACAAGTAATCTACAGTGAATGATACTGTTCTCGTTTTAGCCGCTTGATTCGTCTAAGGAGGTGGGTAGTAGAAAAGTGTAGTTTGTCTGGTCTAGTGTTGAGGTTCCCCATTGTAATAAACCGGTTTTATCTGATGCACTCTTGGATGTGGGATTAGAGGTTTAGATTTGTGCATTTCAATTTCTTATGGAAATCAATAATGAAGTTTGTACAAAAAACATAAAAGGAACTGAAATCAATGATGAAACTTGTACAAAAAAAACAAAAAAGGAATTGAAATATTTCAATGATAAAATTTGTACAAAAAAAAAGAAAAAGGAATGGATAAAAGCTACATAAAATTTATCTTTTATCCATGTTGAAATCATGTTCTGAAATGAAAACATGGTAATTAGTATTTGTGCTCAAGATAAGACAGGTTCAAAGTGAGATTTCGTAATTTGTTAATATGTGGAATTCGTGATCATATCTGTATCTGTGGCTAATAGTAAAGTATTAAAACATCATAATTAATAATAACACAATTTCTTGTTTGGAAATTTTCTTAAAACTTTTTTTCTGCATCGGTAGCGAAATTCTGTTGAAATGCACTCTTTGATACCCTTGTGAAAAAACCCAATACAAATCCACATCGCATAAGTTTTACTAGGGATGTTAATTGTACCCAATCATGAATTACTAGTTTTGATTACTGTAAACTCAATTAAAGAGGATGGCAATTTGTTATGTGAGATAGTGGGACCCGTCAACACATCAGTTGAATAGCTGCACAGATTCTGTAGTGTCACAGTTTGTTGTAGAAGTAATACATGTATCAACATAGTTACCTAGCTACACTTATTCTTCAACAGCTTTACTGCACACACTGTGTTACTTTATTTTTTTTCTAATTCATTTTATTTGTATTGAGTTCATTGTACATTCACTATCCGTAGGATTATTTTCCACCTACACTCAGAGTCAAGTTGATAGTGTCATTAATGGAAGGTGAATATTCTGTCAATCCTAGAGCCACTCATATAAATAGACTGCTTTACGTAATCGTCCCTAAAAGTCTAGATCTCATAGTGTGACCTTTAATAAGCGGCTTTACCTCCAACATTGGGAGACTGTTAATGATATTATGACTGTTCACCCTCCATTTTGGTAGTGTTTCTTAAATTATTTCTGTGTTTTGTTAATATCTAGATGATAATACATTTGACAAAAGGAGATATAAAGGAGCTATGTATAACATCACAAACCCATTGTCATGTTAGAGACTATTTAGCTCTGTATCACACTACAAACCCATTGTCATGTTAGAGACTATTTAGCTCTGTATCACACTACAAACCCATTGTCATGTTAGAGACTATTTAGCTCTGTATCACACTACAAACCCATTGTCATGTTAGAGACTATTTAGCTCTGTATCACACTACAAACCCATTGTCATGTTAGAGACTATTTAGCTCTGTATCACACTACAAACCCATTGTCATGTTAGAGACTATTTAGCTCTGTATCACACTACAAACCCATTGTCATGTTAGAGACTATTTAGCTCTGTATCACACTACAAACCCATTGTCATGTTAGAGACTATTTAGCTCTGTATCACACTACAAACCCATTGTCATGTTAGAGACTATTTAGCTCTGTATCACACTACAAACCCATTGTCATGTTAGAGACTATTTAGCTCTGTATCACACTACAAACCCATTGTCATGTTAGAGACTATTTAGCTCTGTATCACACTACAAACCCATTGTCATGTTAGAGACTATTTAGCTCTGTATCACACTACAAACCCATTGTCATGTTAGAGACTATTTAGCTCTGTATCACACTACAAACCCATTGTCATGTTAGAGACTATTTAGCTCTGTATCACACTACAAACCCATTGTCATGTTAGAGACTATTTAGCTCTGTATCACACTACAAACCCATTGTCATGTTAGAGACTATTTAGCTCTGTATCACACTACAAACCCATTGTCATGTTAGAGACTATTTAGCTCTGTATCACACTACAAACCCATTGTCATGTTAGAGACTATTTAGCTCTGTATAACATCACAAACCCATTGTCATGTTAGAGACTGTTTAGATCTGTATCACACTACAAACCCATTGTCATGTTAGAGACTATTTAGCTCTGTATCACACTACAGACCCATTGTCATGTTAGAGACTATTTAGCTCTGTATCTAGCATGTTTAGCATTGGTACTTCCCTAAGGGTACGCCGTTAGTCAAACAATATTGTATAATATGGTATACAAACCAGTGTTATTACTGAGCATGGAATAGTACTATATTACAAGTTTATCTACATAGCCTCGCCAAACTCAATGTCACATCTCAATATATGTACATACAAGTGTATTGTCCTCACTACCACTGGAAATTAATCAATTTTTGCAAATGTTTATTATCTACCATTATGAACTAAAATAATAAGAGATACACAAAATTGTATACCACTTGTTTAAATGTTTTGGGGTAAATATTTTCAAGTTGATTAATGAGAGAAAAGTTAGATATCTGCATATGCTGCAGCTGTTAAATCGGAGTAAGTTTGAGTTTCAGATATGAGTCATGTGACATAGGCTGGACCCCAGTTTCATAATCCTCGTAAACTGTACGGAATTTATGTACTTTGGGGAAGACATTTGTAAAATAAACTTTTAAAATACATTGAAAATTGGTAGAATTTCTTAAAATCTTTTCAGAAACCAAAATTAAAATCAATTTGGAACTTTTCACAAACCATAATCATAAAAAGTATAAAATATATTATATTTTTAAACCATAATTAGAATTTCTTTAAAATCCTTTTAGAAAACATTGTACTATTCTGTTCATAAAATTACAATTTCATTAATATAAGAATTTACTTTAAAAAAAAAAATTGCTCACCAAAGTCACAAAGCTACTCAAGGATAATCTTTAAAAAGGTGTCAGGAGAACAGAATCACATCCTTTCTTCTTGCAACTTCTCAGATTTTTGAAAGTTGGGTCCAGCCATCATAAGGAAGGTCGTCCCATGTTAGTTAATGTTGAGCATGTCTCGACTGATGTTAATGCCTTTGTTTACCAGGTGGGCGGTTCACAGGTAAGGTTGCGTTGGTGTTCATACTTTGGTGTTGTGCATGGCTAGACACGGTGTGCAGCAGCTTGTTTTGTTTGGTGCCTCTGTTCAAATATCATTTGTTTAATTTAAACATTGGTAAACGTAGCTATTGAAAATCGTAATGTTTTCAATCAATGCTGATTGTTACTTTCCTGCTGTTCAAACACAAGAGATGCCCCCTGTGTTTCATTTCAGTGTTTTGTTTGTATAAGATGAGCAGCGACATATTTATTTTGTGTAGGTGTTACCATCGAAATGCCAGATTTTAGTTTTGTCAATTGTAATAAGGAGGATTTATTAAAAAAAAACAAAAAACTTTTTCACTATAAAACCATTTCTTTCGTATAACAAACTCACTGTACATGTACAAGATATAATTTGATTTTTTCCTATCTAGAAAATTAATGCCTGCACTCTCTCTATTCACGCAGTAAACACTTTGCTTTTTTGTCCAGATTATTTCGTTTATAAATAAAAATAACATTTCAACTCTTTTTTTACAGTGCAAAAATATTCATTTATGGTAGTTTTTTTCAAGTTTTGTTTCCTACGCACAATTATACTAGCAGATATTCAGTTCCATTCATCATTTCATTCAAAATAACGCACAATTATACTAGCAGATATTCAGTTCCATTCATCATTTCATTCAAAATATCTTCTGATCATAAAATCAAGGACGTAGTATTGAATCAATGATAGAGTAGTTTAGAAGCATGTTAATTAGAAAATAAATTATATACCAAGGGAAGAGCTTTGAAATTTTTATAAAGAGCATTTTAGGTATTTTTCATAGTGTTATCTTAGAGTAAATATATTTGGAAATAGAAGTGTGTAGTTTATATCTATTTACATCTGCAATATGAGTAATCAAATTCACTGACAAAACATGTAGCTACTTCAGTAGAAGATAGAGGTTGTCTAATCAGGTCAAAATAAAAAATTATGTTTGCAAAGGAAAAAGTCACAAGCAACTGTCATACAAAATGAGAAAGTTACTTCCCTTCATTTGGAAAATTCAGGATTTTGTAATGAGTAGAACATCTATATTACTTGAGATATAAGTTAAACTGTATGGTTGGGTAATTATGTTGTAAATGTCAAAACAGAATGTTGAAGGCTATTGGTAGCTGGCAAATATGTAGCTGCTTCCTGGACCAGTCCATGGCTTCTTTGTTGGACAAGATGTTTTGTGTAGTGGCCAGAACTAAATGTCACGAACTGAGCAAATGATGTAATGGCAACATCCAAAATTAATTTAATGTTTTATGGAGTGCTTCTTATTTTAAAGTTGTGCTCCATGTAGATGCTGTTTGATCAATGGAGAATATATGGGATCAATAATAATGATTTTTTTTCTATGCTTCATATATAATTGTTGATTATAACATTGAATATGGATGAGATTTTCAAAGTTTAACTATATGTAATTGCACTGTCCAGATATGTAGGTTTTGGTTTATCTTTTTAGTGACCAGGTGACCAACTTCCAGCTGATGAGAGATATTGGTCTGACCTCAAGGTTACTGCACATCCTCAAGGACACCAAGCTGTCAGAGGCTACCATTGTCACCATCACAAATGTTGTGTATGTCCTGCTACAGGGTCCTCCCGACCAACACAGCCTACTCAGGTATGTCTTATCAACTTACTGAGGTATTTCTTAATATCTTACTCAGATATGTCTTATTGACTAACTCAGGTATGTCTTATTGACTAACTCATGTATGTCTAAAGGTATTACTCAGGTATGTCTTATTGACTAACTCAGATATGTCTAAAGGTATTACTCAGGTATATCTAAAGATATTAATGAGGTATGTCTTATTGACTAACTAAGGTATGTCTAAAGGTATTACTCAGGTATGTCTTATTGACTGACTCAGGTATGTCTAAAGGTATTTACTCAGGTATATTTGACTAACTCAGGTATGTCTAAAGGTGTTACTCAGGTATGTCTTATTGACTGACTCAGGTATGTCTAAAGGTATTTACTCAGGTATATTTGACTAACTCAGGTATGTCTAAAGGTATTACTCAAGTATGTCTTATTGACTAACTCAGGTATGTCTAAAGGTGTTACTCAGGTATGTCTTATTGACTAACTCAGGTATGTCTAAAGGTATTACTCAGGTATGTCTTATTGACTAACTCAGGTATGTCTTATTGACTAACTCAGGTATGTCTAAAGGTGTTACTCAGGTTTGTCTTATTGACTAACTCATGTATGTCTTATTGACTAACTCAGGTATGTCTAAAGGTATTACTCAGATATTTCTTATTGACTAACTCATGTATGTCTAAAGGTGTTACTCAAGTATGTCTTATTGACTAACTCATGTATGTCTTATTGACTAACTCATGTATGTCTAAAGGTATTACTCAGGTATGTCTTATTGACTAACTCAGGTATGTCTTATTGACTAACTCATGTATGTCTAAAGGTATTACTCAGGTATGTCTTATTGACTAACTCAGGTACCGTAAAAACCCATGTAATTTGCGCACCTGTGTTATTTGCGCAGGTACTTTTTGAGGCTGAAAATAGGGAGAAAAGCTTCTACTCGAATATTTTGCGCACCCAAAAAATCTGGAAAAAAAATGATGTTCATGCTCCGAAAATCGATCTCTGAATAATTTAAAAAAAAATATATTTCTATGATTTTTTTTTCATTGATGTAAAATGATATTTAAAACCAAGAAGAAACTACGTAAAATGTGTATTTTGTTGCTTGTTTTCGAATTATTTTTTGAATTATCTGATCACACATGACACACACGTGTGCGCATATCGGCATACATCAATTCATTTTAGCAATATTTTAATAAAACATCTACTTGCTTACAAAAACATATCAATTAATAAGTAATTCGATGTTTACTAACCGCTGGTGCATATCTCCTGGTGAAAGACATAATTAGATACCTTTTATTGATCATAATTACGATCAGTGAGAAGGGCTCATCATGGCGGCTTGGGTTACGTCACTTCAAACCAGGTCATGTCACAGTTCAGTTTGGCCACGGAATTAGATTATCTAAGTCCGTGGTTTGGCGATATTTTTTTACAAATTACAATGCAGTAATGAGCTAACACTATCTCTGTGATTACCCGTTAACAATAGCTCTACTAATTGAAATGATTTGCAGTCGCGATCGACGGACCGTGTTGTTGTTTTTTTCACTCGCCAACACGTGGCGTGAATTACGAAGCCCTACTGCATTGTCATAACTACAGACTGATTTGACTGATAAGGGATTATAAAAAATATGTTTATACTAGAAGCGTGGACAATCAATACATCCTCTTCAAATCTACTCCAAGGAAAAAAATAGTTAACGCAGACTATTTTTACGATGCTTCATTTAATAAATATTGAAATAATTCACGAGGTTATTATCAATCACGTGTTTACGTAATGTTAGACGCGAGATCAACATGAAAGTGAGCCGGAAAAAAACCATGCTATACGTATACGCATAGGCGATTTGAAAAAAACTTACAGAACTTACATGGAACGGAGCTTAAATTGAACAACTACATTTTCGTAATAGTATGGGGAAACGCACCGAGATGTCGAAACGTAATGTCGTAAGTTGATCGGCGATTCTCTGGCATAGGAATTTGGCTAAACTTTTTTTGTTAACGGTTACCTATTTAATAATACTTTTCACATAAACTCACATAACAACACAATATGTATCTTTTATTAATGTTTGACATAAATAAATTTGTTGATCGTCATTTGTCTTAGAGTTCCGTGTACCAAGGGAAATAATCCAAGATGGCGATCTCCCAGAATCGTCGATCTTTTCCTGAAAAAAACTTGAAATTTTCTATACCTGTGTATTTTACGCACCCCCCACTTTGGGTATTAAATTTCTGGAAAAAAAGTGCGCAAATAACATGGGTTTTTACGGTATGTCTTATTGACTAACTCAGGTATGTCTAAAGTTATTACTCAGGTATGTCTTAATGACTTACTTAGGTTTGTCTTATTGACTAACTCAGGTATGTCTAAAGGTATTTACTCAGGTATATCTAAAGGTATTACTTAGGTATGTCTTATTGACTAACTAAGGTATGTCTAAAGGTATTACTCAGGTATGTCTTAATGGCCTACTTAGGTATATCTTATTGACTAACTCAGGTATGTCTAAAGGTATTACTCAGATATGTCTTATTGACTAACTCAGGTATGTCTAAATGTATTACTCAGGTATGTCTTAATGGCCTACTTAGGTTTGTCTTCACAACTCGTTCAGGTACATTTTAGTGATTTACACAGATATAAATTAAAGACATATGCAAGTATGTCTGAATGTTTTATGCAGATATGTCTAACTGTCTTTGTCTTAATATTCTACTTAGGTACATCTTAAAGAGTTTACCTAGGTTTGCCTTAATGTTTTGTTGACTTCCTTAGGAAAGTTTTCACATTTTACTTGGAAGAATCTGAATGATTTTCTCACAAACATCCTAATAATTTACTGTGATATATCTGATACATCTACACCATTTTTTACAAAAAAGATAAAAAATATGATTACAAGTTAATAAGTTAATGGCTTGTCCAAGAATGCTTTAATAGTTTGTCCCAAGTTAAGGGTATGACTACTACAGGCTCATTTTATCAGCTTACTCTGGCATAACTTCCAGCTTACTTAGGCACATGTTGATGGCAAAGAATTATTTCAACTGTACAGGTTTCCACTTTTGAAGTTCTTTTTTTGTTCTGTCTAAGACTTCTTCTCTAAGAAGCCAAAACATGGAACCTATCGTGATTTCTTTGAAACAATCTTGAAGATGTTGTCCTTTGTTATCCCTACTACATGTTGCTGGTTGTTGGACGGTATGTGTCATGTTGATTTTACCTGTATGATTACAGACTTGGTCAGTTCATTGTGTCCACACTACCTCAGATGTCCTCTACAGAGAAAAACATTGTCCTCAATGGGGTCAACCAGACAAAGGGTGCACCTGCCTCACAGGGAGACACCTCTACAGGTATTTACACATCTTCACCACTAGCTACATTGTGGCAATTATTAATCAAATCTTCAAAAGATTTATTTATTTCTCACACAACCACTGAAATAAAATCTTTCTATTTTGCCATGTAAAATTTTGGCATCATAAAGGGCTTTAGCATTATATCGAGTGAGACATATAAAGAAATTAAAAACAATCTAATGAAAATGGCACATTGAAATATTTAGGTCGAATATGAGGAGCAAATGAAACAAAGGGCATTATATTAAGACTTTACTAGCTTTCTTCATTCCTAAGTCATGTGACCACTTCCAGTATTACCCATGTCTGATGTCACATTTTACAGAGGTATTTATCACAATTGAAGACTGGTTTGGAAATGATTCTAAAATACATGTATAAATGTTATGGGGGAAAAAGGGTTACCAACTCATGACTATCAGTTGTCATGTTTAGAAAAAGAAAATATATCAAGTTTGGAAATAATTGAATTGAATTACATGAACATGATTACTTACCATCAGTTCTTGGAAAACCACATTGTTCATTTGATCAAAATTTGAAGAAAATAAAGTTTTGATCTTATTTTCAGGGGGAGATGTAGAGAAGACGACGGTGTACCTGATTAAGATGAGGAACACTTGTCTGGAGGTTATCCTGCGACTGCTACAGGACAGCAGCACAGCTCCTGTCAATACACAGTCAGTATCCTGCCTTACGTCTCTCTTTTGAATGAAGAAAGATACATTAATGTATTAAGCACTGGTTCTTCTACTAATGAGTTATTTCATTTCATCATATTTTTCATTTCATCATATTTTTATTGAGTAAACAATAGGATTATGGCCTGGTGTTATATCTGAGCCATAACTTTTAAACAGTTAAAGTTGAACTACATCACCTGCAGAAGGTGTGCTGTGCACTGTTATGTCACAGTTACCTTTGCCTCTGGGTCAAAGTTCAAATAAGTGGAGAATCTTCAGCAAAATGTTGTCCTTCATTCTTTAAGACACTAAAAATGACAAGGTAAAACTTATTTGCATTTTAATATGTAAATACAGATATTCCTTGCTTGATATCAATCAAAATTGTTTTTTTGCGACTTTTGGGTGCAATATTTATAAATTCTTGGGGTTGTTTCAGGATGTGTGAAGAAATACAGAAAGTGCTTGGATTTGATTGGCTGCTGCTGTTTGTACAAGGCCATGTCCACCCGTCGACAGTCATCATGGCTCTTCGTATCCTACTGGTGATGTTACAGAATCCTTTAGCAGTGCAAAGGTTTAGGGAAGGCAATCCAGGCGGGGGCTGGCTAAGGAACACCGAGCCCGTTCTCAAGCAACATGTTGGAGTCATGCTAGGTTAGAATGCTGGTTGCACTTCATGTTATTTAATTTTTAAGGATCATTATGATGTTGGATACATAATTCATAAGTAAATATTATAAACTGTTTTTGTCTTCAAATGACTATTGCTGTTGTGAAGACAATCGTAAGATAAAAAATTTAATGGCTTTGGTGAATTATGAAAAAAAATACAATTTACATTGCTGCAAAGACAAAAAGATGGTTAAAACAGAGAAAAACATGTTTAGGCCAAATATTTTCCAACATTTCATACAAATTTATTTTTTTTGAATTGAAAATAGAAAAGTTGTGGTTGAATATTCAATAAAGTCAAATTAGAGAGAAGAAAAATTCAAATAAGATAAAGAAGGGGGGAAAGGAAGAAAAACACTGCTTCGATCTTCTTTGGTTTGTATTGATGAATTTAAATTCATTATCAATGATTTGATATTGTTTTCTATACACAGGGTTAAATATTGGCACCAACAGTAAGGGTGGTCAGAAGAGAGAGCTGAATAAAGAGATCTGTCGTGTACCAGGCTTTAATGCCTTACAATGGCTGCTTCCCAAACACAGTCACGTACCCGAAGTCTACTTCCTGTTGATGGCACTGTTACTAGGGCAACAGGTCACCAAATTACCCACTGACTGCCAGGTGTGAAGTTCTTTCATACTGCTGAATACTGCATTATTGTTTTACTTTAAAGTGTTATAAATCCTTTTCTTTTATAGATATTGAGTGAGTTTCTGTTTCATAGAAGATTTCTGAAACATGTTTAGAAGTTCATATTTAAATCTCCTGAAACCAGAAAGCATTTACAATAAAGAATGTATGCAGACTTTAAAAAAAATAAAAAAAATCTATGGACATCTTCAACTTGTTTACATCGCCAATTTGACGTCACATCTGATATATTCCATACAAAGTCACAATGTTATGACTTCATGTGTATTTTGGAAATTACATCATAACTTTTTTGCACAACACCGAAGTGAACTGAGTAACACTTTAAGATTAAAACAATCTTAAAGTTACTATTTCCATAAAATTTGAAATAATATGTCACAAAATCAAAGATATTCAGTGATGTCAGTCTTGTCACCAATAGTCAAGTTGTCCACCTGTCCATCCAGTTATGACCAAGTGTTCATGAAATGTACCTAAGAGTTACAGTTGAATGTTGATATCATGTGGAATGTTTATTGAGGTTTTGTATATATTTACAGTTGAATCTCGATGCTGTATGGACGGTGATATTTGGTGTGCCAGCTAGCAAGCCTGTGTCTATAGTAGCTAAGGAGAAACACACAGAGCTGTGTCCTGATGCCGCACTGGTCATCATGTCCATGATCAGGAACATGCTAAACCTGGTAAGTACTTGGTGAAAACATGAGGACTTATAGTAGTAGACTTGCAATCTTTACTGTATAGACACTGTATAGACATATTCTTAGTGTTGATACGTTACAAAAAATAAATGGTGGAATTTAAAATTAAGTTTTGATCTTAAATTTACAAAAACAATACAGAATATGGTGTTTGGGAGAAGGAGAACCCTGCAACCTCGAATACCTTGAACTTTTAACCTTTGATTTAAGGTATGAGGAGTTGGAGAAGGGGAATACCTTGTGACCTTGACTTTTAATTTGTTGGATACACAATAACATGTATATACATATGAAATAGAGGAAGTCTCTGTGACCTTGACCTATTATTTACAGGACATGGAATTAGGAAGAAAACCCTGTGACCTTGACATTGACTTTTGACCTTCAGTTTGCAGGATGCAATGTTTTAGAAAGGAAAGACCTAGTGACCTTGACTTTTAAGTTATTTAAGGTGCAATTTAATTTGTAAGAGGAAGACTCCGTGTCCTTGACTTTAAAATTGACCTTTATTTTACAGGATGTGGAGATGGAGAAGGACAACTGGGTTCAAGAGTACCCTGTGACCTTGATGCAGTTTCTGTTGTTTCTGTATCACAACCAGCCGGAGTTCATCACACTGTCCTCATCACCAGAACTCATCGGCAGTCTGGCAGCCACTCTCTTCCCCAACTTGATCATCGAGTCTGACGGAGGAAACGTCACCACACCGACAGAGGAGTTTAAACCTTTCCCTGACTCAGAGTCCTTTGTCAATATCAGCACGCCTGAAAAATACAAACCTGGTGAGGAGACATTAGTCTATAAACTTTATTTATGTTAGGGTGGTCGGGTGGCTCAGTGGAAAACAAACTTGCCTTTCACCAAGGCGGCGAAGGTTTGATTCCCCGATCGGACGTGAAAAGATATGGGTCGTCTACCCAAGGATTTGGGTTACTCCTGTTTCCTTCAACATTCTGTGTTACACAGCAGATGGATTCCATAAGGAATACACGAGTCTGGCCATAAATAATAGAGTAATCAAAAGGTAAAGATGACCATGACAACATCGTGCTGGGTTTAACAGCTTTAGTCCAAGTTTATGTTGACTAGTTTCGACACATAAGGCGTGTCATCATCAGAACAAATCAAAATACAAAAACGCAGGTATAATTAACCTGGATTGGAGTTATGCCCAGCATGATATTGTCACGGTCATCTATACATCTTGGTGAAAGGCGAGTGCATTACCTGCTTCTCCTTCCAACCACCCAGTCTGTTACATGTATCTTGAGTGAAAACACATCATTCTTTTAAAGAACAGACATTCAGATATTAAGGATCCCCATAACACTGCCAAAAACTGTAACTAAATGTTTAAAACTGTTTTTCCAGCATGACTATGGCTTTGATAAATCATTTCTCAAAAGAAAACCATACCTTTTGGGACTTTCCTGAGAAATAATAAAGATGAAATAAACAAAATTTAATCATCAACAGTTTTAAAAGATTATCAGCTGGGCTAGACCAGCATTTGAACACTGGACTTCAGATTGTTATACTATCTCTCTAAGCGATTGCACTACAACGTCAATGGAGGTGTTCTTGCCCAACTGTGCTGCAGTTATATCCTAATGGAAGTTAGGGGGAGGTAACTGTGTATAAGAGAAAAACACGGTGTAGTGGGACAGGGTTCCTTAATCATGCTACAGTTAAAAGAATCCTGCCTCACATAACATGACATTAAGGGTACATTCGCGTATCCGGTTGAAACGGTTGAACTGGTTAAACCTGTAAAGAAAACGATAGGCACATATCTGGACCGAGGCTGACCTCAGGAAAATTTGGCATGTGTAGATTGAGGGGTCCAGACGTACCTGACCGAAACTAAAATGCTGAGTATTGGTAGTTTGCGTTATTTCTTTCTAAAACAATGTCAAACCACATATAGATTTTAAGATACATTATGTAATTCAGTGGACGCGTAAAAGAAGGGCATAATATTCTTGATACATTGTGTTTTATTCTCCGGAACTGTGCATTTTTAGCTCTGCTTATAGAACGGTCCCAGTGCGTTCGTTTATCGTGGAACATTTCTGCGCCACACGTACCGTTTCAACAGGGGTACGCAAATGTAGCCTAAGATTCCCTTGTAACGTAGATGTTAAATTGTGTTGTAGGCTTTCTGACAGGACATTCTGCCCGTAAGTTTGTGATTGACTTCCTGCGGACCATTTTGATAGACAGTTTCTCCCAGCAGATGTCGTCCAAGTCCACCGTCATAATGGACGTCATACTTGATGTAAGTCTTGATATTTCTAACATACCATTCAACATTAACTCATTCACCTCTGAAGACACATTTGAACTCTTCCATTTCAAAGGTAGGAATAGTTCATTATGAAATTTCAGGGGTGACTGAGTTAAACTTTAATGTGGATTTACTTTCACAGTCTTTGTAGTTACATAGGAATCATTAGCATCAATACATGGAATATAGGACTAAATTTAAAGATACCAACACCACAAATAACGTATCTATAAAATATGTTGTAAAAACTGTGAAAGAAAGCATCCAAAAATGTTTCTGTTATACCGTAGTATGCCAGATCTCATTGTTTGAATTTCTATCTTGCAACAAGCATGGAAACTTGTTGCAGTAAACTTTGTAGTAAAAGTACTGCATCCAATGATGTGTTTAGTGTTCTAATACAATATTAAACATATAACAAAAAGAAACTAATTATTTTATAATCACAATCAACATTTTTAAAACAAAGTCAATGTGTGTAAATCAGCAATAGTAATTTTTTTAAACTATCTTTAATATCAAACCATATTAGTTGAACTTTGAACAAGGTAACTTCTCGATTTTTGCAGCTGAAAAAAATACCAGAAACTGTTATGCCTCACTTAATTAGAATAAATTGTTTATCTCTAACCGGTAACAAGGTGATGTACTGTATATAATACTATCCATGTGTAACAGGCATCCCCTGAGAATGCGTCGCGGGCACAGAGGAAGGAGTACCAGACAGAAATCATGAAGACAGTGATGGAACACTTGGTGGCGGCTGATGTGTTACTGGGAGACCAGGCAGCCTTGCCTATTGGTAGTGGTGGTAGCTACACCAACATGGCGAGCAATGTCTTCTACTTTGCCAGTCGACTTGTCGACAAACTGTGGCAGAGTATGTATCACTCTAGTAACTAAAGCTATTTGTAGCACTAGAGTTTACTCTTGCATGAAAACATTAATATGAAAGTTTGAAGTTCAGTGTGCTACCTTTAGGCTAATATATATATAAGGTATGTAAAAGTTTTCCTATTGAGGAATTCAATAGCCAATGTGTAGCACAATTTGTTTACAAAATGATACCATATTCCTTGCTATAAACAGTGTAATATTCACATGACATCAGGCAGTTGTTTTGTTTGTGAAGTTTATGTATGATAAACTCATTTCAAGTCGCAGAAGGCAAAGATTGTATGTCTTCATGATAGGAAACCAATCTGTCTGGTAAACTGTTCCATTCAGAAATGTTCAAGATATTTTTTTAATGAAGAAAAAAGTATTTTTTGGGCAAAAATCTTTTCAGAAGTGTACTGTCTATAAGAACTGCTGTTTGTTAAGGTTTTACAATAATCGTGTGACTTTTTTGGCGGGAAAAAGAAACATTACTAGAGGGAACGAAAATGTCTGTTTTTGATATTGAAGTCTGCAAATGAAACTGACTGATCATCCACAATACCATTCACATGCATCTCATTTTAACAGATGTATTCACACGGGAATCAAAGGAAGTATTTGAATTCATCAGTAAGCTGATCCAGCAGGCCAAACGCAAAGGTAAGTAATTGTACATTTTGTAAACACGTTGATACAAGTACAGAGTTTTAGCATAGTTGGTAGTTAGTTGGTCTTAAGACTGCGACATTGTATGTTCAAACCATACTGGCAGCGGTTAATAAATACTATTGGTGTGTCCTTGAACAAGATATTTAACCCTGATTGTTCTTGTCTACCCAGTTGTACAAATAGGTACCAGAATGCTGGAAAGTAATCTTGTGAAGGACTGGCATCCTTCAAAGGCACAGGCTCTCCATTGATAATGATAACTGCAGCTGCGTTATAAACTTTTTAAATTCAATGAAGCTTTGTTAATCCATGTACTGGAAAACTTATGTTGTCGTAGTGCTTATATTTAAGAACGATTGCATATAAGATCATTTTGATTTGTTTCAACAAACTTATCTAGATCAACTATGTACTACCAAGGTATTTTCTAATAGTCAATATTTGAAACATGTTACTGTACAGGGGTTATATTTCGCAGGGGTATTAATTTCGCTATATTTGCGCTTTGACATATATTCGCGAATTCTAAACACCAGCGAAATTATCAAAAATGTTAACCACTTTTACGGACCTTATCACAACTTGTTAAAAATACTTATAACCCAACGCTGTTATGAAAACTTAAATGAACTCAAATCAGATTATCACCGGATAACTGGGAAGCCCATGCAAAAACAACATTTACATATAAATGGCAACTTTGCACAGCACATGGGATTTTTGACTTGCAAACTTGTCATTTCAGCATCAGGAATCTCACTTGATCTGATATACCGGTCACTGAACCGGACCGTGCTGTTCCAACTGTCCCGGCCTGTACAGTCAATGGCCGTACAGACCATAGTCCTGGACGCTCTCCACAAACTGACCAGTAACCGTGGCCTGGTATTCGGGCCAGCCAACTATGACCAGGAGTTCCTCGTGTGTCTGTGTTACTGTCTACTCCAGCTCACAGAGGACCCCAGCCAGAGGTACACTTTGTCTATGTGTGATAGGATACTGTTTTATATAGGACAGGTGGTATCCGATTCAAAGTGATGATGAATTTCTATTAGAAGTCAAGATCTAGATATTTGAGGTGAAAAGCAAGACTTCTTCAAGAAACTGTGATTATTTTGGGTATGAAAAGGGTTAAAATGGTCACAAAATTTAACTTATGTTAATAATTGAAATCTGATATATATTTTCACGTTAATTCACAAGTAGGGATGATCTACAAATATAAGTTCATGTAAATAAACTGTTTAAAACACAATCACAAAAGTAGTATTGGGCAGGTGACTTCCATTTCCATGGTTATGGTAGGGTAAACGGACTGAGCTGTTATTGAATGACCGTCAGTGGTATTGTCATTTCAGTACCTCATATCTACATAAGGGTAAGTCAGCATGGTAAGGTGGGTATAGTGAAAGGTTTGCACCGTACATTCTATGTCTGTCATAATCAGGTTGTCATCAGATTACATGTAATATGGTTGAAAATGTTCAAATATTTGCAAGCTTTTAGCAAATTTTGTTTTAGGATAATTTTGATAATCAATGAATGACTTGTAAGTATCGGAAAGCAGAAATATAAAAAATGCAAGACTCAAACAAGTCATTTCTATCATTTGCTGATAAAAAAGAACAAAAAGTCAAAAACGTTAGGACATTTAAAAACTGAATGTTTTAGAATTGTTTTGGAATTTAAATTCAAATGAAAGGCAAAAGTGCTAACAAACACATAAACAATGTAAATCCAGATTTACAGTGTGGTCAGTGTACTTGAAATCAAGGTCCAGAAGTAAATGACTGGTCAACATTGATAACCGTGTTGATCTTGTCTTTCAAACTCTCACTTCTGCAGTAGGTATGATGTCAGAAGCAGTAAAATAGGCATCATTGGAAGGTATAGACAAGGAAATTTAAAAACCAAGCTATAAGTGGTTTTTACGGTGTCCTTGGATTATAGAAGTCATTGTTGAAACATTCTCACATAAACCTCTCAATTTGCGGAAAGAACCCCTTTATCCAGCAGCCTTCTGGGATTATAATGTGGTATATTGGTATATTGAGGGAAATATATGAAGGAATTTGTGAAAAGAAAACAGCTCGGAGAAACTTGAAACATGCTGATGGTAAGCAAGGTAGGAAATGAAATGAGGGCCATTATATAGGTGTTTACCATGTTTTTTTCCGTAACTATCTTCTTTAGGAAATTGTCATTAAGCAGATCATGTAAGCATCAATTGCTTTGCATACCAAGAAAGAAACCTCTTTACTGAATTTGTATAATCAGAAATTATCTTTGATCAGTTAGAAACACACTTGAAAGGGTCAAATATGTTTGGCCTCTGTTTCAGTGCTTCCAACCTACACGGGGGTAAGGCTATGCGTACAACGTGGCACGTTAACATGGAGGAAGGCGAAGAATTGACAGAGGAGGTGGCAGACCTTGCCTGCATGGAGCTCAGTTCCAGTGTCATAGAAGGGCACCACCTGGTGGCCAATGCAGCCAAACGTGTCTGGGAGGAGTTGTATGCCTGTAAAAAACCGGTATGTGGAAATTTTTGTATAGATGGTGTTTAAGGCCTGTTAAAAATTACATCACAACACCTGTATGGGAGAAACTGTATGTCTTTTCAAAAGGTTAAGTCATTTTTTTATTTTTTATAAAAGTATCCTTTTACTGTCTTTTTAAAGGTATGTATATATTGATGATATATCAGCCTATGATTTGCAATTTATATCTTTTAAAATGTAATTTTTCCTTCGTCTTCCTGGATTAGGTGCTTGAAGAAGTGTTTAAAACTCAGCTGAACAACATGGACCCATCTAGCGCAAAGATAACATCTCCAGATCTCAACTCTGTTAGGTAAGATCATCAGCTCTACAAGATAAAAACTTAAGGTACTGCTAGCTGTTATATTTTCTGTGTGAAATACCTGTAATAAGTAGATGGCCAAGGCATCGTTAACTCTTTTCGTCTTTAAAAATATTTGTGAATTCCATTCACAAATTCAATTATGTTATGACAATGTCTGCTTATAAAGAATGCAAAAATATTTTTGTGACGAAATGATAATGTTAAGGTATTGTGTGTTTAGGGGTTTGATACAGGAGAGTGCCTCCAAGGTGTGGATAGGGTATGCTGACTCGGAGAGAAAGGGCAACGTTTCCTATACAGAGAGACTTCCAGCTCAAATACAATCAGTAAGTCCCTGTGTTATTTGTTTAAGAGAGGTACTGTGTACCAAGAAGTTTTCGCTGAAGTTTTGTTTTCGCCTTTCCGCCATTCATAATAATGGAAAATTTATCATTACAGAAAATATAAATAACATAGTAATTGAATATTACAGACAAAATTAACACTGGGCAAAAACTGATATCGTGGGCGAAGGGCGAAAATTTGACTGGCCAAAAGTTACCTGATACAATACAGTAATAGCATTTACCAATCAATTACTGTGAAATCATATATTTTCAGGGGGGCCCAAATTTTGTGGTTTCCTAAAAAAAATCAAAATTTCTTTGGTTCATGAATTTGTGGGTCATGTGGACCCACTCATATGGAGAAAAGCTTTATGTCAAACTTGTAACTACTTCATGGACCTATGAATTTGTAGATAATGAGTGCCTACGAAATCAACGAAATAAAAAACACCTCGAAATGAGTGATTTCCCAGTAATTATTACAGTGTTAAGTTATTTTACACTTTGTATTATGATTAAATCCATATATTTTCAGATTTGTTTTGTTTGTTCCGAGCTAAAAAGGTCATACTTGGGAACATTTCTTCTGGAGTATGAATTTAAAATGTAGTTGATAACTACCAAATGAGCACAACATAAATTATGATTTTAAATACTGTTAATATTGCATGCCAAGATTTGTTTGCATGTAAACTAATACATGTAAAACTTTTTGTCTTTTATGTTGTTTTGTGATTTTGTTAATTTGATAAAAATTAATACAGAAGGTTGGAAGATTGGCATGCTGAGAGCTTGTCTTATTGTGTTTGTGATGTTATGTTGACAGAAACTACAGAAGGTTGGCAGTGGTATGCTAAGATTTGCAACAAGAACCAAGAAGAAAGAGCTGCCTCTCAAGTCCTCCCCCTCATCTAATGTTCACATGACTGTGAGTATCTCACACACAATTCACCATTTCCTTAAGGTGATATGCTACCTTTCATTGATATGAATCTCCTTTCAAAAGTGTTACACTCTATAATAAAGCTGTGTTATATCTTTCTTTTGTTGGTGAAAGTTTGGACTTTGGTTAATTGAATATTTTGGTATGTTGAATACCTCACAAATCTTCACACTTTTTCAAGTGATAAATTTTCAAGATTTTTTTCTAAACATAGCTGAAAAAGCCCACCTACAAATGTCATGTTGTACAGTGTATCCTCCTATTGTTTCTGCAGGACTATATTTCTTGGACACTCACACACATGGCTATAGTCAAAGACTTGTCTGAGCTTCAGTTTCAGCAGTATATACATGTAAGTCTTTCAGGATAATTTTTGCTTGAAGTTATTTTGCATGTCATGAAATATTTTGACTGTTTCCTTAACGGATCCAATTAGCCTTACATCTGACGTTGGTTTTAGATCTCCCTTGGGGTATGGTGATTTTGAATCTTGAGGTCTAAATCATATTGAAAGTTAAAAAACTTGTTATAGAAGCAATAGATAATATTTCTTAATTTAAAAGATGCTTGCATGTTGGTAATTGAAGATTTCTAATTGATGAATAAATTTGACGCATAATATTGAAGAGCATAGTCTACGTTAAATATAACGATGAGTTTATTAACATTCTTCAGGGTCAAGAACATATGGCAAAATACCTTGCTGAGGAGTGGAGCCAGACAGAGGGAGAACTGCTACGAGAGAAGGGCTTGTGGGGGCCACACCTGGGAGGTCGACTGGACAAGTGGCAGTCGGATATGACTGAAGGTGAGTTATCTCCCCTAGTAAGAGGGTTTGGCAGCATAGGTTTAGGTTTTACTATTACAGAGTTGAACGCTTATTAACCCTAAAGACTGATACTCTGTAATAGATTCATTCTCAAATCTAAAAACTATTTTATGAAAGTTGAATTGCTTCTATGCCCTGAATTACTTCATTTCGCCATTTGCTCTTATCATTTTGATAATACAAGATTTATTCATAAATTTTTTAACTTGTGAAATAAACAATAACATATTTAATATTGAAAAGGTTTCGCCTGTAGCCTGTTTGTATGTTTACATTTAAACTGACCTGTTTGGAAAAAAAGGATAAAACGAAATGTGTTGTTCTGCAGGTCCATGTCGTATGAGGAAGAAAATGGTGAAGAATGATATCTTCTTTCAACACTACCCCTACAGACCTGACATGGAAGACAGTGTGAGTGTGAAATTTTGTTAACATATTTCTAATTTCTTATGAATTCAATCTTATACTTGTATATTTATCTGTAAATATCACTGAGGCCCTCAGTATATTCACTCAGAGGTAAAATGCACCATATTCAGACAATTTTTTGGGACTTGAATGGATATTAAATGCTTTCGAATAGAGTCCATTCCTGAAAAACTCAT
The DNA here is from genome assembly GCF_002113885.1 of Mizuhopecten yessoensis. Taxonomy (NCBI): domain Eukaryota; kingdom Metazoa; phylum Mollusca; class Bivalvia; order Pectinida; family Pectinidae; genus Mizuhopecten; species Mizuhopecten yessoensis. The sequence continues at coordinate 1,491,899 of NW_018405386.1, read as the reverse complement.
TTTTAAACAATTTTCATGTTTCAAGTACATGCACCTTTTTAAATTTGAAATAAACTTTGGGAAATAAGGATGGACGAAATTAAAAAATCTAAAATAAATTATTACTGCCAACATCTTCGAATGATCAGATATGAAAATATGCAAATTGTGTGAAGAATTTGAAAAAAGGTTAGTTAGTTGCGATTCTCCCCCTCTTCCAGAGATCTTCAAGTGCCAAATGTTTGAGACATTTTTCAAAGTTTTGAAACAGTTTGCATATTTTCATATTGAATTTGCACATTGATGAATATGTATACTGACCAGAAAAAAACTTAAACTGGGTGTTAATGTGGGAGAAAACCAAAGTACCTGGAGAAAAATCATGTGGTTCGGACAGGTGACCCCATACCTTTTTACGTCTGGTCAGGAAATTGAACTCTGGCTGTCTTGGTGTAAGGCTAGTATACTATCCACTTTGCCACCCCATCATATATTAAAGGTTTTATGTCATTGTTTTGCTGTCTGGTGTTTCAGCCCCTGAAGTACAAGGTAGCTATGAGCTTTGATAGCAAGGAATACTATGAGCGGTACCGGCCACAGACCTTGGTAGAGCATGGCAAGGAGATACTTCCCATCCAGATGGGTGTTGATAGTGGACTGACGGGGAATTCAGGAGGCGGACAGGATTACGACAGCTCTCCAGTGGGTAAGTGTCGTAACAAAGGCATGTCAATGTTGATCTTAAGATATCATCTTCCAATGCAAGATTTTCGTATGTATTTATATTAATTTCTGGGAAGAAAAATGTATTACCTTTAATTTAAATTAATATTCAAGGTTATGAATTTTCAAAAGATTAAAGTTAGCTTATTCGCCTAAAATATCAGTTAGGTCTATATTCTGTTGAAATACAAAAGCATTTTTAAAGATATGAATGACAAGAATTATTTTCAGGGACATTAATTATAAAGAAACAAATTTCATTGACAGATGGAATCACTGTTTCCTTATGGACAAACACGATTCAGAATAAAATTCATCAGTTTGGTATGAATAAAATTATTTTACACTCTTTGCTTGACAAAGGAAACAGACAATTCCTGTTTGTGTTCAAAACAACTTAGCCTTTATGATAATCAAGATCGAAGGTATATAAGTTAACAATTACCACTGTTCCCATTGTCATGAAGATATGCTGAGCATGCCCAAGCTACTGCCACGTTCAAGTGGCCCGAAAACATCTGAGCCTGATGATGACCTTGACGAGTCAACAACGGAGGGCGACATGGACAAACCAGACAGTCAGGAGAATGCTGGTGAGACTGTAACAGAGGTGCACACTGGGGGAAAATCAGACAACAACCAGACCATCCTCAGGATCCTCGGTGAAGGCGAGAAGGTGAGGCCACAGGGACGGTTAAAGTAGGAATGATTACTAGATTTATTGAGGATAAAATACATGCTTAGCTAAAAAAAAAAGCTAATCTTCTACATGATCCTCTTGTAAGTTATATACATGTGTTAATTAGTTAAAAGATATTTTTTAGTTTTTTACACAAAAATTAATTCTAAGATTTTATCACAGTTATCTTGGTTAAAAAAATACCACAGAATGCATAGTTTCATGCAAAAGGTTTTCGTCAGTTAAATGGCATTTGCCTTACATACATCCATGCTTATATAGCAAAGAATATAATCTGACATAGTTATATGCTTATATAACATAGTATAAAAAACATAAAGGTAGATTAAGAAGTTGGTTAATAGTGTACCAGTTAGGGTTACAAAGTAAAAATCAATGAAATTTACAGTGATATGTAGTACTGAGTAAGTTTGCTTTGGAAAATTGAAAGTTTAATACTTGCAATAAGAAATTGCCTAAAATAAAAACTACAAGTGACACTGTATTGAAGTAGTATTCTTGGTATTTAGATTATATGACACTATATATCTGGAACAAAAGTAGCACACATTTCTTATTATAATGATATCTGAAACACATAGCTTAAGTCAACTGAATAGCTGTTGTAATACAGACTAAATAATGTTGCACCAAGTTTATCCCTTCAAAAATATTCCATTCATTTTTTTCTCCGTTATGGTTAGTTTTCAAGTGATTTTTGTTTATTATCTATACTATTTAAATTAGGGGACTTTTTATTTATTTATCTCAATTTATTCGCTGACAGATAACCAACATCTTCCGATGTGCACGAATACTGGGCTTAGATACAGCAGAAGGCCTGCTGCTGTTTGGCCGGGAACACTTCTACGTTATAGACGGTTTTACTATGCTGAGGACACGCGAGATTCGTGACATCGACAGTCTACCTCCAGAGTATGTGTACTCTGTAACATTAACTTGCACTAGTAGAGAGAGTTGTATAATCTATATAACATTAACTCGTACTAGTAGAGAGAGTTGTATAATCTATATAACATTAACTTGTACTAGTAGAGATAGTTGTATAATCTATATAACATTAACTTGTACTAGTAGAGATAGTTGTATAATCTATATAACATTAACTTGTACTAGTAGAGATAGTTGTATAATCTATATAACATTAACTTGTACTAGTAGAGAGAGTTGTATAATCTATATAACATTAACTTGTACTAGTAGAGAGAGTTGTATAATCTATATAACATTAACTTGTACTAGTAGAGAGAGTTGTATAATCTATATAACATTAACTTGTACTAGTAGAGAGAGTTGTATAATCTATATAACATTAACTTGTACTAGTAGAGAGAGTTGTATAATCTATATAACATTAACTTGTACTAGTAGAGAGAGTTGTATAATCTATATAACATTAACTTGTACTAGTAGAGAGAGTTGTATAATCTATATAACATTAACTTGTACTAGTAGAGAGAGTTGTATAATCTATATAACATTAACTTGTACTAGTAGAGAGAGTTGTATAATCTATATAACATTAACTTGTACTAGTAGAGAGAGTTGTATAATCTATATAACATTAACTTGTACTAGTAGAGAGAGTTGTATAATCTATATAACATTAACTTGTACTAGTAGAGAGAGTTGTATAATCTATATAACATTAACTTGTACTAGTAGAGAGAGTTGTATAATCTATATAACATTAACTTGTACTAGTAGAGAGAGTTGTATAATCTATATAACATTAACTTGTACTAGTAGAGAGAGTTGTATAATCTATATAACATTAACTTGTACTAGTAGAGAGAGTTGTATAATCTATATAACATTAACTTGTACTAGTAGAGAGAGTTGTATAATCTATATAACATTAACTTGTACTAGTAGAGAGAGTTGTATAATCTATATAACATTAACTTGTACTAGTAGAGAGAGTTGTATAATCTATATAACATTAACTTGTACTAGTAGAGAGAGTTGTATAATCTATATAACATTAACTTGTACTAGTAGAGAGAGTTGTATAATCTATATAACATTAACTTGTACTAGTAGAGAGAGTTGTATAATCTATATAACATTAACTTGTACTAGTAGAGAGAGTTGTATAATCTATATAACATTAACTTGTACTAGTAGAGAGAGTTGTATAATCTATATAACATTAACTTGTACTAGTAGAGAGAGTTGTATAATCTATATAACATTAACTTGTACTAGTAGAGAGAGTTGTATAATCTATATAACATTAACTTGTACTAGTAGAGAGAGTTGTATAATCTATATAACATTAACTTGTACTAGTAGAGATAGTTGTATAATCTATGTAACATTAACTCGTACTAGTAGAGAGAGTTGTATAATCTATATAACATTAACTTGTACTAGTAGAGAGAGTTGTATAATCTATTTTCTGGTCTGAATTACAGTTTTGCATTGATGGGCTGTTACATCATTCCTCATTTATATGAAAATTTAGATGTTGTAGGTGAAAGAACACATTCTAAATGTCTTATATATGGCCTTGTAAAATTTTACTTCCTAAAAGGAAGATAGTTTCACAACTATTTCAAATTATTTATGTATCATTTTCAAGTGATTGATGTTATCTTTATTGTTTATCTATAGCTATATTTTGTTTTTGTACTTGCAGTCTTCATGATCCAATCATCCCAAAAAGCACAAAAGGCACAGGTACACAGATACGAATGTAAGTTCTAACAGATTCACTGAACTGACAGTCTTGGTTTCACAGAAAATCAAAAAAGTCCTATCTTCAGAAACATAAAATAAGTTTTTCTATAAATATGACTGAACTTTACAATTATTATTTTCACTGCAAGCATGTATATTTTAAATCAGAACCACACAAAAATAAAATCACTCTTGTTGGCCCTGATGTTGGCGTGTGGGGTGTGGGGGGTCTTGATGTGAGGAGAAACCAGAGTACTTGGAGAAAACCCACATGGTCGGGCAGGTGACCCAGTACCTTTCCACCTCTGATAGGGGAATCAAACCCTGGCCGTCTTGCTAAAAGTCGAGTGCATTCTCCACTGCACCACTCGACCACCCTAAATGCATTTTTAATGACAAAATATTTTTGTTTGCAGATGTAGCAAGTTTGCCCATGAAGATATACGAGAGGTCCACAAGCGGAGGTATTTATTACAGCCCATAGCAGTGGAATTCTTCTCAGCGGACGGAAGAAACTACTTATTAGCATTCCCACGGAAACTCAGGAACAAAGTTTATGCAAAGTAAGTTTTGACCAGGGAAATAAACTGCATGAAACATTTGTTGGTACTTTTATTCATGGTTAAGCCTTTTCCATAATCAACCGTAGGAAAGGGGTGGCAGACACATTTTCAGAGACCCAACCACCCATAAAATCTTAAAAGCAATTTGATATAAGGAATGGTAGGCAGATCTGGTTACAACCCAACAACCCACCTCCACCATACGATAAATTATGGAATAGCTCTTATATGTTTACAAACTGTTTCTATGATACAAACTTTGGTGTAGACTGTTTGTCTGAGGCAACTTGTGTTACATGTACTGAACATTCTGATCCATGTTTTTCACAGAAAAGTAGGACATATTCAATGGCCGATGATACCATACTAAATAAAATTTGTGAAGTTTTCCAATCATGATCCCTGATGTATCGATTAGCACCTTCGAATCAGTACAAAAAGTCTTAAAATAGGCTGTGGTTAAAATAGCCCCATTTACAGTAACCTATAATGGTTAACATGGAAAACATAGTTGAGAATAGCTGGTACAGTTTACAAAACCTACATGGCTTTTGTTATTCCTGTGTCCCAGGTTCATGGCAGTGGCAACCTCAATGACAGACAATGCCCAGCAGTCTGTGTCTGGGCAGAAACACAGTGCCAAGGTGGAAGCAGGGTATGTACTTGAAAAAGTTCATAGATCAGTTAAATTTAAAGTGGTATAATAATGTCATTCTTTTAGATTTGTAATATATATCTTAACAGAATTTATGGGATAATGTTTTCAATTGAGAAATAGAAAAATGATTTACATAAATTTATATATTTTCTTCTTGTATCAAATTTATTTATTTTCTTCTTGTATCTTTATTGTAAAAATGTTCCTGTTATTTGTTGACAATATGGACTTAAATAGTAATCATAGAGAAGATCATGGATGTTGTAATAATTATTTTCCACAGATCTGGATTAATCAGCAACTTGATTGGTGAGAAATCTGTCACACAAAGATGGGAAGTAAGTATTAGGTATTCATATGGTACTAACTTGCTTAATTTGGTTTCTCAATTTTGAGAATGTGAATGAAATATGCTATTTATTGTCACAATTTGCATGTTGTATTAATCATCTAGCGGAGTTATTCCAGAAAAACTTCAGAAATTCTGGTAGAAATTGGAACTATTTGACTGTCTACAAGTACCTTTCAAATATGATAGATGACTCAAAGAATGTAATAAAATAAAATAAGAATTGTGAAAATGTGTTAAAAGTTTTTTTCTCAATCTCAAAAACTGAGAAGCTTCATCAGATGGGAACAACTGTTAAAGTTACTAACTATACCGAGATCCAACCTTTTACCCTAAGCCACCAGCATCAGTGAATGACATATTTTTCATTGCTTTCTCATTATCCGATTTAACTGTTATTTGTGCTGAAAGAGAAAGGAACTGAAATAAATCATTGATAGTAACTGGTCATGTTACAGTAAGAATATTTGAGACTTGTGCTCTTTGTGTTTTACCAAACTGTTACTGTGTGAATGATGACGGTTTTCTTTCCATGTACATGAAAGTATTGAAGTTTTAGATGTTTCTACCAAAAATTCTGAATGAAATTTCATTACCATTTTCCTGTTCCCCCAGAGAGGTGAGATTAACAACTTTCAGTATCTGATGCATCTTAATACACTGGCCGGGCGATCCTACAATGACCTGATGCAGTACCCCGTGTTTCCCTGGATTGTGGCTGACTACGACTCAGAGGTAGGCTGTCAACTAGGCCTTTCAATTAAAAAGGGGAGATGCAAGCTAAATACATGTACTTGGTCAACATATGGTCAATTAAATTTATTTCAGATGCAGTTTTTATGTTTGAGGTACATCTTAAAATCTTACAATGGATTTCTGAATCAATTTAGATTGATGATTTTTTTCGCCAAATCATAGATGTCTCAAACATGATTTTCGAATGAGGAGATGTATTGGAAATTAGATTTTATGTTGACTCCTGTTAAATATTATACATGCAACAACGTTTTCCTTGACTTGGCTATCATATGCTAGTTGTACCTTTATACTACATTAATTAACTGCAACATCATGTAAAAAGCTGGTACTGTCAAAACTTTTTATAACAAACTACACTCAGATGACATTTTCATGAGCAATTGAGTCCAGGAAAAATCCTAAGAACTTTTTCCACGATAAGTGTGGTCAAAATAACCATGTGTTATGTTGTACAGAACGAGTTTTGTCATTAACATTGCATGTCTTCACAGGAACTGGACCTGTACAAGGCTGAGACATTCCGCGATCTGTCTAAACCCATGGGGGCCCAGACACCTGACCGGCTGAAGCAATTCAGGAAACGCTACCAGGATTGGGATGACCCTCAAGGTGGGTGTTTCATCTGTTATTGAATCTCATTAATCAAGCCAACTTCAGCTGGATTTCTGGGACACTTGTTAAAAGGGAAAGTCCTCCTGCTGGCTGGATAGTGGGACAACCACAAAAGTGATGGTTGGATTAACGAGGCTTGACTACAGCAATGTCCAAGATAATTTGACTAGCCTGTGTGACATACAATAATTTGGTAGATTACACTTTATCAACTAATAATCTATTGAATATGAAATGAGTCTTTTGAAACCATTTTAATTTAATAAATTGCTGTCATGCAAAATCTCCCACATTGAAAAACCAATTAGAGGCGTATCTCTTACACAGACATCTCTGAGGGATGGTAACCATGTATTAGGTCGGACATTTTTTATTCCCAATGCTTTCGTTTATCACAGAACATTTCCGAGTCTCTTAGATTGTTTATAACATATAAACTAAATCAGCCTAGTACAAAATATAACAGGGATTTTATTATCCTACGTTTCTTTACTTTCATGCCTGAACTACTAAGTTCACTTTGTATATTCCTGCAGGAGAGACACCGCCCTACCATTATGGGACCCACTACTCGTCGGCCATGATCGTGGCCTCCTACCTCCTCAGGATGGAACCTTTCACTCAACACTTCCTCAGTCTCCAGGTAACTAACCTCCTTTTACAAGTCTTCCAGGCTACCGCACATTTAAAAAAACTGTTTTATACATATTGAAAAATATGAAGCCAACACATGTAGCAACTAAAGGATTTTTGATGGTTTATAAATTCAACTTGTGCATTGATAAAATAAGGTCATTGACATGCAATCAAGGGCACATTTATAAGTTAACATTTATCTTTTGGAAAATAAATGGGTGTGCTTATCTGAGATAGGGTGATTTATAGGTCATTTACAGTAGATGTAGCAGAAATGCACCGGAACGGTTGTGTTCAATATTTGTTTTTGTTACTAGGGAGGACATTTTGATTTAGCTGACAGGATGTTTCACAGCGTTAAAGAAAACTGGTTGTCAGCTTCCAAAAACAACATGGCTGACGTAAAGGAGCTCATCCCAGAATTCTTCTATCTGCCTGAATTCTTAAAAAATACAAATAATTTTGATCTGGGTAAGTATTTGTTTTTTGGTTTTCTTCAGAACAAATTTCAATTTTGTTGTTGTTTCTAAGTGAAGCTTAAGCACTTTATTTCTTTATTAAAGAAATGTCAATGTTAACAGATTGTTTATGTATAACACCATCACTGTTTTATGTAGGTTGTAAACAGAGTGGTGTCCAGCTGCACGACGTCGTACTCCCTCCATGGGCGCGCGAAGACTCGAGGGAGTTCATCAGAGCCCACAGAGAGGTATGTTGGTCGCCAAAAATTGGTCTAAACCAGTCCTGGTCATCTTAGAGGTCTCGTAGGCCTGATATGACTGTACCATTGCTGGGCGGTTACGCTACTAACTAACCATGAGGTCTAGAGTCTATCTGTAACATTCAAACTACAGTGTGCTGTAAGTTGCAGGTCTGACTCCCAGCCTTGCAGGCAGCTGTATTGAACCTCTAAACAGTATCTTAAAATATATTTTGTGAAAAATAGGCAGCCCTTTGTAAAAAAAAAAAAAAAAAGATTGATTGTTATATGTTTGTATGTGAAATAGAATAAAACTACATTTTGTATTTAGAAAGACATCATATGGAACTCGCCAATATTTGACGTTACAAAATCAAATTCCACTGTGTTTTACTAAATTTTCATTGTGCATTTAGTTTCACTTCATTTATAGTAGCAATGTAAATACGAGTACAGCATTTATATGAACAATTTAAATTGACTCTGTGTAACTGTATCTGCAGAATGCAAGAGTTAATGATTTCAAAGATATCATTTTGAAATGCACATTAATTTTGTGAAAGAAAGTGAACACGAATGATTATATACGGTGTGTATTTCTAAATGTCTATAAAGTTTTAAGTATCGGTATTTGTTACTCACATTTTGGTCTGCTAATGGCGTCTGAATGAATAGAGACAAGGTAATGCATCAGTATGTCATTAAACTTTAATATTAAAATTATCATAAATATTTTATTAATGTTTAGACAAGGACCGTTTTGTTAGGTGTTGAGTTGCCCTTCATTTGACAGTTTTCCCTATTCAGGCTCTGGAGAGTGACTATGTGAGTGCCCACCTCCATGAGTGGATAGATCTGATCTTTGGCTACAAACAGCAGGGCCAGACTGCCGTAGAGGCTGTCAATGTGTTCCACCATCTCTTCTACGAGGGTAATGTTGACATCTACAGTATTGACGACCCTCTCAAGAGAAATGCCACCATTGGATTCATCAACAACTTTGGCCAGATTCCCAAACAGGTAAAGTTTCTAGTAATTTCAACTCCATAATCATTTCAAAAGGAAATGATTTTATCTAAAACATATAAACATATAATCATTCAAAAACAAAAAATGCAGTCATTCAAAATGGAATGACATAGAATCTACTTAATTTTTCCTCACCATGACTGATGAAGAGCAAACTTTCTATGAAATAATTTGATTTCAAAGGGTGAAAATTGCTTTTAAATCAAGATGTTTTATTCAAAATAGATATTTTTTTAAGAAGGAATGATCATGATTTGATTTAAAATGAGGTTGATGTTTTGATGGTATTATTAACTGGTATAATTTCATTTGTTACAGCTGTTTAAGAAGCTTCATCCTCAAAAACGCCTGAATATCAAACTGTTGGATCCTATTCCCATGGGATCTATACCTGCAGCAATGGCGGAGAAATTATTTTTCCACAATGTCGACAATCTCCGACCCACAAAACAGACTATTAAAGGTACAGTGCTAATATCATTAAAAATAGTGGTACATTGTATATTTATTTCTTATATCATTAAAAATTGTTATTCATAACATTATGGTGGACTACAGCAGTAAATAAGCACAACATTGTTCTTTGCAGAGTTGAAGAGTGCTGTAGGCCAGATCATTCAACATGAGAAATATGTACTGGCCGTGGAACAGAATAAAGTCCTCATCCCTCCCATCTACAACCGATACCTGGCCTGGGGATTTGCAGATCAAAGTGTACGGATTGGAAACTATGAGTCAGAAAAGGTAGGTGTGGTCAGATAGGAAAAGTTTGTTTTACAAGATGCTGTAATGAGAGGATGGCTGTTAAATTTTTATAACATTCTTTGTCATTGTCGCAACTTCTAAGATCTCCTGGAGAAAATTTGCATGTTTGCAGGTGTATTAAGAAATATGCAGGCCTGAAGAAATCCATTATCAGACAATGAAGTGGCTTGAGTGAAACATAACTTGGTACTGTGGACGAGATGTAGGCTCTGTAACAGATTGTTGGGCGTTCAAGGGGAGTTATATTGTTTGTAACATTATAATGAGTATTGCTTTGTTGACAGGCCATCAGTGTGTACGAGTCGCTAGACAATGGAGAGATTCTGTGTTCCACCTGCCCTAACGCCAAAATCTTTATCACAGGCGGTACCAGTTGTGTAAGTGTTCATCTCACATGTTTATAGCAGAAATACTATAAAGCTACTTCTCATGAATTTGTTGAATATTTCACAAATTTACACAAAAAAATCTATCTGTAGTATAGAACCTACAGGAGAGTTCACAAATTATAGTTCACGTGAAAATAAAGTGATTCAGAGTAGCAGTTTTTATCAGTGACATGACACTCATGTTAATCTCCATATCTTTGTAAATGGACTATACCTTCTCGCAACTCAGACAGAGGTATCCCACGTCATACCCACTGCTAGATTTTTCTATCTCGTCCGATCTGTCTTGTACCTTTACAAAACATTTCGTGGAATTATGACACTGCGATGTATTCATCCACGCATTTACCGATTGAAATTGACAATTAGCATTATAAATGTCTATTTTGTCGTTATATGTATAGTTTTGATGTTGTTAGATGTTTGGTGTTGTAGATAAAATATAATCTACACTGTGAAATATGTTGTAATCTATGTAAGGACGGAATACATTTGTATGTGGAAGCATTCAAATATAGCTTAAGTAGTGAAGTGGTCATTATCATTTGAGGCCCGGGGCGAGATACTTGTAGTTTTTAGCAAAATTGAATATATATATTTTTTCGAATTAAAAGGTGCGAGAGAAAAAATCCATTACCTGTGACTGAGCAAGATCGGGTTATCTCAGTCTCAGGCTAAGATTTTGTAACATCCCAACCGAGGCGTGAGAATCTTTGCCTCAGTTGGTTTTTTGTTACAGAAACTTAACACTCGACTGAGATAACCCGATCTTACTCAGTTACAGGTAATAGATTTTATTATTATCAGATAATGTATCCATTATCCAAAAGTGGTCCTTCTTGCATCAATTTAATATTGTATTAGGTATTACCAACGTGTTGTTTTGAAGAGGAAGATGGAGAAAAAGGAAATCCTGTCAAAATGGGGCAACCAATAAAGATTGTGAAGTAAATTAAATTCTAGATGCAAGAGAATAGTAGTTTTTTCCTTAACTTGTATTAATGTTTGATGTCTATTGTGACAGGTTGTAAATGTATGGGAGAACCGTCCCAAGGAGAAGAAGGTGGTGCTGAAACAGCCATTGTTTGGTCACCTGGAGACAGTGACGTGTCTAGCCTCGTCTCAGGCTTACAACGTGATTGTCAGCGGGTCACGTGACCGCTGCTGTATCATCTGGGACCTTAGTCGTCTCCTCTATGTCAGACAGCTACGAGGACATTCCGCACCTGTGGCCGCCGTCTGTATCAACGAACTCACGGTATATTGAAAAAAAAGACTCCCTGTAATTTAACCAGGTTTTGATAAAAAAAAATCACTCAATTTATCAGTTGTAAGCACTTGTACTTTACTTATTCTCAAATATATCAATACACTGACTCATAGACATGACTATCATTTCTTATATCTATTTAGTGTCAAGCTAAATCTTATAAGAGGCTTTTTATCACAGAAAAAAATCTAAATTGGTCTCCAGAAGGCTTCTCAAAATGGGCCAGATTTTACTTCGTTCATAAAAAAGATGCATTTTCAGATCATTGAGACACTTTAATTTTTTTTATCTTATTACCTATTTGACTGTGTCCCTACCTATTTCAGAAAATAATATTGGGAGGGAGGAATAACTCCCACACCCACAATTATTCTTTTTTCTTGGCCCACTTTACAAATGTCAACAATTATTTGAGACCCTACACCTCCTATATTGTCAATTATATCTGGCATCCACATCCACTATTATATATTCACATCTAAAATATCCCTGTTTGAAACTAGTTTTGTCATTGAAGGATTTTTATAGGAAGATTACATTTATTTGTTACATTCTGTAGTGAGAAGTTGTTTTCTTTCACCAGTTGAAATTATAAAGGCGATATTTTGTGCATGCAATGATGTAGAAACTTATCCTTGCAGGGAGACATAGCAAGCTGTGCTGGCACTTATCTTTACGTCTGGTCCATCAACGGGGAGGAGATTGCCTGTGTGAACACAGCTACTCTCCGCAGTCAACAGATCCTTTGTCTCGCCATGTCCCAGGTAAGGGCATGGATCAAGCTTACACCATTCTTAGGGTACATTCGCGTATCCGGTTGAACCGGTTGAACCTGTAAAGAAAATGACAGGTACAGATCTGAACCGAGGCTGACCTCAGGAAAATTTGGCACGTGTAGATTGAGGGGTCAAGAAGTACCTGGCCGAAACTAAAATGCTGACTATTGTCAGTTTGCGTTATTTCTTTCTTAAACAATGTCACGCCACATGTAGTTTTTAAGATACGTTATGTAATTCAGTGAACGCGTGAGAGAAGGGTATAATATTCTTGATATATTGTTTTTTATTCTCCGAAACTGCATTTTTAGCTCTGCTTATAGATCGGTCCAAGTGTGTTCGTTTATCGTGGAAAATTTCTGCACCACACATACCGTTTCAACCGGGATACGCGAATGTAGCCTTATTACCTACATACTGATATAATGAGGCTACCAGCTAATGGGGGAGGGGAGGGGTCTAATTGTCTAGTTAGATTTCTTTATAAGAAAAAAGAAAGAGACAAAGAATGAATTGTCAACACAACCATACCTTGCAGAAAACTGATCCTCTTAAATGAAATGAACTTCACAAAATCTGATTGAAATGTGTCAAGAAATTTTAAGAATACATATTCATTTTTTTTTTTTAATAGTTGAACTAGATTTAGATTTAGAACTAGATGTTCAGGCAATGATGACTATTTTAAAAGAATTTTTTTCCCTCTTACCACATCCAACTTTGTTTCATCAATTCCTGCTTGCTTGACAGATTATTGAGTGGGACAGTCGTAACGTGATTATGACAGGAAGCAGCGATGGAGTTGTTAGGGTAAGTAGTGGTCACGCTTCAATTATTCTCTCTCAACAAAGTTCCAGAGGATATAGGTTACTGCCTGTACGTATCGAAAATAATCTTCATATTTTAAAAATAATAATTCTAACTGAATACATATGAAGTAAGTATCAGTAAGTCAAGATGAAAAACAAAAATAATGATATTTGGACATTTTTCAAGATATTTATTTTTATATAATTAGAGTAAACATACCTTTATTTAGAGTAAACATACCTTAAGGCATCAGAGCTGTGAATTGTACCTAATTCTGAATGTTCTACCTCACAGATGTGGTCTATTGAGCATGTACAAGTTCCAATTGAGAACAAAAGTGAAAAGAATAAGGACAAATGTGATGCTACACCTGTAGAGGAGCAGGCTGAAGCAATGGGCAGTGAAGTGGTCGACATTCCAATGACATTGAGAAAAGAATCATGTGCCAGTTACTGTGATGCTAGAGCTGTAGCGGACAGACTTCGGGAATTCAAGGACCCGGATTTGACAGCTCGTGAAATAGAAATGGGGTCATCGGCAGAGAGTGAGAGTCACATTCCGTCACACTTGCGTGACTCGCGTTGTGATTTAGAGCGTGACGGCAGTGTTATAAGCACGACAAGTAGCATCAGTGATATGTGTCGTGCGGACGATGTGGGGAGTACAGACGGGGCAGAGATAGACCCTGCCCTCAATGCACTGGACATCATGTACCAATCAAACATTAGTGATACTCAGATACCTAGTCAGTCTGAACCTTGTCTTTCGGCACTTACAGTTGATGGAATCAACTGCAGCCAGAGTCACCCTGACCTAAAGATAGGCGACGAGAAAGAGGAGACAACTCTGTCGAAGTCTGCATCGTCAGAGTTCGAGGTCATAACAGACAATGAAGTCAAAAACTCACCCAAAACTATGGAAGATCTGCTGAAAAGGAAACCTAGAAAACGCAATGCACTGCGTGAAGGTAAACAATGTAAAAAGTAGATCTAGTGGTCTCATTGAAGGCATATTTTGTATCTTTATTTTCTGTCTAATTTGATTTGCTGCTATCGGAAATATGGACCATTACTGATATCATTTTGTTTGTCGATGTGATATTTCAAACGGTGGCATTAAAAAGTACAGGATAGTGGTTATGGTTTGTGATGGTTTTGAGAAGACAAAGGAAAAGACTGCTTAAAGATTGATACAGACCAACATGAAGTACAGTTTTATACCATTTTGAAAGATATTTCTGGACTTTTTCACACCCTTCCTAGGAAACTTGAAAAAAAAGTTGCACATATTAATATATATTATTAGTATTGAAATTAAACAGTAAAGTGAAAATGTTTTTCAAACTTAAGTAAATTGAAAAATAATTATGATGTTTACTTTAAACCAGACTGCGTGATTTATGCCTTGTGATAATTTTCCAGGTTTCCGATGGCAAAGGCAGCTTGTTTTCAGAAGCAAACTTACAATGCACACGGCTTATGAACGGAAGGACAATAAGGACCCAGCAGCTGTTACAGCTATCGCAGTGTCAAAGTAAGTCCAGGATTATCCCCTCCTTCTTAAACTTACAGAAAACTGATTTTGTTAAAATGATTATACCAGTAAGGTAACATGTTTTTAGGGATTTAATCCCAGCAGACATATAAAAACTGATTTAAGAAGCTTTGTAATAGCCCTCCAGAAAGTTTTTATCAGATTATCAGGTTTTTCAGAATTTCTTTTCAATATGGATACCAGGACCATCTTCTCTTTTCTAAGATCATCTACTAATAACTTGTGACATACTAAATAATTGCAAAATTCTAAGATTTTATCTACCAGGCACTTGAAAATTTAAAGAAATGTTAACTTTCTTCAATTAAATATAAAAAAAATCCTTTTATATTAATATAATAGTATCTATTAGTCTTCACTAATAATACAAAAAGTAAGAAGGGATAATAAAGTGCCCTAACTACATATAGTTAATTTGTTTTTGACATCAGAGACCATAAGACAGTGTATGTTGGTGATGCCAAGGGCCGGATATTCAGCTGGACGGTGACTGACCAGCCCGGCAAGGTAGTAGCTGACCATTGGATGAAGGATGATGGGGCGGAGACCTGTCCAACGTGTAACGTCCGCTTCTCCTTCGCAGAACGCAGACACCACTGTCGCAATTGTGGACAGGTCTTCTGCTCCAGGTTGGGATATATGTTTTACAATGTCTGAATTTAGATTGGTCTAGGGGTGCATCCAGGGAGTGAGGCCAAGGGGGTTTCCAAATTATATGCACAACTCTATTCAAAACAAACAAGTGGAGGATCAATCATTTCTGTAACCTCCTTTATCGTTTTTTCGACAATTGAAATAATTCTCTCAAGAGTTATAGTATATTGATCTGAAGACCAGGAAAAAATAGCCTCAAGTCACTCAAGAACAAAAATCATTCAAAACATGCACTCTTTGATAAAATATTTATACATTGTGAAGGTTTTATGGAATGATATCTGAAGTAAAAGTGGGTGAAGATAAAGAAAACTTGTCATTAGCATAATATTCTGTTATTTCATGGGTAAAAGTCTGAGCTTGAATAATGAATGGTTATAGCTCCTTAATGAAATTAGCTAACTATGATGAATATTATACCTATTTGTATGCTCTTCACTGAATGGGGGGGGCATTATACTTGAGTCAGGGTGTCCATCTCTATATCTGTAGCCACAAGATTGTTTAAAGTACTTCTCTTGTAGAACTCCATACACATTTAAAGTAAAATCTGCTGCTTCAGTATATCTCAACTATGTGATATTTTGTTTTGTTAACTTTGTGCTATTAAATGTATATACTCATATTCAATATATACCAAAAAAACCTGCCAAAGTCAAAACAAAGTTCCTTACTTAAAGACACTGGGCTCGTGACAGAAGGGTTGCAGGTTCGAGTCACGGCACGGCACGGCACGGCACTGTGTTGTCTCTTTGAGCAAGATACTTTACTCCGCTTGTTCCAGTCTACTCAGCTGTAAATGAGTACGTGGTTGGGCAGTGCTAGAATTGTAGAATGCTAGCTGTGAGCACCAAAATGGCAGCACATGTTGGCTGGTTGCAAAGGCCCTATAACCACGGATAATAATTTGTGAACTGCTTTGAGACGACCTACGAACTAGGTTGTGATAAAGCGGTATATAAGAACCTCGAGTTATTATTACCAAGGTATTATTATTAGCTCACCTGGTCCAAAGTTTATGCCATAATGTGGCGTCCCTCGTCCCTCGTCTGTACGTCAACAATTTCTTCAAATGACTTCTTCTTCTTAACCACTGATTGGAATTTAACTAAATTTGACTGGAAGCATCCCTAGGTGGTGGGGATTCAAAATTGTACAAATGGTAGGGTCAACCCCCCAGGGGGCTGAGGGGCGGGGCCAAAAGGGGACAATTTGGCTATATTGCTTTAAGCAACTTCTCTACAATTAAAAGATGGACATCAACCATATTTGACTGGAAGCATCCCTACGTAGTGGGGATTAAAAATTGTACAAATGGTAGGGCTGACCCCAAAATGGTGGGGCTGACACCCAAGGGGGCTGAGGGTGGGGCCAAAAGGGGTCAATTTGGCTATATTGCTTTAAGCGACTTCTCCTCTGGAACTTAGAGCTGGATATAAACCATATTTTACTGGAAGAATCCCTAGGTAGTGGAGTTTTAAAATTGTACAAATGGTGGGGCTGACCTCCAAGGGGGCGGGGCCAAAAGGGGGCAATTTGGCTAAATTGCTATAATGACTGCTTCTGTAGAACTATGCGCTGGATATCAATCATATTTGGTCAGAAGCATTCATAAGAGGCAGGGATTCAAAAGTGTACAAATGGTGGGGCTGACCCCCCAGGGGGCTGAAAGGCGGGGCCAAAAAGGGTTATTTGGCTATATTGCTTTAAGCGACTCTTCTTCTCTGGAACTAAGAGATTGATATTAACCATATTTGACTGGATGCATCCCTAGGTAGTTGGGATTCAAAAATGTACAAATGGTGGGGCTGACCCCCCAGAGGGCTGAAGGGCGTGGCCAAAAGGGGTCAATTTGGCTATATTGCTATAAATGACTTCTTCTGTAGAACTATGCAATGGATATCAATCATATTTGGTAAGAAGCATTCATTGGAGGCAGGGATTCAAATTGTACAAGTAGTGAGGCTGACCCCCTTGGCTAAAGGGTGGGGCAAAAAATAGTTTATTGCTTGGAAGTGGTTGAGATCCCCACCCTATTACCATATCCCCAACCCAAAACTATATATACAATTGTTGGTCATAAAGAGACAAATGCAGTCATGATATTATAATTGATCCTGGGATCTGGCCACAACCCTAGGGACCTAGTTTCTGAATCACACCTTGGAAGCAGTGGAGATCCCCACCCCATAACCATACATTAAATTGCTGGGCATGAAAACTCTAATACAGATATGATACAAGGATTGGCCTTGGGGTCTGGCCCATTTCCTTGGATCTTATTTGGAGAATATTTTGCCATGATTACTTTTGATATCAAGGTGAGCGATACAGGCCGAGGGCCTCTTGTTATTAATTATTACACCTGAGAATGGGTCCTTAGAATGTACAAAGGGCATTAGGTAGCCTGCTGCTTACATTACTAGTTTTATTTCGTTTAGCAAGGACAGTCAGGTGTGAACTCAAATGTATGGCAAATAGTTATTTGAGGGACATACATTCATATATTGAATCAAATCTTGAATATGAAGTGGTTTGAAGCTCCATCATGAAATAGATAATTGTTAACATTAGATAAATACTAAATTTGGTATGGGATTAATTTTACAAGTAAACATAGTAGTAACATCAATCATTATCTGTTTTCAGATGTAGTAAGTACGAGACTGAGATTCGTCGACTTCGGATCCTCAGACCAGTCCGAGTGTGCCAGGCATGTTACAACATCATCAAGGCCCAGCAGGCTGCAGCTGATAACATTACCAACAGCAAGTCGTAATCCATGCCTTCAAGCCATCAGGCCACACCGGCAATTCATAGGACTTTGTCTACAATTTGTATGACCATATTAGTCTTCTGCCATCTCTACAAATTTTAAGATTACACCTACAACTCATATGGCGATTTGTCAGTGATATGGCCACGTTTGCAAGTTCATGCAAGTTTTTGAAGCCAAGCCTCCTAGTCTTCGGTTACACCTACTATTCAAATGACAGTGTCCAGCAGTAATTTGGCCACCTGTGCAGGTCCGTGTAAATCTTCAGCCATATCTGCAAGTCTTAGGTTACACCAATGCTGCAAGTCTAAGGTTACATAAACAGTTCATACGACAGTGTCCAGCAGACAAGTCAATTCAAGTCTTAGACCATGACTGCAAGTCTTGGGTTACACCTGTGGCCATATCAAGCAGTTTCAATCCACACCTACAATCTGTAATTCCTAGGCCAAGCTAAAAATAAGTCTAAGGCCATGTCCTTATATCATAAGGCCATGCCGACTATGCCCATACAGTTTGTGTTTACTGGAGACTCCGCTTCACAAACCTTGTGTTGGAAACCCTTGCTCTGCAAATACAGACAGTTGAGTTATGATCAGAGCTTTTCACCAGCCTTTTGAGAGGAGAAACCATGTAAAGAAGAGGAAATTTATTCATTGATTACCAACCATTCAAGGGTCATCTCCATGGTGTCATCTCCATGGGTCAATTCCATGGAAACACAGCTATACCATACACATACTCTTAATGTGAGGATTATGAAATGTTGAGGAGAAAGGAATTTTCATAGGCATGGTGAAAAAGTTGCCAAAATTAGTCCATACATCATTAACTTGGCTAAATACCAACCATAGTAGATCAAGTATAGGCTATATGTAATACATAAACATGTTTCCGAGTATGAAATTTCTGTCATGATGGATAAATTAGTACTTTTGTATACATGTCTTTAAAATATAAATATGAGATTAAAAAATTATCCATGCATACCATTAATGACAGGGAAATTACCATTATGGATTAAAAAAAAACACATTGTAGAATATTTTATGTCATTTCATTGAACTAGTTAGTGTTACATTGTTCAGTAAGTCATTCCTCTGCAGGGTATTTGTGAATGTGCAATACACCATTTGTCTGTGCTGGATTATGTGGGACTTATGTATACTCCACATTCCCCAGGTTAGCAATCTGGGCCAATCATCGTTACGTTTGACATAGGTGGTTATTCAGTACCAAAGTTTAACCATGCTTAGATAGTTTATTTAGCAAAAGATTCGTTGCTATTGTATTGAACATTTTAAAAATATTTTCATTTTTTTTTTTTTTTTTCAAAATCTTTGTATTGCTGATAACATTAATGTTAAGGATGATACATAAGTTATCTTTGAGTGAAAGATAGGAATAAAGTCTTAAGCCCAAGATTTTGGCAGTATCCTGTCACCAGTGCACAATAGCAAAACAGCTTTCATTTTAAGTCTGCTTGATGTGCTGTTGAATGTTTGGGGATTTTGTCGGGTTTGATGCTTCATTTATGAATTGTGTTCAAAGGAATTAGGAAAAGTTTCAATTTGACCAAAATTAAGGTAGGTGGTTGATCCTTTCACCCCTACATAACTTAAGTAGACTCTACCATGTATTGATCTGGACGAGTCCATTATGGTCTACAGTGGTGAAAGGGTTAAAGTATCCCCATGTAATCTTAGTAGACTCTACCATGTATTGATCTGGATGAGTTCATTATTGTCTATAGTGGTGAAAGGGTTAAAGTATCCCCATGTAAAAAGGGTTAAAAGCAGAAAAATGGGGAAAAGTAGATAAAGCAAAATGTTGTGGTTTAATTATAAAATGATGAATGTTTAAAGCTAGATTTCCTTTCACCACCATTGTCCTCGTATTTGTTACTGATTATGATACAAGTAGCTTAGGACTTGTCCAAGTCTAGGGTTCTGCTGTCGATATGTTGAGTGAGAGTATTAGGGCAGACCTGCAGACTACACTGTGAGTAGGATAGATAGAGGCCTCGTCTGAAATCATCACGTACCAGACGTTGCCTAAAACTGTTACATTTCATCAAAACAATATGACATTGTGTTGTGATATCTTGTTTTTGTATGGCATTTTAGGTGTAACTTACTTAAAACATCCTAAAAGTTCTAAAGAAGATATGAGCTATTATTATTATTATGCAAGTTTTTCCAACTTCACACTTAGTGAGAAGTAATATAATGCATTCTAGAGAAAATAGAACCAACAGTAAATTAATAGTACATGTTGTGCTTGCTTGTAAATAAGATTCGTGTGTGTATATTGCCACTTTAAGATATACTTCCGCACCAAAGCCAAGGTTGTAGTACAGAAACTGGTTTATAAGTTATAACATTATAACCCATACTAGATTAGCGAATAGAGTTTTTACGTTTCTGTCAATAGCTATCTGTGATATTTTATCTTTTCCTGTTGTTGCCCTGTATGTAACCGTCTGTATATGTTACTAGTATATAACATAGTGTGTTATGGGTCATTGAAACGGCCGCTATCAAATGTACAGAAGCACCACAATGCGTACCAAACTGTTAATGTTAAAAGTCAAGATGACGTTCCACTTCCATTTGTTTATGTGTGAAATGGTGTGTGTATATAAAAGTAGTTGTCATGTTAGTAAATATCTGCACAATATAAGTATGCTGTTACAAGTTTTAATTTTACCTACTGTTTTATCGTAAACATGATATTGGTGTTTTATAGGAATATTGTACAATGTATTATCAATTGTAAATCCTATTCATATCACTATATAGATAAACAAAAACAAGACTTTTCTCCTTGGATCTTATCATCGTGTCCAAGACAAAAAATAAATCCATAACATTAAAGCTGAAATTAAATCTTTACTCATTTCTATCAAGTTTTATCATGAGATTCATAATCATAATTGTAAAAAGGTTCATTGTCTGAAATAGCTGTGGAATATGTCATTAAATTTTCAAATTTTAAGCTATGCTGCATACAAATTTATTTATTTTTTAAGAAATTTCTTTAAAAATTGTGTAATTTGTGTATCTCTTTAAATACTTGAACATGTTGAAAGTATTGGCATTCCGAAGTTCATTTCAAAGTGATAGTATTCAAAATTTTAATTAATTGAAAGAATCAGTATTCAAAAGTTGAATATAAAGTATTGTTTTCAGATATTAAATTCAGTGTATTTGATTGGTAAACTGAAGAAGTATGATGTATTATAAGGTAAGCTTCAAAGTATTTGTTCAGAAGTCTAACCCACAGTGTATTAATTTTGTTAGGTATACTTCAGTGATACATCTGATGAATTCTCTGTTACAGTAGTATGAGACTTGGACGGAACTGATCGTGAGTTTGTCAATGTGTAGCTGACTTCACTGATATGTGAGCTATGTTATAACCTCAATCACGGCACCCTGTTACAGCTATCTTATTGGCATCGTGAGGAATCTCGCTCGCTGGTTCAGGATATCTAGGACTCCATTGTTCTTTATTTTCTACGTTGCATGTAGCATAACTGAAGCTTGGAACAACACTGTTTTGTTTTAATAACACTTTTTGTTGACTTTAAGTCAGAACCTTTACAGAATGTTTTTTTTTTTTTGCCCACGACATAAGGAACTGCCAAAGTATGTGTAGTCAACAGTAATGGAATGCTGGTCAATTATTATTTCTGTCTCCATGTTAATTGATGGTGTATTTATTCTTTGCCCTATTTTCCTAACCCCCCCACCACCACCACCACCACCAAAAACATCTTGGCTCGCCCTTATAAAGAACCCCTTTTTGTCTTGCCCAATACCTGGAGCAGGTCACAGATATGTGACAGAAAATATGAACAATAGGATACTTCAAAAAGGAGGGGGGTCTCCTTAAAACGTTCAGTGGGCCAAACCCATAAACTTGATTCTGATGAACCATAGATCAAGAACTACGTGATTGATTTGAACAGTTGAAAAGAATATGGTTATAAATGGCACTGGGTGGAGAAATGAACAATTGCCGCAGCAGATTTAATACCAGTATGTATTAAAAATAATGGGGCGTTGTCATTCAAGATGCACTGTTTGTCAATTTGCCCATTATGTTTCTTGTGTAGTTCATTTGATTTTTTTTTCAAGAGATCTGTTAACATAATCTGGTTCTAAACAATGTTGGAATGGTTTTTGACTATATGGTTCTATGCTGGACATACATTTGAGACTACATCTGATTTAGGCCAAGTTTGAGACCTGTAGTTCAGGCCAAGTTTGAGACCTGTAGTTCAGGCCAAGTTTGAGGCTGTACATGCTTCAACCCTAGTTTTAGGCTATAGCATTTTACATGAATCTAGGTCATCTAAAATCTGTCTGGATCCATCAGATCACATTTGGTTCTATGCTGTGTATAGCTTTACAATATACAGTAATATTTATGAAAAATACAAAAAATCTGTGTTGTGTTAATCAAAACAATCATTCCTTTTCCCCCGTGATGATGCTGTTTAAAATGTTTATGGGAAGGGGTTGGGTAGCTTATATATTGTTAGTGGAAAGGGGGTGGGTAGATTTTGCATCTTACGTTTAGGAGAAGGGGGTAGTTTGTGTATCTAATGTTTGGGGAAGAGGGTTGGGTAGTTTATATATCTATTAATCTGATGCATCAAGTAATGCTCATCAGTGAAATAGAAATTTGTGAATTGTATCATTCCAGACTACACGAAGTATTGTGTATAAATATTTCTTTTCGAAATGGACTTAAATCTAGGTGATTGTTGTCTGTGAAGTCCTACACAGTATGCAATATTGTGACAAGGTGTCAAAATGGAGACATTAAAAGGTTTGTGTGTGTCGTTTGTGTTTATAAAAAAAACCATGTAGCTGAATGGTTTAAATTTACTCAGACCCTCCCACCTCAAATTACCTCCACCTGGTATTTGGTGAGAAGTTGACAGTCCGAGATATAGGTGTCATGTGCTCATCTCTTCTGTTGGTGTAGGCCATGCACTGACAATAACTTTTCACGACATGTGCAATATGAAAGTAAATATTCAAATTATGTTGAACTCATTCACCCCTGAAATTTCATAATGAACTATTCCAACCTTTGAATCAGAAGAGTTCAAATGTGTCTTCAGGGGTGAATGAGTTAATGTCACTATGAGCCATATATTATTGATAAGATACAAAATATTTTCTGTGATTCTTTAATAATTTGTCTATTGATTTGGTTTATGTTTCATATTTAATTGATTGTCTATATCACAACCATCAAGTTAACAATATTTATGCATTCTTGTAAAACACAATTAAAGAATTAATCCATTCACCCCTGAAGTCACATTTGAACCTTTCCAAATCACAAATGAGTCTCCTTGTGAATTAACATCGAAATTTATCCCTCTGGAAAATAAATTGATTTACACTAATCTAGAAGATTTAGAGTGGTAAATAAATAAAACCCTCCGAATCTATACTTATTATCGTTTGATAACTTTTCAGTTTCCTTTAACTCACTGTAAACACTACCACTAGCAGGCATGCTGATAACATTGTCATCATATTGTGTCCTCGGACCAGGAATTGACTCATGAATATTAAAATTTATAAACAATTTGTTGATTGTGGCCTCAAAAGTTCAAAAATTGTGCAATATTTTCTTTAAAATCTTAACCTGTTTGATAGATAGGTTTCTATGGGCTATTTTCAGTCTTTAAAAACTGTTAATATACATTTATACGGTTGACAATGATAGCTAGCATACACTTCCATATGTGACAGTGGTGAATTCACAGGAGAGTGTAATGAGAGTTGAAGGCAGAAATCATTTCATTTAGCTTGGTCGTTTTAAGAAAACATAATATGATCCTGTGCTTATCTTAGGGATGTAATTATTTCTTCTAGGGGTTAACATTTAAATGTCCGTCTGATAAATTGCTCTGATGCGTGTCTCTGACCTTCGTTTCTATAACTTGCACATGGTGGGCTAACTACCACACCTTTGCTTATTATTGTTTAGGTAAGGTACGGTAAGTTTGAAGGTACCAATCCATTGTACTCAGGTTTGTGAGTGATACGCTTTACCTACAATTGTTGATGTACTAATATGGTGATATCTAGAGACAGCAATTTCTGTTCTGCTTCGACGCTGCTGATTGATTATTTGTCCAGAGAGAAAAAAATAGCGTTGTAAAGGGGTTTGACAAAATATTGAAGGAAATATGAAAAGGATCTCTCATGAAAAAGACAAAAAGGGGATGTTGAGATATGTTAGCAGTAAGTGAGGTTGCCAATTAAACGAGGGGCATTATATCGAGGTTTTACTGTGTTGCTAGATATTCTATCAATGTTTATTAATTTTGCTAGAAACGGGTTCTTCATCTCCACCAACTCTCTGTATGATCATGGCTTATGTCTCCACTGTCGGTTCGACTGTTTTTCTCACCCAGTTTATATTCATATAACTTTACACATCTGTAATTCATCTCGGACCAAAACGGGAGAAAACATTTGAAATATAGCTATTCAGCTCGCCCTGCGTTCATTTATATTTATTTTCAATTCTTATTTGATAGGGAGTGGACCAAATGCAGGTGTTTTGTTTCTATGATGTGTTTGTATGTGTTCACTAGAACATTAAATTGTCAGCATAATAGATTTCAATTTTATAAACCAGGACCGAACGCGTATTCACAACGCTTTGTTATGTATTTGTATACAGATGTTGTTGCATCCATTGCTATTTAACCAGAATAAAGGAACTAGTACCTCCATTAATTTAGGCTGATAAACATTTCCTGTCTCGTTCTGAAGATGTTGGAGTTATAAATTGTCTTATATTCCAGGGGTTACGCTCACTGACAATCTGTGCAGAGAGCTAAAGTGAGCGTAACCCTTGGAGTATTGTGGATGAAATTGTCTGTGCTTAAAGTTTGTTTTATTTCAAATGATTTCAGATATTTTATTGTAGACAGTTCAAAATCAATGAAATTTTTATATTCAAATAATCAAGAAAGTGTATGAATATCAACATCAGTAATTTGAATATGATGCATGCTTAAAATAATGTATCGGTTCCTTGGAATTTTCAATTTCTAGTCATTCAGATTTGTTCAATATTGATTTACAAATACGAGAGGCAGTTAAGCTATGCCTCGGAGCTGGTAGACAATTCTCGGATATATATATAATACTACATATATCAGCGGGTATGAATCCTCATAGAACCAGTGTACTGCAGTATGTAATACGATACTACCGGACCAAGTGTTCAAAATAAATTCAATACATGTCATTATATTGTAGGGAAGAGACTGCATTTGTGGTGATAAAAAAGGCACAAATCTTCTCAACAAAGTTTCTGACTGTTTCATACCTATGTAGCTTAAGTAGACTCTACCATGCATTGATCTGGATGTGTCCATTATGGGGTACAGTGTTGAAAGGGTTGAACAAAATGTAACAGTATATTGAGCTCCATTTTTGGGCATTAACTTATTCGTTATTTTGACTATTTTGATTATGATATCCTTTGTTTTTGAGCAGTCCAAAATCATGGATGTAACGCCTATTTATCTGTCACCCAGACTGCATTCATATTGGCTTTGACTGCAATCTGACAGATGTTCAATTGTTAGATAGACACCACTCAAATGATATAACTCTGTAGGCGGTTAACCAGGTATTGTGAAGTCAATGTTTGGGGGAAGGGAATATGTTTTATTGACGAATTTTACTTTGTCTTGTATCATTACTATTATCATGGAAAACTTAAACTGCAATACATTGCCGATTTCTTTTGTTGATGAAATATTATCATGTGTACTGCTTATGTGAGAGATGATGTATCGATTCATGTTGTAAGGTTATGTAAGATTGAAGTAAATAAATCCTGCAAAAGTCACTAAACCATTGTATATAATGTGTTCACTTGTCTTTTTTATTTATCGAAAGTAATGTCTTATTGAAGTTGTCAAACAAGAAATCATTTTGAGCTCACCTGCCCGAAGGGCAAGTGAGCTTATGTCCTGGTACGGTGTCCGTCGTCCGTCAACTTTTCCTTTAAACAACTTCTTCTGAAGAACAAACAGGCCTAGAGTCACGATATTTAGCTGAAAGCTTCATTGGTAGGAGCCTGACAAAGTTTTAGAACAAAAAAGAAGTTGACCTTCTTTCAAGGTCACAGGGGTAAAATGTGTCAAACGCTTTTTAAACGACTTCTTCTGAAGAACTAAAATGTATAGAATCTTCATATTTGGCTTGTGGCTTCCTGGGATAGAGCCAGACAAAGTTTGAGAATGATGAGGACTTTGATCTACTTTCAAGGTGACAGCTATCAAATTGTTAAATTCTGAATTCAAACGACTTCTTCTGAAGAACTGAAAGTTATAGTATCTTCATTTGGCTGGTGGCTTCCTGGGATAGAGCCCGACAAAGTTTGAGAATGAAAATGACATTGACCTACTTTCAAGATAACATGGGTCAAATACGTCAAACATTTCAAGTGACTTGGGAAGAAATGAAAGGTATAGAATCTTAATATTTGGCTGGTTACTTCTTTAGATAGAGCTTGACAAAGTTTTAAAATGACCTTGACCTACTTTTAAGGTTACAGAGGTCAAATGACTTCTGATTAATCGAAAGGCATAGAATCATAATATTTTGCTGTCGGTTTCTTAGGATAGAGCTCACCAAAGTTTGCAAATGAAAATGACCTCAACCTACTTTAAAGGTCACATAGGTCATTAAAATTTCAAACGATTGGTTCTGAAGAACCAAAAGGAATGGATTCATAAGATTTGGTTGTTAGCTTCTTCGGATAGAGCCAACAAAGTTGGAGAAAGAAAATGTCCTTGACCTACTTACAAGGTCACAGGGGAAAATATGTCAAACACTTCAAACAACCTCTGAAGAGTAACCAAAAAGCATAGAATGATATAATAATATTTGGCTGGTAGTTTCAACAGATTGAGCCGACAAAGTTTGTGAGTAAAATATTTGTAGTACAGTATTTAATGAGAATAATTTGCTATGACTGCTTAAATATTCAAGTGAGCGATACCGGCCCTCTGGGCCTCTGGTTATTGTAAATAAAATAAATATAAAACACCGCCTCAACACATAAATCAACAGTAAAAATTTATAATGATTATTTATAAATAATTAAAATATTCGGTGTCAATATCGTTACAGAAAGACAATACCAGGTAGTTTAACAAGAATTTATTTTTATTGTAAATAAAATAGAAATGAAAAAACACAGCCTCAACATATAAATAATAGCAAACATTTATTATTATTCGTATCAATTATTTTGATAATGAATAAATTTGTAGTCAATATTGGTACGGAAAGACAACGACAGGAACCATGTAGACACCAAAACAAGAGGAAAGACAACATTAACACAGGCAAAGCTCGTGCTCCAGGAGGGCAAGTGTTTCCGTTACCTCATGTGACTCTTCTGTCAAATACGGGAAAGTATGTCGTCCTGCATTTAACTGAAAAAAAGCAAAAGGTCAATTTTTGTTGTTATTAAATCCAGTTCATTTTGAGATTTTCCTTCTCGTGAAATAAGTCTTTTGGTGTTGGAATCACAATCAAAATCATTAAGGAACTTCAAACCTCCACATCAATATCTCAGCTCTTTCACAAATCATTGAACATCCCTCAGCGACTTGATTATTTATTTTCAGTTCTGTATTATACTGCGCAATTCCCTCACCAGAAAAAGCACAAACTGAAATTTAGAATAAGAAACCGTTAGAGAAAGTTTTCTCCGGCAGATGGCTCGCAGATAATACGTTGGTATATGTATGTACCACAAGCTAAATAACCAGGTGTATATTTAAAGAGGGCAATGTGTCCCACTACTGGTTCTTATTAGCTCACCTGGCACGAAGTGCCAAGTGAGCTTATGCCGTGGCGCGGCGTCCGTCCGGCGTCCGGCGTCAATATTTTACTTTAAACGACTTCTTCTTAATAACCGAAAGGGCTAGGGTGTCGATATTTGGCCAGAAGCAAACTGTGATGAAGGGCTACAAAGTTTGTTAAAATTAATGATCTTCACCCATTTTCAAGGTCACAGGGATCAAATATGTTAAACACTTTAAACATCTTCTTCTCGATAACCAAACTTCCCAGGGAGATGATATTTGGCCAGTAGCATGCTTGGGTGAAGGGCTACCAAGTTTGTTCAAATGAATGACCTTCAATTATATTCAAGGTCACAGGGGTCACTTGTCTTAAAAAAACCTTTAAACAACTTCTTCTGAATAACCAAAATGCCCAGGGTGATGATATTTGGCCCATAGCATGCTGAGATGAAGGGCTACAAAGTTTGTTCAAATGAATGACCTTCACCCATATTCAAGGTCACAGGGGTCAAATATGTTAAAAACTTTAAATAACTTCTTCTGAATAACCAAAATGCCCAGGGTGATGATATTTGGCCAGTAGCATGCTGAGATGAAGGGCTACAAAGTTTGTTCAAATGAATGACCTTCACCCATATTCAAGGTCACAGGGGTCAAATATGTTAAAAAAAAATTAAAAATTTCTTCTGAATAACCAAAATGCCCAGGGTGATGATATTTGGCCAGTAGCATGCTTGGGTAAGGGGCTATCAAGTTTGTTCGAATGAATGACCTTCACTTATATTCAAGGTCACAGGGGTCAAATATGTTAAAAACATTAAACAACTTCTTCTGAATAACCAAAATGCACAGGGTGATGATATTTGGCCAGTAGCATGCTGGGGTAAAGGGCTATCAATTTTGTTTTGAATGACCTTCACCTATATTCAAGGTCACAGGGGCCAAATATGTGAAAAACATTAAATAACTTCTTCTGAATAGCCAAAATGCACAGGGTGATGATATTTGGCCAGTAGCATGCTGAGATGAAGGGCTACAAAGTTTGTTTAAATGTATGACCTTGAATCATATTCAAGGTCACAAGGAGCAAATATGTTCAAAATATTTAAACAACTTGTTCTGAATAACCAAAAGGCCTAGGATGTTGATATTTAGTCAGATCAAGGACTTCTATGTTTGTTAAAGTGAATGACTTTGACTGATATTCAAGGTCACAGGGGTCAAATTTGTTTAAAATCTTTAAACGACCTCTTCTGAATAACCATGGGTCCCAGGATGCTGATACTTTGCAAGTTGCATACTGAGATGAAAGGCTATACAATTTGTTCAACATAATGACTTTGTTCGACTTTCAAAGTAACAAGGGTGAAATGTTTTAAAATCTTTTAACTGGTTCTTTTGAATGACTTTAATCATAAATACTGATATTTTGCCTGTAGCTTTATTTTAGATAACTTTTAAGGTTGCAAGTGCGAGATTTTAACCAGGTGAGCGATGCAGGCCCATTGGGCCTCTTGTATTTTTCTAGGCGTTCAATTTTAGCTCACCTGCCCGAAGCTTATGCCATTGCGTGACATCTGTCATGCCTCTGTCAACTTTTCCTTTAAATAACTTCTTCTGAAGAATGGAAAGGCCTAAAGTCATTATATTTGGTTGATAGCTTCCTTGGTAAGAGCTAGACAAAGTTCACAGTGGTTAAATACCAATGTATGTCAAAAAATTCAAACAACTTCTCCTGAAGAACTAAAAGGGTATAGAATTTCAATATTTGACTGGTAGCTTTCTTGGTTGGATTCCAATGAAAATGACTTTGACTTACTTTCAAGTTCATAAGGGTCAAATATGTAAATTTAAAAAAATCAGATATGATCAAATCATATTTGGCAGGAAGCTTTCTTGGATGGAACCCTGTCAAAATTTGCGAATGAAAATGACTTTGACCTGCTTTCAAGTTCACAGTGGTCAAATATGTCAAAACATTCAAACGACCTCTTCTGAAGAATTAAAAAGTAAAGAATCTTAATATTTGGCTGGTAGCTTCCTGGGATGGAGCACGACAAAATGTACGAATGAAAATGACCTTGACCAACTTTCAAGTTCACAGGGTCAAATATGTCAAAAAAATCAAAAATTTCTCCAGAGGAATTAAAAGGCATAGAACCTTAATATTTGGCAGTTAGCTTCCTTGGATGGAGCCTGTCAAAGTTTGGGAATGAAAATGACCTCGACCTACTTTCAAGGTCACAAGAGTCAAATATGTTACACTCTTCCAACAACTTCTTTTGAAAAACCAAGAGGCATAGAATCATAATACTTGGCTGGTAGTTTCCTGGGATGAATCCTGACAATGTTTCAATTTGCGAATGAAAATGACCTCGACCTACTTTCAAGGTCACCTCCAAACAGCTTCTTTTTAAGAATTGAAAGGTAGAGAATCTTATTATTTAGCGTGTAGCTTCCTAGGATAGAGCCCTACACATTTTTCAAATGAAAATGACCTCGACCTACTTTCAGGGGGCAAAACGGGCAAAAATTAAAATGACTTCTTCTGAAGAACTGAAAGGTAAAGAATCATAATACTTGGCAGGTAGCTTCCTTGAATGGAACCCAAAAAGTATTGTGAATGAGAATGACCTTGGCTTACTTTAAAGGTCACAGGGGTCAAATGTGTAAAAAAACCTTCAAATAACTTCTTCTGAAGAACTGGAAGGTATAGAGTTATACTGCTTGGCTAGTAGCTTCCTGGGTTGGCAATATTTGTGAATGAAAATTACCTTGACCTTCTTTCAATGTCACAGGGGTCAAGTAATAGGGCATTAAATAGACGAAAATAATACGTTTAGTAGTCTGTTTGTATTTGTTTGATATTCCTGCCATGCACAATAGAACTTAAAAGGTTATTTTTCAAGAAAGGCAAACATTTTATAGATAATCATCAAAAACTATTTCGCAAAACAATAGCAAAGGCCAAACCGAAAAAATATTGATAAAGAAATAGCGAGATGATTGAGTTCCTTGTTGACGATACGTTTGTTGAGTTCGGTGGAGAGATTTGTTAGCGGTCTTTATCCCTCGCTTGTCCGATGGCCGATATCAGCAATGATAAAATACACTTAAGCGATTCAATTTTGCCAAGAAGTTTCTTGACATTATGTTGTCGGCATCTACATAAGCAGAGGAATGTTAATTGCTTGTGCAAAGCTCGGAAAGTGTCAAGGCTTATACGGGCCAACTCTGCGTTGTCAAAAACTTCAAAAAGCAAAGCAGAATTTGACCAAAAAAAATGTCACAAACTTGACAAAATCCAACTGCTTTTGTAGTTGCTGACAACATAAAGTCAAAAAAAACTCTGACATGGCTGATATCAGCCATCGTTTGGCAAATTTGTTCTTTTGCTTTTACGTGACGCTGCATGTTTTGGTGAGCTTATCAGGACTGGTAACGAATACCTTACCGAGTCCTTCAATTACACATTTAAATGTCTTTTAAAAGACATCTTCATCTTTTGAATTTAAACTTTTAATGGTTCTTAATTTTCAAATATTAATATGAAAAAGATTCTATATACAAGGAATGAAAATAAAGATCAATATGAAAAATATTCTTTTAAAAAGATAGGTATTCACATTATTTACATAAAACGTTCACCGACACAAATATTACATAATGCCGTTTACAGAGCAAAATCATAATTAATCTCATTTTCATTGAAGATAACAACACGGATGCCAGTATTCTGAAACAGAAGATTTGTATTCTTTGTTGGATCATGACCTGTCCGCAAAACCTGGAATCTAAAGCAAGACACGTGATGAATACGCTGTACCAAAGTGTTGTACATCAGTTCTACTACCAACAAGGACTTTCCTACAGTGGGTGTTAATGTATCCGAGGCACGCGAGCATTCAAATATTTATATCAACACCACTAAGGCGATACTGATTGGTTCCTGAAAGCAGATGATGACGCATATATTCTTTCATCATATTCACCGAAAGAGCCCATTTACCTAGGACGGCAAATCCAGCGGTTTTTTTAAACAGGGATATCAAGTAAAGAGTCCGTGCGCAGACTGGTCAGGGACGGTCTGGATAGTTTTTAATTATGTAAACAGGAAGGCCCATAGGAGGACGTTGCTCTCGGAACATGCATGTAGGTCATTGATATGAAACTAACTGATAGGCCCCCTAGTACTGACTCAAAATCACGACCTCACTTCCACGCCCATCCTTCCACGAATCACTTGCTGGGGCACTTTCCCGCCAACCACGTCAGCAATTATAAACCTGATATGAGTGTATGTTTTGTTCCCTTTTAATGTTAAACGTGGCTTGTATTTCACATAATTTGGTCAAAGTTCAAGGATTTGGCCAACAATAACTCTCAGTAGTGCGCCGTGCAGAAAGTAGGAATGGAATTGTTGTCCTCAATTAAAATGTCAACGCCAATTATGCATTTTACACATTTGTAGATATCATGTAATATATATTGATTTAGCTTATATACGAGTGTAACAATGAATTTACGTTTGACCTATCAAGCAAATCTCTCCCAGGGATCCTTGCGTTTCTCTTCCATTCATCTTTAACTTAAAGTTAAAGTTAGTTTTCAATAGAGTCCTCTACACTGGACTCAAAAAAATTAACAGTTTTATAATATAAAGTTAAAGTTCATTGTTATTTAAGTTTACCCCATAAATATAATTAAGGATCCCCATACCAGTATGAAAATCTACTGTGGAATTCTCTAGTGTTTTGGCCAGCATTGGAACAGGGATCCTTAATTTAATCACGTTACAAACAGCATTACTAACCTCTTATTATCAAATCAAGTCATTAATCATATTTTGATTGTACTGCATGTGCTCATCCGCGACACTCCAGGGGTTACGCTCACTTTCGCTCTCTGCATCCCTGGAATATGTCATAGCAAAATCGAAGGCTCAGTGCGCACCACCTTGTGGATGAGACGAGAGGACTAGACTGATCCTTTGAATTACATCAAACGAATCTGTCGGTCGCGTAACGGTAAAACTGATTGGCTTTGAAGTCGGGTATCGCTCCTCTTTAATTTTCAAAGGACAGGTATCAACTTATAGATTGGTCAGGGTTTTTTTAAACCGAGACCAATCAAATAGCTAGCCGCGTGCCTTCAATTTTGCTACGACTTATTCCAAGAGTGCAGAGAGTGAAAGTGAGCATAGCACCTGGAGTATCGAGGATGGCATGCCCTAGACTAATAGCGCTGTTTAATTTTCTTTTATACAGGGGTTGGAGAGTATCAGCGAGTATACCATTTCCTTCCATAGCGTCCAACCTTATGACATGTACGTATATGAGTTGTTTTTGTATCATCTTAAACCATTCGGAACTTATCTCAAGCAAAGGTCATATGATAGTTGTGGGTGTGGCAGTATCTTGGTTGTTCTAATGACGCTTAAGTGTCCAGACACAAAAAAAGTACTATAATAGTATGAAAAATGGTAGTGAGTAAGATCAGAAGAGTAAGAAGAAGGCAATTAAAAAGAGATTGTAATTGTTAACAAAGGAGATGACCAGGACACACATGGTGGTAGAAACTCAAAGGGAATGGAGTGTGTGGGAATGTCTGTGTGAAGGGTCGGAGGACAATGGTGTGTGGATGTAAGGTCCATTTAGTATAATGCATTGATAAGTTAATCGTGGTCCTTAGACAGGGAAATGGTCATCAAAAGACTTCTAAAAGAGAAATGTAGCCCCGCCTCCTAGGGATGGAATTAGCCAATAGAATTAGAAGATTTAGTTAAGTAGAAGTAGTGTTAGATTGTCTTTATAATAGGTAGAGATCTAAGGTTGACAGAGTAGAAGGAGAGAGTCCAAGGACAGAGTCAGAGATAGACAGAGATAGAATTACAGAGAGATCTTGGGAAGTGAGACTGAAGAGAACTAAAGGAGAAAGAATGGAGATGGAAACAGAAGGGAATGGATTGAACAATTAAGTTTCCATGTATAAGATATGAAGTTGGACTTAAATAAAGGAAGTGGAACTGACAAAATGTGTCATCATTTGTAACCCCAAGTTCCCAAGTTACCTAGGGTCCCAGGTAATTACAAGTCAGACCCTAGTGGTAACACACAATAATCGACCGGTGATAATAGGATGCATTTTCTCTTATTGAAGAAAATATCATGCATATGTTTTTAATTTATCATATTTCGAACGGCGATATTAATTTTGAAAGCTCCAGAAGTGTTAACCAAACATTTGCAGGAATGCATTAAAGCAGCTCGCAGTGATGAAGAGATTGGACCAAGGACCGTCAAAATGCACCTACTAGTCTTTATACTGGAAACATTTGACTACTGTCCTACTATTTGGCAGTTCTGTAACGAATCTGCTACCAACAAAATACAGAAAGAAAGAGCCTCTCGTTTTGTTTTAGATTATTATGACTAATTCTGTCACAAACCAATTATTCTTTCTTGCATATCAATCATATGAAAATGATGGCATGTGAGGTTAAAAACATTAGCAACAATAACAATAAGCCTCTTGTAAACATATGCAAGAATTCTATTATTAAATAGGGCATCCAATTATCATAAGACCGGAGGAGACTGGATGTACCAAACAATTACAGGGTATGGCTCCACATCGTTTTGGTACGAAGCCGCCACGATATAGAACAGCTTACCTCGCGACCTTTCGAAAGAAGCTAGAAAAATTCCAAGGACTGTTTCAGGCGTGGAATGGTCTCAGCTGCAAGTGTTCCATGATTGCAACGTATTTTGGTTTGGCAGTTCCATACCTGGATGGTCTCTTTTGTGTATGCATGATCACCATACTTGTATTGTTTATTATATTTTACTGTTTATGAAGTTTAAGTATTGTAATTATTAAGTTGTACTGGTGTTTTGTTTTTTAATAATAAGTGAATATGTATTTTGAAAAACTGATGATTTATTTTTTCTTAATTTGTGAATGTGTTCATATATGTTCATTCAATTGTTTATTAGTACTATTTTAATCTTTTATATGCATTGCAATTTTCTTATTGGTTTTTAGTGATGCAATATTCTTTATTTAGACATTTTCACCAGTCCAATATCAAGTATCGGGCCTATTGCGTTTGTGTTTTGTGTAATTTCGTTTTGTATAATAAAGCAGAACATGATGATGAACCTGTTAATTGTAAAGGTGTTTCATATTTGAACTATGCTGTTTTTAGCCTTTTTAACTGATTAGTGCTGCAATTGTTTTGATGTTCCTATACTTTAAGCTATACATTATATTTTTATAAATCAATGTGTTGGTCTTTTTGAATTTGCCATGAGTTGTCCAAATACAAGCTCCTGGGAGATTTGTGCTATTTTAACGTTTGTTATAAATGAATAAAGAAATAAATTTATTTATTTTACGTTAATATCTCTTTTCTCTTCAGTTTTCTCTTATCGGTATTTCTTTCTGAAAACTCAAATTCTGCTCCTTCTTTTCATATACCAATAAGACAACATTTCATCGACCTAATTGTTTATTTAATTATTTATTTAGATTGGTAGATAGTTAACTAATGGGGAGTATTATGGGTTATTTTCCCTCTACTTAGGGGAAACTTTCTTCTGTTCAAGCGACCTTTTGTTGATGAGGACCTTGCCTTCGATTCAAATGGAAATAACACGGTTGTTTGGGTAATACTACCCAGTTCGATGGTAAAATGGGTATAGGATGATACCTGGTGATATACGGGTGGTCATATTTGGAAAGTTTCATTAAAATATTTCGATAATTATAACAGTTTTTCATTTTTCATTTATAATCCGTTATTTTTATTTTTATTGATAAGCGAGAACACTAAGCAACGGATTAGGTTTGATTTTACCTTCAAATGTTGATATTGACCTTAAGAAATTGTTAATGGTATAAACCAATTAGGAATAACTAAAGTATATATTTTGTAAATGAATGTTTAATGCAAGTACGATAAGTGTTATAACAACATCTCCCTTTACCCAGTCTAATTATATCAGTAAACGGGAGCGACTGGAAGATCTAGTTTTAACTAGATGGCCGTTTACTCTGTTAGTTATGATGAACAGAATTTTAGATGCTTGGTCTAAAGTATATATAACAACATCCTCGATACAGACGGGCTTCGCTCACTTTCGCTCTCTGACCCCTGAAATTTATTATAACAAAATCGAAGCTCATTTAGCAGCACATTATAGATGAGAATACTAGTTTGGTCCTTTGATGTACATCAAAAGAATATCGCGGTCGTGTAACGGTAAAATTACCTGGCTTTGAAGTCGGGTGTTGCTCCTCTGTAATCTGAGGAATCGTCAGGTTTTTTTTACTGAGAGCAGCCGTGTGTCTTCGATTCTGTTATGACGTATTCCAGAGGTGCAGAGAGTGAAAGTGAGCGAAAAACCCTGGGGTATCGAGGATGATATAGTGGCAATACCCGAGTAGGGGTCGTATTTGAGTATTGGTAACTTTAGAGCTTTAAATGTTGTAGGTAGAATGTTTAGAAAATAGAAAGTACTATATTTCTTTTCGATATTAAAGTCGATGGTGGGTTTTTTATAAAAGTTCAATGGTGTGCCTTTTTATTTCATTATCACTTCCCTTGTTCTCATTTCGAGAACGTGATATTATTTTCATTTTTATTTGATTTATATGGCGGATATCGTCTATGGCACAGAAGTCTTATTGTGTCGAAACGCTTTGTTCTTGCATTGGTTCATAATTTGTCCTTCGATTTTGAGTTAGGTTTTGTTAAATATTCAGTATTCAAATTTGGATATTTAAATGAGTATCGCTGTCCGACATTTTGTTAAACTTTTTTCTTATTTATAATCACGATGGTCCAATAAAGACACTAGATCCGAACAAACAAACAAACAAACAAACAAACAGGCGTTTGTTGGATGCGTATTACTTAAGTATAGGTATACATTTGTATAAACAAAGGAGTTATATTTCACGACAGTGCGGAAAATTGTAAAATTTTCGAGGCAACCCGCCCCTTTATCAAAACACAAACATTAAACAATTACAAATCAAAAATTACAAATCAAAGAAAAGTAGTAAACATGTAACAATTACAAACCACAAAATATCAAACAGAGAAAAGACCAATAACTACAGAAATGAAACTGTTCCCAAAGCACAGTAACATTTTTAGAAGTGTAACCCGGGGATCTTTCACACACGGTATTTTTTCTTACGAAAAGACAAACAAAAATGGGGCAAATAAAGCCCCAAACGATTTTACTGCTTTGTCGAAATTACTCCGCCTGGAAGTGTTTCGAAACTGTATTACATGAGTGAGTAAGTATTGTTGCCATTTCTGGTATTTTCGTCCGATTTTTTATTCCCAATGTTTACGAGGTCTATCCGTCTGTCTGATAGGAGAGGAAACGTGGTTCCCCTCTTTATTGGAGATGGGAAGTCTATGTAGTCACTTAACCGAGTTCCTCGAGGAGTCGCTCCGAACAACGCCCCGGTTGTCTGTCTTTTTAAAGCCATGTTGTTTACTCTCTGGTTTCTGTCGGTTCCTTTCTTTCCTGAAAATAAAATGCATTTTAACTCTAAACAATATTTAAAACCGGTATGATCTTATCTATGCACGCGCGATGATAGGTAAAAAAAGGGTTTGAATTTGGTAAAAATAAAAAGGTGTGTATAAAATTGTCATTTGATTGCTTCAAACGAAACCTAGGTAATGAAATCGGTGTAAAAATGATTGCATGAGAAGTTTGAACATTAAAAGATACTGAAACTTTTTCAGAGATTTTTAGTTATATTATCATTCTTTCTAACAGCTTACATTAATGTGCCTGTGGTTAAATCATTTCCACGGCGGATCACCTCCCTTTTACCAGGGGAGTACGTTACTATGTTCATCAGAAAATAAACATTAATGTGGTGATATATTCGCCGGAAAAGTCCGTCACATCGAGAAGAAGACATTCGTTATCTATTGATAAGGTAGACTTTTAGATGGGTTCCCTTTAGTATGATTTCATATAAATTAACCGTTGTTGGTTTCCATAAAACTTTTAATTTTCCCCAGACTGTTATTATGAAGCATATATGCATAAGCATACAGTCAACCCGTACCAAGATTAAGTACACCCACCAAACCAAGGATATATCCGTACCATATTATATTTGTCATAAATTTGTGTCTAATACATGCTAAAATCAGCAAATCATGTGTATCGTATAGAGTAAAAAAAACAAGACGGCTACCTGTTATTATTGTCACTTCACGATATATCGAACAACCAGTTAATTGACCCAACAGTGTATGGATTTCGCACACTACTTAATAGTAACTTGAAAATACATATATTTAATATGGTACGGATATGACACTTTGGTATGGGAAAACTGACTGAAATCCTTGGCACGGACGTACTAAACATTGGTACGGGTGGAATGGTACGGATTGACGATGGTACGGAACGACTCTGAGATTGAGGATAGTACGGAACGACTCTGAGATTGTACGGAACGACTCTGAGATTGACGATAGCACGGAACGACTCTGAGATTGGCGATAGTAGGAACCACTCTGAGATTGACGATAATACGGAACGACTCTGAGATAGACGATAGTATGGAACGACTTTGAGATTGACGATAGTACGGAACGACTTTGATACTTGGTTGACAGGGACGGATTGACGATGGTCTGAGATTGACGATAGTATGGAACGACTCTGAGATTGACGATATTACGGAACGACTCTGAGAAAGACGATAGAACGGAACGACTCTGGGATTGACGATAGTAAGGAACGACTCTGAGAATGACGATAGTGCGGAACGACTCTGAGAATGACGATAGTGCGGAACGACTCTGAGATTGGCGATAGTAGGAACCACTCTGAGATTGACGATAATACGGAACGACTCTGAGATAGACGATAGTAGGAACGACTCTGAGATTGACGATGATACGGAACGACTCTGGGATAGACGATAGGACGGAACGACTCTGAGATTGACGATATTACGGAACGACTCTGAGAAAGACGATAGTACGGGACGACTCTGAGATTGACGATAGTAAGGAACTACAATGAGATAGACGATAGTACGGAACGCCTCTGAGATGGACGATAGTATGGAACGACTCTGGGATTGACGATAGTATGGAACGACTCTGGGATTGACGATAGTAAGGAACGACTCTGAGAATGACGATAGTATGGAACTACTCTGAGATTGACGATAGTACGGAACGAGTCTGAGAATGACGATAGTACGGAACGACTCTGCGATAGACGATAGTACGGAACGACTTTCAGATTGACGATAGTACGGAACGAGTCTGAGAATGACGATAGTACGGAATGCCTCTGAGATTGACGATAGTATGGAACAACTCTGAGATTGAGGATAGTACGAACGACTCTGAGATTGACGATAGCACGGAACGACTCTGAGATTGGCGATAGTAGGAACGACTCTGAGATTGACGATATTACGGAACGACTCTGAGATAGACGATAGTATGGAACGACTTTGAGATTGACGATAGTACGGAACGAGTCTGAGAATGACGATAGTACGGACCGACTCTGAGATAGACGATAGTATGGAACGACTTTGAGATTGACGATAGTACGGAACGACGCTGAGATTGACGATAGTAAGGAACGACAATGAGATAGACGATAGTACGGAACGCCTCTGAGATTGCGGATAGTACGAACGACTCTGGGATAGACGATAGTACGGAACGACTTTCAGATTGACGATAGTACGGAACGACAATGAGATTGACGATAGTACGGAACGACTTTGAGATTGACGATAGTACGGAACGACTCTGAGATAGACGATAGTACGGAACGACTCTGAGTTTGACGATAGTACGGAACGACTCTGAGATTGAGGATAGTACGAACGACTCTGGGATAGACGATAGTACGGAACGACTCTGAGATTGACGATAGTATGGAACGACTCTGAGATTGACGATAGTAATGAACGACAATGAGATAGACGATAGTACGGAACGACTCTGGGATTGACGATAGTAAGGAACGACTCTGAGAATGACGATAGTACGGAACGACTTTGAGATTGACGATAGTACGGAACGACTCTGAGAAAGACGATAGTACGGAACGACTCTGAGAAAGACGATAGTACGGAACGACTCTGGGATTGACGATAGTACGGAACGACTCTGAGATTGGCGATAGTAGGAACGACTCTGAGATTGACGATAGTATGGGACAACTCTGAGATTGACGATAGTACGGAACGACAATGAGATTGACGATAGTACGGAACGACTCTGAGAATGACGATAGTACGGAACGACTTTGAGATTGACGATAGTACGGAACGACTCTGAGAATAACGATAGTACGGAACGACTCTGAGATTGACGATAGTATGACACAACTCTG
Organism: Mizuhopecten yessoensis; assembly: GCF_002113885.1. Taxonomy (NCBI): domain Eukaryota; kingdom Metazoa; phylum Mollusca; class Bivalvia; order Pectinida; family Pectinidae; genus Mizuhopecten; species Mizuhopecten yessoensis. The sequence continues at coordinate 1,451,231 of NW_018405386.1, read as the reverse complement.
AGATTGACGATAGTACGGAACGACTCTGGGATAGACGATAGTACGGAACGACTCTGAGATTGACGATAGTACGGAACGACTCTGAGAATGACGATAGTACGGAACGACTTTGATACTTGGTTGACAGGGACGGATTGACGATGGTAATCTTAGAACGGGGGGGGGGAGGGGGGTAAACTGGTTGACTGGAACGGATTGACGATAGTACGGAACGACNGGAACGACTCTGTTACTTGGTACGGGTGGACTGGTACGGATTAACGATGGAACGGAACAACTCTGATACTTGGTACGGGTTAACTGCGATGGCTTGCCGATGATACGGAACGACTTTGATAAGGGTACGGGTTGACTGGGACGGATCGCTTATGATACGGAACGACTTGAAACTTGGTACGGGTTGACTGGGACGGATCGCTGATGATATGGAACGACTTTGATTCTAACAAACGGCAAAAAGTTCGGAAAGATTTATATAGTCATATAGATGGTATTGAATTAAAAGGTTGTTGGGCAGCGAACATAGTCATTTAAATACTAGAATATTGTATACAACATCTCGGCCGATTGCAGTAAGGCCCGGGAAATATCGATATTAGATTCTGAGCCTTCACGGAATTTTCCGTGATGTTGCGATTGAGTTTCGACTTTTTATTGTTTAACGCCTTATATTGTGGACCCTGGATTTAATGGCATGCTATTTTATAATTGTTAAATTTGACATTTTTAAACTAAAAATTGTTGGAAAAAACAAATTTCCACGATTCATTACCTCTCCTCGGAGATATGTTGCTGACGTCACTCCGCTCCGTAGCCAATTGTTTGTGCGACGTCGCAGGGGAAGAAGGAAGTGGGTGCGCTGCCAGCCGATTTGACGTAGTAATCTGGTCTTGAACTAATCCGTAAAGTTGACTCAAACATTTCTTATGTTTATCCTGTTTTCGGTCACTACACGGAGTGGAGTAGGTGTCGACCTCGTCACCGCTAGAAGCATTGACTATGGTACTTAGGGAAGGGCTCACTGCCAGTATTGATGATGGAATCGCAATTTTGGGCGCAAACTTCGTACAGTAATTAAACATGTCTTCCGTCTCCGTACCAGAAGTGTATAGAGAGAACATTTCCGAATCTTCGCTGTCTGAGGATTCCGACGACTCTGAGTCGGAGTTTGGCGGAAGTTGTAACTTAGCCACTGTCTGACCTTTGACCACATTGATCCTCTGGCCAGGACGTAACATGTTGTTTCTCTCTGAAGAAGCATCAACTGGGAAGTTTGACCTATTGTTTTTCGGTCTTCTCATAGTTTGTACTGCCCATTTTTCTGCTCTGTTGAAATCATCCGGGTATTTCATTCCAAGTCCTACCTTTGACTTCCCGTTTCGGATTAAGATACTCGCACAAACGTCATGGTTTAGCCTCATGGCCAGCATGAGCGGTGACGTACCGAACACGTCCTGTGCGTCGACAGAAAGATCGTATTTGAGCAACGCCTCCACCATTAACTTAACTGTGGATGCACTTCCGGAAGCGACCGCGTGAAACAGCGGCGTCTGTCCGTTGATATCCGGTCGGTTTAAGTCCAATTCCCCCACAGCATGGTCGAGAAGTTGTTCGACGTTGACGTCACGTCCGTACAAGCAAGCCCATGCGAGGGCATCCCGCCCAACGACATCCATCTTATGTACTGATGCGCCATTTTTCAACAACATTCGGACAATCTTATCCCGACTTGATTCCAAGTCAATAAAAATCGCCCTAATAAGCGGTGTCTGTCCGTACTCGTCTGAACAATCCATGCTACACAAACCCATGTCAAGTAAAAGGCGGACCTGTCTAGACCGTCCGGCCGTTACGGCCTTTAGTAAGGCCAACGACGGCATTATGGTAAATGTTCTAATCGCATTCGTTTCGAGTACTTGACGTCCGTAAAATTATTTCAGAGACGTGCGAGAAAGATTTCATACAACAAAACAGGACTTACGCTAAATTCGTTTGTTTTTAGATAGCTTATGCACATAAGGTGTCCATAGATTTGTTTGTCAGTCCAAATATACTGATTAGCTGTAAAGCACAAAGCAATTAAGAACTTGATGTCAACATTATTTTGAAAATTAGTCCAAACAATGTCCATCGGTCGGTTATTTGTCCTTGCAACAGTAGACCAAATGACGACGGATGACGAAGAAAACTCTACTTGCATGTGTGCTTTTGCTGTATAAATCCAAGCCGAATAACGTAGATAGTGATATTAAGATGATATTAACTTAATTGTGTATATCAACACGTGTTTTTTCCTGTAAGAAATTCTCAGTAGGAATACTAAATTATACTAATATTAGATCAATATATTAACACACAAGTTATTTTTCTGGTATGAAATAACATATTACTAAGATTTACAGATGTCAACCTGTACGCGAACATATCCAAATGGCAATACCAACCCTGTAACTGTTGTTAGGGTAAGTGTTTCTCACAGGTATGTTTTAATATTAGGTAAGTAGGAAAGTAATTTACAACGGTAATATATTCACCTGGTCAATAATTCGGAAATTCATTGACTGCGCTTTCCTCAATCATCGTGAGCACTGTCGGTCAGTTTATAGTTTGACGCTCCTGATTAAGCTGATGACCAGTACGTGTATGAGTGTTATCAACACATCTAGAGTATTGCTTTGCTAGAAACTTATATATGATAAACACAACCCAAAGTGTATGACGACAAGCCATTGGGTCATTTCGTCTCTCATTTCGCGTTTTACTGATATTTAATGATAGATTTCTGGCACATGATTTCGGAAAGTTTTTATGTTGTAACGACACTACAGTTCATCAAATTAGCTTTGAAGTTATACAATAAATAAATGTTTTCCCAGTGTTTATCCAGTTCATTTTTGAAACACTGTAGATCATGAGAACATGAGGCAAAAGGAGGCATTTTTTATGAAGATTTCTTATTTCGCCTTGAATGATGCGAAATGGCGATAACTAGCAAAGAGCGACATGATACAAATCAGTCACCGTTGGTAAATTTGTAGAAACAAAGTTGCCTTATAAATAGACTTCATTCATACATTCGTACATAATTGTACCAGAAACAGTCGTTATTTCTAAAGATTGTATATTCATGGTCATATAGCACAACCGGTGAAGTGTTTACGTATGACGTTTCGATGACTGTACGATATGTATAAGACAAATGAAGCCAATCTCAGATTTGTCTGTTGAAGGTGACAAAATGCATATCGTACTAGTAATCGAAACGTTACACACAAACATTTCACTGTCTGTGCTATAAGAACCTATCTACAATACAGTATATTTAAAATCAGCTACTGTTGTTCCAAGCTTTTTTTTATTAATCACTAAAGCGTTAAATTCTTTAGTATTTCCATGTCATGCTTAAAACTCTAAGCTTTTGACGGGCTTCGTCCCCCAGACCCCTGTCCGGGGCTTCACCCTCTATTTCAGTTATAATTTGCCCCCGACTCCGACCCCCTTACCCCATTATACGTTTGTCATGATGACGTCGGGCTTCATAAGAGAAATCACGGACAAGGCAGCGATTTAGTACACCTGTAATATTTTATAACTAAGACTCTGCTACAATTTCCTAGCTACAACTTGCATATAATTGGTTTTTAGGCCAATGTGTCATAGCTGATATAATTCCAAACGCAGGTAGGTTTGAGGACATCCACGATTCACGAAAACCTTATCATTTACAGATGAAGAGTCATAGAAAGGTTTTCCTATAAACACCGCCCCTGTCTTCCCTTCCCCAACCCCGCCCCCAACTCCTTGAGTATAAATTATAATACTCTCAATATCACTTTTCTTCATATGAAAAGTGGCCTCCGTAGTCCGCTGTATAAGGCCACCATTAAAAACTTTTCTGTTTAGTGTGGCCCGACCAAGAACTTTAGGTTTTGGGAGGTAGGTAGGTCAAAATATTTTGTTTATGTGCGAGAAAAAATATTAACTTTCATCAACTCTAATCGAAAAAGCCGATCGACAAAAGCAATGCGTCCATTTTGTTTAACCGTCTTGACAGTCACATAAGCACTTTAAATAACACTTGACAGATCTTGGTTTCTAAATGGGAACAGTATGGTGTACGTGGATTAAACATAAAAATCAATTTCGGTAAAAAAAATATCAATAAATGTTTCGTAGTCCGGCAGTTTTCCTCGGTCGGACGCGACAGCCAAACATACCTAATCTTCCTTTAGGCCTAGGTAAAGAAAGAAGTAAGCACTCCGATTGTTTACTACAAATACATTAAAACATATTTACAAGTTGATCCATTCTGTCATGCTATTTATTATTTTCTATAGACATAACGACCGTGCCGTATCTGCGTAGAACACATTTGAAAATAACGTTAACACCAGGAAGTTCGAATGTTTGTATACATTTATAATATACTTATATTATACAGGATTTATGGCACACTGGCCTTTTTTTAATTTGCTCTAGTTGAATGCAGATGAGACCAGGAAGTTCGTTTGCATTTCAATAGTTTTTTGTTGTTGTTTTGTTCGGGGGTTTATATCGTCGTAATAGTTAAGGTCAAATGAACAAGGCACACAGGGAGACATCGCCGGGAAGTTATAATAGATAGAAAAGAACCTGTGGATATCCAAAGTGTTCCAATGGGGGCAGTAGATCAATTCTAATTTCTTCGTAGAAGCAGAAGAAGGAAGAAAAACAAGAGGCCCAGAGGGCCTGTATCGCTCACCTGTTTCTTTTGTTTCATGAAACTGACATATAGGTAACTTAAGACCAAATTTGGTAACTAGAACACAAGACATTTTAACATCTCTTAAGCGGTTCTGAAGATATTGTTGATTGAAATTTCAAATTTTAATTTTGAAGCTTTTAACCCACATCGACCTTTGACTCCCGACTTGCACTTAACGTTGACCTTTGACCTCATTACTGTAATTGAGAAAATAATTTGCACTGCTGGTCTACATAACATAATCAAGTATCATGACTCTAGTCCAAATGGTTCTTAAAATATTTTTGTTTGAAATTTTTAACATATTTGACCCCAGTGACCCTGAAGTAGGTCAAGGTCATTTAAATGAGGAAACTTTATAGCACCCCATCTCAGGTACCTACAGGCCAAATATCATGACCCTAGGTTCTCCAGTTCTTCAGAAGAAGCCGTTCAAACGGAAAGGTTGACGGACGACGGACGACGGACGCCGCAGTACGACATAAGCTCACATGGCATGGCCCTTCGGGCCAGGTGAGCTAAAAACCTGATCCTGTCTGGGGCATTTCAACGAAGTCTTCAAATATGGAAATCTGAATAAAAAATCTTATATATAAATAACTGGTACACTTCTAAATGATCTATTCAGTTTCAAAATTATTTTTGTTGTTGTTTTAGTAAAATGAATATTTGTATCTATCTAACCATGCTGATACCACTTGGGATCTTTATATTTTCTCTCTGCTTCTTGAAAACTTTTTTTTTGTTTCCTAGAGCCTTACTTGGCACACCTCACTTTTGGCCTTAGTGTCGAGCGTTCGCCCAAGTGGGGTAGGAAACGGGTTCTGTCCCCAGGCCGGGATATACATGTTCTTAAATATGGTAGTTGTTATGTCCTGCTTAACGTCCAGCATTTAGGGTTATCGCAACCACTGGTTTACCCGTTGTCAGTATGGAATACTGTGCTAGGTTCCTTCGTAATGATATTTCAGTGAGGTAGCACTCTAATATAGGCATCAGATCCACGCTATCGCAAGGCGGCAAATACGCCAACATATCCTGATTCCTGCACACATACACACCCTCACGCATATATTACATGCATGGGGGGCGCGTCCTTCAATGACCTTAACTGTTAACAGGACGCTCAACAAAAGAAAACCAACCAGACCGTGCTTTTTGCAGTGTCAAATTAATTAGAACGACAAGATTCTTTTAACTTAATCCAGTTTTCGTTCTCCTTATTTAGATTGTTTAAACTTGTTTACTCTTAAATATTGTCCCTGTGTTCTCAGTTGCTCACATTACGACACTATTGACTTAATCGCCATCCTTCTGTTAAAGTGATCCGCGATGTTTTGCATTTGAATGAGGTCACATTTATATCATGAATTCTGATTGATTATTGATTTCTGGACAATATCTCGCCTATTTATATACTTATTATCACCAATATTTGAAATATGGAGATATAATGTCAATATTTAGTTGATGTAAAATAAATGTGGAGTCTGTGCGTATTTAATAAGGCAGCAGGCAAGTTGATGCTTGGAGTACATCGGTGGACACAATTCCACGAATTTGTTTGTTTGTCGTCCCTGTTTCTCGCTTCCTTGTTGTACCTCCTATTTCTAAATTATCTTCTATAAACCTTGTTTTTGTTATATGTTTGTTCATACTGAAATTACATACGTAATATATGCAGATTTTATGATATATGACTTTAAAGCCGACATTTTATAGGCATTTTAACACCTCTAAATTGTTAAACTTAAGCGATCCCTATATGAAACTTGACTACATATACTAGGCTGATCTCGTCCAGAAAATTCCTCGTATATCTATATTACGTAACAAGATTCTATTGAAGGTACCCGTCGCGGCGTGAAATAAAAAAAGGTTCTTTGTACCCATGGTAACGTAATTACGGCAATATATACACCAAAGTGTCCTTTCCTTGACGTCTTCTCAAGCACCGTTGAGCCGGTTTAAAAAAAAATGCAGTAAGCTTCCTTGTACAAACCGAGATCAACCAAAAATGCAAACGCCATTTGGTGGATCCAAAGGGGCCTAAAATCGGATGTGTGCTTTATCAAAATTTTGAAATGACAAATGCTGCGACTCATAGTACCCATGATGGTCATGGATGGAAAGGTGTAAAACAATTAACTGTCTTTAATATAACGCCTTTCCAGTCATTTGCATTTTCTGTGTATTCCATGGAGATGATGCAGAGCAAATGTTAATATAATGACAAGGAATACCAACTGAAAAGCAGTTCAATGCTCATTATCCGCGAACAGGAAAGAGAATAGGGTGCTTCCACCGGTTCGAACCCGCGATTCATAGGTTCTTAGTCGGACGCTCTACAACTGAGCTAAAAGGAAATTTCCCTCTAGCTTGAAGCAAGAAGGCGATCGTAATCCTATTTACAATTAAAATCTGCCACACTTTCCTCACCCATCGCTGGGTCCAAAGGGGTCAAATATATTACATGATAAAATGGTATTTCGTCAGACCCAGATAGGCTGTACCTAGTACTCATCATGGATGGAAAGGTACCAAAAGGTGTTTTATCAAAATTGTAAATGTCATGCACCTACCCCTATGCAGTTAACTATAGTTTGGGTTTATTTTGTTAAATTTCGTTACGGCCGGAATAATCAAAACTTGATTTTAACTTTCATTCACTGGATGGGGAAAGCGAATTGTATGATGGGTAAATAAATTAACACTCGGACCTTATCCATACGTTAGGCAGGACAAAAGAAAATTAAAAAAAATACTTTCAGATAAGCTAAAAACATGAAATCTTCGTGGATAGACAGTTCTTCGGGTGCTTTAACAAGATCGTGAATATCATTACAACGGGGTCATCCATTCCCCAGGCAAGACTTATATATATATATAAGGAAATTATATTACACTTTGGGGTATATTTTGCTTTATTTTCATTATAATATTCAGTATACATGTATTTCCAGTAGAAATTTATTCAAAGTTACTTGGAAAGAATATTATGGGATGGCAGTTTGATGGTTATAGAAAGTAAGACTTAACCAATAGTTTAAATGATTATATATAATAGCTTTTTTCTCAATGATCGTAAGGTTCATGAGTTATATGATGTAATTACACAGTGGTTATCAACCTGATGTAACCGGAGATTGGGGAACACATAGGCTTGTCTGTTATCTGACGGTATATATATATGATTTGTGTCGGTCACACCCCAACATCATTTGTCGGACGACGGCGATCCAAAGGTCGTCATATTTGCATTTCAAGTACTATCTTGTTTTGTATGCAGTAATTTCACGTCATTTCGCGCAACACATAACACTAGCAGGTAGCTCAGGTGAGTGTTATAACCCATGTGGGTCTCTGGGTTTCGTTATAATAGATCTCATCAAGAAGTTGCTTGTAGGCCTATATTATGTAATGAGAAGTGTATTATAGGCGACCTTGACGTATATAAAAGATCTTTAATGTATTATGTAACGTATGGCAATGTGATTAGTTTAAAGGGCGTTGCACCGCAGGCTTTATAAAGTCTGTCAGCTTAAAATAAGTAAATGTTTTGAGTAAACTAACACATGTTTTACTCACGATATTACCTCATTCGATTCTCAAAGTAGCCTAGCTAGGTCATGGTGATTCAGGTGAAGATAAGTAGTTTTGCTGTTTATATATATTTGTTCACTTGTTGTGTGTATATATATAGGCCTATAGCAGTTAAACCCAAGTATGGTGAGTAGTAAGAAAATAAAAACAAAAATAGTGCATTGGGTTTTAAACATTATCAGCAGAGATCGAGGGGGGGGGGGGGGGGTATTAACTTCATATGCCAGTAAAAGGGCCGAACTTTTTACCTGACTAATAAAAAGCAATATCAAAGGAAAATGTCAAATACCTTATAAGGTGGTTACAGAGCAGAACCAGTACCAGACATAGAGACGTACATACCGAGAAATATATACGTCTCTGGTCTCTGTACGCACTGCGACGGACTTAGAAATCTATATTCCCAGAAAGTTAAACACAAATACACTCGAACTCGGAACATTATTGTTAAAACTTGCCCTTTTTGAACCCCTACACTCTTCCATACAGTAATGGGGATATCCATTGGAAATCCTTTTTGGAGGGTAACTCCGTTTCATCCAATCAAAACCCGTGTTACAAATTACACGTTCGGTAGTGACGTCATAAGAAATATCTTAACAGCTGGCTGTTCGGTATAAGAAAACATAGCATTTTCCGACGTAAGTATACAATAATTATGCGTTGTTTGTTTTTCTATGCAAAAAGGGTATATTATAAAAGTCATCTGGTACACGCATGTATTTCCCTACCATGTAATAACGCTCAATGTTGTTTACTTACAGGACCGAGAAGTGAACTTTTGCAACAGTCGCCATCTTCTGACTCGACTCCTGAGGACACCTTCATAATATTTCCTGTGAATCACTCCGTGACGGGGAATTTGCAACTAACTACACGAAGATAGACAGAATTATGTCTAATTTATGTGAAAGTTAACCAACCTGGTAGACTTTCTGTTCACTTCGTCGATATTTTCTTAACCGACTTCAATTTCCCAGGGGAGGTCATTAGCACCTTTCTGACAAGGTCAATATAAAAAAGGAGTGTTTATGTGCCGAAACAAGCGGTGTTTGTGAAAAGCCAGGCTGGATCGTCGGATATTTTCAAATCTGTGCCATAATTTGAGACATTTCCACAAAGAAAGGACGTGATGTATCGTGTGAAGACTATATGTTGTGGCCTTGCTAGGCCTGCAACATCTACAAAAGTTCTGCAATATTGTAGGCCATGTTCACAGGCCAAACTATCTTCAAATTCAAAAGACAGTCAAACTAGCCGGGGTCCGACTGCTCGAAAATATGCGACCAAGGCTGCAGCAGAACCATTCCTCAATGGCACATCCTCTGCCTATGTTGAGGAAATGTACAATTCGTGGCTTAAGGATACCAATAGTGTCCATAAGGTATTAAGTGATATGATGTGAAATGTTCTAAATGTTTTATTCCATCGAGTTATGAATTTGGGGTACTGAAAAAGTATATTCTATAGATTTATAAATTCTGTATCCCTAGATCCCTAGTTACTTCGAGCAGTTCTTGATAACTAAGGATACACACAACCAGCTGTTTGGGGGTTTAAAAAAATGTAATTTGCTGGTTTCTCGGAACGCTAGAATAGATTCCAAACCATTTCTTCAATATTAAATTATATTGAACATTGACAAACTATTGTCAGTGAGACTATTGACAAACTATTGTCAGTGATGACAATCTATATTTAGTGTCATATCAGTGACCATAAGATATTGACAGACATTCATGTTTGTATTATTTATTATTTCCATACCATTAATACTAATTGGTATTGGAGTATCAGGTGTATCTAACACTGATGAGTTAAATTTCAATTTGTAACTAGATTTCCCTTGTGTTTTTATGCAACTTGAAATTATCTTTAACCTTAAGTTAAATAAACCTGATAACCAGCCAGCGCAATTTGGGGACCTTTTCTTATAATGTGTACCGAAATCATGTCCAAATAAGTAACGTGACTAGAGTAAAATATTTACAGGTTCATTTAATGCTTTAGGATTTGAGAAACCTAAATAAAAAAAACACCGTACAGATACAGTACAATTAATATGCAATAAACTTTATTCAAATTGGGGCCATCAATTGATGCCTCACAAAAATATGTCCCCCTGGTCCTGCAAACACCCACTTCCATTGAAGTTTTAAAATCGAGATGAGGATTGTTAGAAGGAACCTTAATTTACCTGGTGGCTGTCTGCAATTAAATTATTTTTAGCATGGTGTAAGGTGCTGTACATGCATACAATTTACAAATGATTTTTGAAAAACAACGAAAGTTAGCAATTATATACTTGATTAAAAAGGCTTGCACACACAATGGCAACAGTCTTAAATTGCAGCTTAATTAAAGAATAATATTTTACATATCACTGATGCCAAGTGAGTTAAGTTGATTTGGAAGAACTGTAGTCTTGCCAAAAAAGAATCCGATAGTAAAGTATGTATATGTATATATATATGTGTGTTTTTGGAAAAAGACCAACAGTGTATTTGCCGTAGTCTAAGTTGTACTTTGAACACTATTATGAATGTTGCTTATGTTTGTGCTTACCTACTATAATCTACATGCATGCATCTTGCACATAGGGCCAGGGGAGCCCATCCTTAATCTATGGTTTACACATTTTGATTTTTTTTTTTAATCTCAATTGAAAGCTTTTTAGGTCACCTGAGACAAAGTCTCAAGTGACCTATTGCGATCGCCTTTTGTCCGTCATCGTCCGTCATCGTCCGTCGTGTGTCCGTAAACAATTTACATTTTCGACTTCTCAAAAACCCCTGAACCAATTTCAATGAAATTTTGCAGGAATCTTCCATGGACAAAGGTCAACAAAAAGAGTGGCTGGTTTAGTCCCAAGACCCCAGGGGCCTGAGCGGCGGGGCCAAAAAGAGTAAAATTGACCCAGATATGGTAGAATCAAATACTCTTCATAGATGGAAGGGTCTTAAGGTGCTCTACCAAATTTGTGAATTTCATGACCCTGGGGTCTCACATTTCCCCCTGGGGATGGGGTAAACTTTACTATACTTTATATAGGGAAATCACATTTTGGACCAACATTTGTTTAATTTCCTTTGGAAGTAATTCAATTTAGGTTAGCATTTTCAGTAATAGGTAGCAGTTTGATAGTATGCACATATGAGCACTGACTGACCCAACAGGGCTGATGGATGGGGCCAAAAAGGGTTGAATTGACTGAAATTTCAAAAATCTTCTTCTCAAGACCCAGATATGGTAGAATCAAACACTCTTCATAGATGGAAGGGTCTTAAGGTTTCTGACCCTAGGGTCTCACGTTTACCCCCTGGGGAAGGGGGGGGGGGGGGGCAAACTTTATTATGGTTTATAATGGCAAATGAAGCTTTAAATATTACATGTTAATAACTTGGAATTATAACCTTGAGTTGACAGTTTGATACTTTGAAAATTTTGGGCCCGACCCTACCCTTTTTGTCACTTTGAATAATATTTCTGTTCATGTTAAAAACAAAATCAACTCTCTGTATAAATATATCCGGTGACTGTTAAGGCCCATGGGCCTCTTGTTAACTTGCACTGTCAGTTTTAAGTCACCAAAGCAAATTTTGAGAGCTTATTGTTTTACTGTTTTTCTTCTTCTTTCCCCTTCTTTCTCTGCGATTTCTCAATGATTACGAGACAGATTTAAATAAATGAAACTTGGCATGAGTATTGGTGGGCATGCCTAGATGTGCACAATGCCCTTTTTTTGTCCACTGCACTTGCCACATTTATATATTCACCATTGAGAACATTCTGTATCTAGACTACTGTATCTAAGCATGTTAGTTCATATAAGTAGCCATATATATTTATACCATGAATACTAATAGATTTAATTAATTCACTGACTTTCGCCAGGTTTCTGACAGAGCTCCATGACTAAATTTGATAAAATCGCTAACCTTCTGATTATGACAGACCCATGAATATTCAATAAATTTGATTAAACCACTGACCTTCCCTAGTGTTCTGGCAGAGCCAGGGGTACTGACCAGACATTTTATTCATGTATATTGACCACTGACTTGCCCTGTATGATAAGTAATAACTAGATGTATATCATAAAAGCCTCAAATATGTATTGGCTGAAGGAAAATATAGAAACAATTGTTTTCACGATTTGTTCCTTAATTATGTAACAGAGGTCATTGTTTTTACAATTCCGTGGCTAGACATTGAGTCGGACCTCTGGCTTACTGGTCTGACATGCGCTTTACCAAATCAGGATTTCAATTGTCCCAGTCCGAAACGTTGATAATGATATAATGATACTATAACTAATTTGAAAAATTTGCCTGTCAAAATTGATATAAAATAGTAATGTTATATAGTGGAAAGTTCCCTGTCAAAATAGGTCCCTTTCAGAAAACTGCCTGTCAAAAAGACAGGTGGATGCCCGGGTGGCTGGCTAATAGCCTGTACCAAATGAGCTAAAGAAAAATTCTCCTTAGCTAAATAAGTAGTGACTTAGTAGAAACGTCTAGTATTTTACCAGGATAACATACATTATTGTACTCAACTTCCAGGAAAGAACTAGTAGTCCTGAGTGTTAGAGCCAGGCGAAGTATTTCTGTCAATATTTCATGGATCTATATGTGGGCATCAATGTAGCCAGGGATCAATAGGGGGTTGAATCAGGGGCCTCTGGTTTACTAGTATGGTTTACCAAATGAGCTAAAGAGCAATTTTTCCTTAATACACAGTTGATAGGAAGTGGCTGAAATTTTACCGGGATGAGAATTGTAGATTTGAAACAAACAAAAAAGTAATAATATTTCCAATCATACTTCAGCAAGTCAAAATGCTTAAAACCTTAGCCTGTATAATCTCCTCGTGGTCACAGATATATTGTAACCTTATGGAACTATGTACACATTTAATCTGTTGACAGCTTTATCAGTCATAGCCTATAGATAACTATGAATGCGTAACTGTAAGTGGGGGACAGGGATGGCCAGGGTCGACCCTTTCACCACTGGAACACAATAGACTCATCCAGATAAATGTATGGTAGAGTCCACTAAAGTTTCCTTGGGGTGAAAACGGCCTCATTTTTAAAATTGAACACATTTGACCAATTAAATGGAAACACAGCAAAACCTCCCCACAAAGTTAAAGCTATATTTTTTTTAGATTTGCTCAAGTGACCTATTCTAATCGCTTTCCGTCCGTCGTTGTGCGTCTTGCGTTAACTTTTCATTTTCAACTTCTTCTCGAGAACCAGGGGATGGAATTTTTTCAAACTTGGTCAGAATCATCCTTAGTAGATGAGGCTACAAAATTGTAAAATTGGGATTCCTACCCCAACCCCTGGGACCAGGGTGGGGCCCCAAAGGGAAATTAACCAATAATTCAAAAATCTTCTTCTCCAGACTCGGAGGTACTACAGTCATTTTCTCTGCATAGAAAGAAAGGTCATCAGGGGCTTTATTTAAATTGTAAATTTCAGGACCCCTGAGCTATCTGTACTCTCTTTGGGAGGGGGTAAAGTTTACTATAGTTTATATAGGGAAATAACACTTTTGGGTATATTTTTTCGATTTTCAGCAGAAAATTACTCAAACTAAGTCAGAATCATCTTTGGTGAATGAGGGTATTACATGGTAAAATTGGGATTCCTGCCCCATACCCAGGGTCTAGGGTTGGGCCCCAAAGGGAACAGTCACCAATATTTTAAAATTCTTATCCTTTGATGACATGACATTAGTATTGTATTTCACTTAGTTTACATGCTGATTTCCACATCACATCTAAACAATAAAATAAAGCTACCAGTACCTATGATATAACTCAGGTGACCGCTAAGGCCCTTGGGCCTCTTGTTATAATTATGAGACCAAATGATGACATTGAGCAAAGTTTGGCCTATAACAGGTTAACACTAGCTAGAAGTTAAAACCACCCTATGGGTGCTAAACACTAGCAAATCTTAAATTCTTGGATTTCTTTTACATAGTGGAAGTCAAAAGGTTAAATACTTAATTTATTTTTTTATATTTTGGCCTGAACTTTTCTTCTGCATTATGACGATGCTCTCAAACTCATTTATTCAAAAGCAAATATTTGATTATAGATAAAGAGGATTCTTAATACTGTCAGTCAATTTTAAATGTTGACACAGGCCTGATAAACAAACATATTTGTGGCCAAACCGGATGTCAAATGGGCTGATAAAACACTTGTTTATCAACAATGCTGATTAATCCTGAGTTTAAGATGATATGAGGCTGAACGGACCATAGCTTTTTACCCCCGTCCCAAAACTTTTTGATGAAAAAAAAAATGAAAAAAACCGCTGATTTTCGAATTTTAGAAGGTTCCTTGCCTTTCAAAATGGCTTTGAGTTTCACGTTGGCACTAAATGTAAGCATATAGAGCACAATTTGCCTCCAAATGGAACTTGTTGATGTCATTCTTTGTTTAACATACAATACTATAATCATAATCACATGACCACACGGTACACAAAAATATACAAAAAAAAAATCAAACAAATCGACCTACCTGCCCTTGTTTTTTTTGCCCATGCAACCCTAAACACAATTTTTTTTTGGTCTGATATGACAAAAAATAATCTCCCTTCAATTTAAAATTTTCTTCGCGCTATCATCACCCTTAAATTGAGAGAAATTGGTGTCATTCATGAACTGATATTATTCTCTTCTTGAAGCTGAAACTTATTGTCAAGTGCAGTTTTCAGCAAGCTATCATGATACAGGGTCACTTACGAATACATGTAGCTACTAGCTATGGACATTTTACCAATCACATAAAGCTCTTTATATCTATCTATCCATGTGTCCACAACTAGTGTAAACGTATTAGACACTAATTTTGTCAGCGTACATACATAATGTATGATGGCAGCGTCAACAGCTATAGTATAAGGTCTTATGATGAGTGACGATCACAACAGCTAAGGTCACATGATGACATCGTCCACAGCGATAACGTCATGACTCACACATTATGATGACAGTGTGCAGCTTATTAAGGTCATAATTAGATGACAGCGTGGTACAGGTGATAGGGTTACTCAACAGTCAGCGCAATGAAATATCAGAACTTAGTCATAAGACCATGATACTGCATGTTAAATTTGGTCACATTGTTATAGCAGCAGGCTATGTAGAGGCTTCTTGACAAACACTGCCAAAAGAAAATAAATAATATGGAATGGGAAAATACTGATACCTTATTTAGCATTGGATAGGGCAAAAGCTCATATTTAAGCAATCCATTGTCGCCTTTAACTCTTTCACCCCTTAAAACAAATTTGAACTCTTCCAGTTCAAAGGTTGGAATAGTTCATTATGAAATTTCAGGGTTGAATGAGTTGAGATCTAAAAGGTACAGAAGAAAATTAATCGTGGTTCTGGGTCTTCACTTACAAATTGCTACAAATAATCTTTTACAGTCCCAGAATCTGCTGTGTTGGCACTTTTGACTTCAAAAAATATATTAATTACAAACCGTGGATATGATTTAATAAAATTTCTATTTTTCTTCAATACAGTCTTGGGACTCCCATTTCAAAATGGTCTCACAAGGTGCCCAGCCAGGAGAGGCCTATGCCCGCCCCCCTTCCCTTGGCGGAAGCATGATTCCTGTTGGGGCCACAGGCATGCAGCCAGGGGCTGTGGGGGAGAAAGAAATCACTGATCATTTATCCGTCCAGGCCCTTATAAGGGCATATCAGGTGTGTATATTTTGCTACATTTTATTCACTTTTCTGAAAATATTCTAATTACAATAAATAAGACATGTTAAATCACTTATATAAGAAATGTAAATTTTCTAATTTTGTACGGCATTGTCAATGAGTAAGTTTAAAAAAATAGTCACTTTATTAAACCTACTTTAGGAAAGTGGTAATTACATAATAATTGAATGAACTTGACAATTTATGATAATTCATACAAACTGATGCAAAAGTTATGATTCCCAAACAGAATTATTTTATGATTACATGATCTTCAATCTCCCTGTTTATATTACCTTGTGATATTTGTATTGACATTGTATGTTCTATTTGTTGACATTAATGAAAGTCTCCTTTTCAGCATTGATCCCATATATATTTTATATATTATATCAAACATCATCAAAACATCCTTCCTAAAATGTTGAGGAGTTGTTTGTAATGTGTTCTGTCCTCTGTCTGTAATACCTGTATAATGCGTGGGCCATATGCTGCATTAATAAAGTTCAAGTGGTCAGTAATATTTGAGAAATTAAATGTAGATTTACTGCCCTGTCCATAACAAGACCAACTAATGAAGGTACATGTACTAGAACTAAAATAACCCATAGTGTGATTCAGTGTTTCTCATAATTTCATCATTTACTATACATAGATATTTCCTACTACATGTATATACTTGTCTCTTCATAAAAAATTATGCGGGCATACAGCCTTTCCCTAGAACTGTCGATTTTCCCAGTGTCAATGCATATTTCACATTCCGAAAATAAAGCAATGCAAATGGGCCTATCCCTGTCTGATTTTATTGACAATTGAGTGGAGAAATTCTCTGTGCCTCAGAAATTCCTTTAAGGATAAGTTATTACCAGGTAGTGTGTATGTACCAGTGCAGCGTGACTTACTATATACAGCAATGTACGTCCGTCTTGTACTAAAAAGTTGTTCTGAATGGATGAAGATCAAGAATGTATATCTCTTAAAACACTGAACACATGCATCACCATGATTCTGGGTGTCATTTACCATTTCAGTTTCCTTATTCCAAGGTCAAGGTCACTAGTGGAGATTGATATCATATATAAAATGTGATGTTTTCATTTTTGATGACCACAATTAGGTATAGCTGATGAAGATGTCTATAGACTCTCTCGATACTAGTATTACCACTGGTATTATATTAAACAGGTGCTACTTATTGGTTCCTAACCCCTAGGTCAAGGTCATTAATATAGGTCAACAATCATGCTGTTGTTCTTGTCCTGACCTTTATATTTCCTATGTGCAAGTCCAAAGTCACTTAAAAATTTGGGGTCAAAGGTCAGATAAGCTGTTTTTTGTTTCTTGTTCTGCCCTTTACTTCTGTATGGTTGAAGACAAGCATCATATTTGTGTGACATTATATGTTGTTTTGTAACAATTTTTTTCTGATAAGGTCTTCAAACTTTTGAATTCATCCAGCTGGACTAATGTGTTTACAGAAATTTGATCTTCGGGAGTGGCTGTGATTGCTTCACTTTTCGATGCAAGTTTTGATATCTCCTTGTGATTTAAACTGTCACACATACACCTTGATCAACACACCTGCTAATCCATGGGTACTATGCTAGGCCAGTTTGTGTCAGTCACACACAGGTGAATGATCTACCCTTTATAGCCAAGCCATAGGTACGCACCCTAGGTATGTGTCTGTCAATTACATCAGCGACACCGAGCTAGCCTAAGTCCTACATTTATGTTCACTACACAGGTATGTGTCTGTCAAAACACATCAGTGATACCTTCCCTATTAGCTATGTCCTAGGTATACCACCTACGTTTGAATCTGTCACATAGACTATTGGCCTACATTATATGGTACATGTACATGTAGCCATGTCCTAGGTATACCACCTAAGTTTGAATCTGTCACACACACTATTGGCCTACATTATATGGTACATGTACATGTAGCCATGTCTTAGGTACACCACCTAAGTTTGAATCTGTCACACACACTATTGGCCTACATTATATGGTACATGAAGCCATGTCTTAGGTACACTGACAGGGTTTGGCCATTGTCCTCACCTGACTTTTCACATGTTTACATGTTTTCCTGCTTGATACACCTACGGTACCCAAATAGTTCCTGGATTCTGTAGATTAAATCAACAATTGGGCGGGATGATAAACAAAATGTATGTAAATACATTGCTGGAATATACATATATTTATAATGCTGTATAAACATTTTCATGGTTGTGTGGTGTTGACCTTGTTTACACAGTCTGTTGTTACAGAGACTGTCATGTTGATACTCTTGGTTATTATGTTTATTCGGTCAAATTTAACTCTTGTCCTCATTTTGAATGAAAATAGCCCAGTGTCAGGCTGAATGTAGAATTTGATAGCTATCTGTAGACACAGGTATGTTAATAGCATTAGATTTGCATTCCATAGGATATAACTTACAAGGATGAGGCAAAATAGGTTTAATTTTTTAACATCAATTGCTTCAGTAGTGGTATAAGAATTCTAATATATGGTCTGAACTTCTGAAGCATTTTTGGTCCAAGGGAACTCAATGTCATATATATAAGGGCCCAGTAGGGGGAAATAATGGCAACTATTTAAAAGCCTACTCCTCCAGTACAAATGACCGAGTTTTAACATAGTTTATTATTATTATTACAAAAATAATAACATAACATAAATTTATTTGTCCATCCTGGGGGGTTGGGCCAGTGGCGGCAAAACGGTAGCGCCAAAGGAGGAAAGGGGCAGATCTTTGAAAGACTACTCCCTCAGTATCTGTAAACAGATTTTAACCTAAGGATCTACGGGCTTGGTGAACCTTGAGACAGATGGGTGGGGCCCAGTAGATGAAATGTTTAGTAAATTTTGTCCGGTTCTTGCCCTGTATTGATTTCGCTCTTAATATACTTGCATCATATTCAACATGAAATATTATACAAGTAAAAAGCAGGTAATCTATTCTAACCCATGGGCCTGAGTTTAAAGCTTCCTTCCTGTATAAAGGTATGCAGTTAACATGTTGCAGCTATTCATAACTAAAACTAGAAAAATTGAAATCATATTAATTTTTAATAGTAAAAATTATCTCTATTGAAGACGGAATATCATAGGTGTCAATTATATCTAAAAACGGAAGAAGGGAGACACTTTGTTAAGGCTTCTGTAATATGCAGTGATTTATATTGTTTCCAAAGGTAGGTTGCAATATTTTGGATTGTTCCTGATGCTTTAATGTGAATTACAAATGTGCATATTTCATTACTTTCAACATTCTTGTCACTTAAAATTTCCTATAAATTGCAAAACAAGCAATCATTCTGTGTATTATTTTAATTTTGTCCAAGTGTGTCTGATTTGTTTTGTAGAAACCTTTGTTGTGTGTATTTTGTACATTCCACTTCCTTTTGTTTCACTTGGCTCCTATTTCCTAACAAAAAATAAAATTTCAACTAACAAAATAAATTTCCAAAAATAATTATTTTAAATAACTTTTCCAACGTCAATTTAATATTTACAATTATACATCATGAAGAAAACAAAAAAGAAAATATAACATTAAATTTTGTTTTCGTTACAGTATTTAAAGAAATGAAGAAATGATACAATCTACTGAAAGATTTATCAAACGTATTCAATGCATAGGTTTTTAGAAATATAAAATATACCTTTGAAAGAAAACTAAATATGACCAATTTTTCCTGAAGTCATTTAAGAAACAAGAGCCTTTTGACCTATGTAAATGTATATAATGAATTGTTATTGACCTTTGAACCCTATCGACATGTGACCTTGCAGACAAGAGGCCATAATGTCGCATCCCTGGACCCCTTGGGGATTGCGGCTGCTGACCTAGATACAGAAACCCCGTATGAGTTGATTCCGACTAACTATGGATTAGGTGGGTAACAGGATGTTTAGATATAGAATTGGTCCTCGCCATAAAAATAATTAAATTTAACCTTGTGCAAATCAGCTTCTTTTTTTTGTAGTTGAATCAAAATAAAATCTCATTTTAGAAAATATAGTTATAATTTAATGAAGAGCATCAGGCACTTTAAGAGGTACAGAATTTGTCTACTTGTCTTGATCCGACTGCACATTTAAAAAATCTTTTTGTTACATATTTTTTCAGAAAAATATACAAGCGTTTTGAAAGTATGGTATCTATTAATACCAGGTTCACTGTAAATAAAACTGTGAAAAGTCAGACAGAAAAGTATGATATCTATTAATACCAGGTTCACTGTAAATAAAACTGAAAAGTCACCGAAAAGTTGCTGACAATTGTGTTTTTCATCTCCACATTGTTTACATTTTGATAAAGTTGTATGTACCTCGGGGCAGTGCCTGAATGAACTTTGGTGACATCACATGTTCAATTTTTTTTCCCAAGATCATGTTATAAAAAAATTGTCTCAGATTTCACATAATTTTATATGCAACTGGTTTAGTTGTGATATAAGTTTTAAAATTGAATAAGTATTAAAGTATTATCTTGGGGACAGGGGTAGGAGGGTGTATGATTTTATTTCACCTATGCAACTTATACCAGAATACATGTGTATATATTACATTGATTGTAAAGCATGTGGGCTTAAACGTTACATGGAGTTGTTGACTTGTAATAATTTCAGAAGTATATTGCTTGTAAACTACAATAGTTTCACAATGTGTTGAAGTTCGAGAATGTGTTGTTGATGAAACACGAGTAGTTCAGAAAAGTGTTGTTGGAGTTCTGGAGTGTGTCGTTTATGAACCCGGTTCTAGTAGTCACGGAATGTGTTCAAGTAGACTAGTTTATCGTTGGTTCGTTCAGGGGTGTAAAAATCCACCAGCCGAATAAAACTACACTTCACCAATATTGTAGTATCGAACTGGTACAATTTATACAAGTACTAGCCCACTGATGTATACATTTAGCTTATTACATTGAGCCAGTACTTGAGAGTTGATTTTTACACCCCTGTAATGTTAATTTGCATTCACCAGTTCAGAGAAGAAGTTTTGTTATTAAGTTTTTGCATGCTTTAGTTATTAAAACTAAGCTGTATGGGTATCATTAAATTCAAAAGACTATACATTGTATTTTGACGTCACTCGTACACAATCATTATTGTATTTAGTTGCTAAAAGATTTCTGTGGACAAACTGTGCTACTGGTGTCACGATTTATTTTGAAGTATTTCTGAAATTTTTAGCTCATCTTCCCTTTCTCTGTAGGTAGCCTTCAATATTTTGTTATATTTTTTCTTCTTTAAAAGGATAGTCTTTCCATTTTGAGTGATTGAAACAGATCCATGGCTAGCCATACATGGCAGCCCTTTTTAATTGTGTGTTTTCTGCCAGGAACATAATTAAAATATGTTCTGTATTTGAATATATTTGGTTTATAGCATCGGTGTTGATATAGTTCCACATTCACAGATGTTGTTATTCCGTCTTTGCGTCATGCAGAGTTATCTTCTCTTGTGAGCAGGTATTGATTGTTACGTCATTTGTTTGTGTGAGAAAAATATGTTGTTTTCTCACAAATGTATGACGTTACTCTCACAAACAAATGACTTAACAATCAATACCTGCTCACAAGAGCAGATAACTCTGCAATTTGAAAAGACGGAATACTATACTGTAAAAAATATGCTTGGAAAGTGTTCTGATAGCGGGTATGTAATGATATGTACAGTATGTCACTGGGAGTGTAAGATAATATGAGCGGGAAACCCAATGTTGTATGGAAGTGTTTGTTTAAATTGTATCATAAGAACAGCTAATGTTTGTTTTCAATAAGTCATCATTACCCTGTCATAACCATGATGTCAAAATTGCACCATGATATTCACATTACTTCAAAGTTTAGTGGTTGATGTCGGAGTCGACATATAAACAGAGTAATATGGAGTGTCTTGTCCCCTGTAATCTACCTATACAGTCTATGGGATTCTATGTGCTTCATTTGGTGTTGGGTTTTTTTGTGGTTTTTTTGAGTTTTGGATGAAATAAATATTCATCAAATCTTTCACAATTCTTACCACATTTTCTTGCACTCCTCATGTCATCTTCAAGAAAACACCAGCAATTAATTATAAATTGTATTATATTGATAATGTCTACTTTCTACAACTTATCAAAATTAGTGCAAAATGTCTACAATTATAAAATACGTGGACCGTTGCTTTTGAACACATTTTTATGTTAGTCAGATATCAATTTAATTCAATAAAAGTCTGATTTTTCCCCGAGTAGTTTAATTTGGCAAGTAGCATGATGTACGAATTGTGAA
This sequence comes from Mizuhopecten yessoensis, assembly GCF_002113885.1. Taxonomy (NCBI): domain Eukaryota; kingdom Metazoa; phylum Mollusca; class Bivalvia; order Pectinida; family Pectinidae; genus Mizuhopecten; species Mizuhopecten yessoensis. The sequence goes on along the minus strand of NW_018405386.1, from coordinate 1,428,848 downwards.
AATTGGTTGGATGTTTCATTCACAAACTTGGAAAATCATGAAACCAAATCAACTATTGGTAATAGGTTCTAGTAGTATATCTTTCACAGCTACTCTGGTATTAGTATAATATAGTATACTCTGTATATTAATCTACTACAGCTAAACATTACAAACCAATCTTCCTTCTTCTACGCCTAGTTTCAGGAACCATGTAGATCTTAAATCTTCACCTTCTCCAAGATCACACAGTTTTTGGTACTTTCGGAAACCTCAAGTTGGTTTTCATGATAAAAGTGTAACGAAACTGAATATGTTTAATCTTGTTCTGTTCAAAATAATTAATTATAGAGGTTGTGAACAAGATTATGCAAATGTTATTTTTGATGGTTGATTTAAAATTTGAATAAGATAACGTATATAAGTTTGTATTATTTCATACATTTTCATATTTTTTTATTGTCCTTCGTCTAATAGATTTTTTTTTTTTTAACGCAAAATATAAAATCACAAGAACTGTACCAAAAATAGTGTTGTCGAGAGAAACTAATTATAGACTAATCATAGAAAGCGTATTAGTTTACGGTATGGTACAATGTAAATAAACAACTCGTCATAGAATATGGGTGAGGTATTTCTCTGACCTAATGTAAATTCTGTTGCCCTAGCTGCCCAATATTTCTCGAGACAATAATACAGATTTCAGTGGCACTTGTACTGCATCATGAAGTCACAGATATTAATGAACCAGGTACCGGTGTATGCCGGTAGTTTCTCACTTTTTGCCACTCTCAATGTAATGAAAATCGTACGTTTGTTTGTGTCGTGAGTTTCAGTGTCTAGGTTCATGAAATTATTTTATGACCCCAAACACTTCACTGGAGTCTTGTTTGTGACTACATGTATATATATGTTGTGAACTTAATATCACCAGCGTTAATAGCACATATCATCACAAACAGCTTGCCACACTTTCTTAAGAAAACCTATTAAGTATGCAAAAAAATTAGATGTCTTTCCTGGTTCATGGGTCTCTTAGTCTTTTTATCCCTAGTTATTACCGTCTGCTGTAGGCGGATTTGGATATCACTTTCCAAAACTTTCCACATAGATCCAGGGTGCTAAACCAGGTGTACATTTAATGTAAACTTTTGTAGCAGGATGTTTACATTTTCTTTTAACTTTCCTTGCAAATAGATTAAAAAAAATTTGATTTCTAGTATGATGTTATAAAATTTCTCGCCTTCAAATACAATTTTAATTATTTGAATTTGTTCAATTTAAAAAAAAGTCCCCTGTATTGAAGTTGAATAGTTTGATTTTAAACTTGAATCTGTAATACAATTAGTTACTAGAAATCGTTTTAATGGTACAGTGTATGAGGTTTTCTATCTAACATTGAATTTATGCCCACGTCATACCAATAACCTTTTAATTACTACTTGTAAACTTACAAGTTTCTCATGGAAATTTTTAAGTGCAGACCTGTTTTAGGACTTTTTCAGTCACATTTCATATGTTTCCAATTTTAGTTACACTATTGAGCTGCGATCTGTTCTATCAGATCAATTGGTATGGCCAATAGATTGATCATTTATTAGATTAAAAAACTGGTCATCAATATCATGCACTCCCACTCTTGTCCATAGATAATGAACAACTTAAACACCTAATTATTTAACCATCTTGACTGAAAACAGTAGGCTTCTTTTAGATGATGACGTTTTCCATAGGGTTACCTGGCAAGATGCTGATACCTATTTGTTCAGCTGGGTAGACTGACACAATCTTGAATCCCTCCTCATGATCAGTGGTTAAACTACTGGTGCCAATAAACTGATACTTACTGACCAGTATCTGTCCTTGGCAAGCTGTCCTGATTCTAACAATGCAACGGACCACTCTAAACTGACCGTTCCTGCTCCCAGTCAGCAGTCCTATGTAGAGGGTTATTAAAAAAAAACATACAGTGATTCTTACCGCTGATAACTGACTATTGTCTGAAATGTCTTTGATGTCTACTGATCAACATTCATCCCTTAAGAAGTAGAAAACTAGATCTTAACTGTCTGGAACTAACTCGGTAGAGTGGCCAACCATCATATCCTTATGTGTTCTAAACCAATTCTTCTTCTTTGTTGCTGTAAGTGTCCTGCATCAATACTGCTAACTGTCCAAAGAATGACCAACATCTTTTAACTATCCTAAACCAATTCTGCTAAACTACCAAAGAATGACCAATAGCTATCTTTAACTGTCTAGAACCAATCCTTCTAAACTGTTCTGTCCAGAAACAATTATACAATGACCAAACATATATCTTTTAACTGTGCTGAATCACTTTTGCCAACTGACCATTATTAAATGAGTGGCCAACAACAGCCTGACTATTCAGGCAACGGATCGCATCGCTGCAGAAGAGACCCATCGCCATGACAACATGCCTTCATTTGATTGGCTGGATAGCCCGGTTCACACACATCAGGGGGAGAGAGAGATTCTTGGTGTCGACAACCAAAATATCCAGTTTATAGTTGATGGACACTTTTGCTTTTAGATTCGAGGCCACCATTCAGCAGACTTAGATCCCCTGGGAATCAGCCAGGCTACAATTAACCCAGATGGCCTGAACACAGACCTATCTTACTCTCATTATAACTTCGGTAAGACTTTCGCTCACACCTACTCCACGAACAGGGTGACTTTGTCGGCGACAAGGGCAAGCTTCTTCTTTTCATTAACTACACAATCTTTAGTTCATTTTGGTGCTTATTTTCTCACACTTGCTTATTCTGTATAATCGCTTTGAGGTGCTGTGATTTGGTGCTTTCTAACTTGAACTCAGTAGTAGTGCATGTTGGGGTCGGCAGGCTGCTATTTGCTACACTTAAGGTATATGGGGCTTTTCATTCTGGTAATTTGGTTGATGCTCATGATCAAATGAATTTGCATGTAAAAACTATGACTTGGATGGAAGGGCTCATCTTATACTATGCGTCACCTTATTTCATGTATTGATTGATGTTTTTCTTGAATATTATTTATCGAAATAGTTTTGTACCTCATGATGTAATGATTGTACCAAAAAGAGAGAAAAAAGAATGACACAGTTGTAAGATCGTAATT
>NW_018405386.1:1378341-1424546 GCF_002113885.1 Mizuhopecten yessoensis | reverse complement strand
TTTTTTTTTTTTCATTTTCGTTTAATGTTTTATCAGGACTTTTTTTTCTGCGTGTGCAGTCCCCCAGACATAGCAGTAGTGCTCAGGCTATTTACCATATTCATACACTGCAAGTCATGCTCTCATAAATAAACCTCCTCATAGAAGGTATACATGTAGAAGGGTATTGCCACTTCAAATGAAATTATTGATGGTTGACACTATTTGTCTTTCGCTGGATTTATAATTTTATTATAATTTCATCCCATATTTGTCCAAATTCTTCATTCCTAATATTTACTGCACAAAAATATAATTTTCTGGAAATGTGTTTTAGAAATAGTTTTTGAAATAAGTTTCATGTTTTTTAACCTAACCAAGTTCCTCGCCATCTCTGATTTTAAGGTGCTAAATAAGACTTTATTAACTCACTATTTGTTTTCACTTTCTTTGTTTTCTGGAGTATTTTATACCAATTACAAGCATGTAGTGGACTATGATTGTTCAGTAGTTTGTATTCTGTGGTGTTTTTTCTGTTTCAATATTTAATGCCTAGATATTGCTAGGAACACGTAAAAAAAATCTAAAAGAAATTCAACCTTTGACTTGGTAGAAATGCCATTATCCAGTTTGGATTTTCTAGTGGTGAAGTAAAAATTCAAACTTGGGTATTGTCATAGTGATGTATGGTGCCTGTTTGTGTACTGACAATTAAGATTGTGCGCTAAATTAACATCTCATGTTTATTTTAATTTCTAATTTTTAAAATCTTGTGTGTAAGTTGTAAATGTTTGTGAAAGATTATTAATCGTATTTCACTAATTTGTATATATCTGTACTATATTTATCATCTACCAAGAAGATTATAATTGGATTTTTTTTTTAAAGGGTTGGTTAATTGGAATAAGTATGGGACAGTATTAACTTTTGTGAGTTAAGGAAAATAACCGAATATTTGAGTACAATGCAGAGGAAATGCTGCATGAGAGACATGTTATTTTATATTAAAGTTTATCAGTAGAGCCTTGTTAGAGCCTGAACGTGATTCCTGAACACTGCTATGCCATGAATTTCCCATAAAAACACATACAATGACACCTTGGGGTGAGAAATAATTGTTCAGAATCAACCTAGATCCTGACACAATGTGGTAGTGAATTTGGTGCTCATTGTGACGGGATACAAATTTCATGCATGTGTAACACGTTGTCAGTATAGAAAAAAAATAAAATCCTGGCATTTCTGTCAAAATTGAATTTCATTTGATAAAGAGAAATTTACATTTCTTTGGTTCTATGTTGTAAAATAAAATAAACATTTGTGGGTGGATTTACTACAGCTATAGGAAAACTGTTTTATCAAATTACAACTGTATAAGTAGTTGCTAAATTCATGATTGGATGAGTTTTGACAATACTTTGGAATCAGGGCACTGACAAGGCCACACTGAAACAAATATATTTTTTAATTTTCAGCACTTTTTATTTTATGTTGAATAAATATCCATGTTTACGATATTGCTTGTTAAGAAATTAATGGTAGCACATGGGTGTTTGTTCGAAAATGAGTTATAGAGTTCATGTTTTTTCTAAATTGCATTGTCGGGCAATGTCTTTTACAATTTAAAACACATCTTTAGGGACTAAAAAACAGTAACATCTATTTAGATATTTTGATATTTTATCCAGAAAAAATAAATTAAAAAAATTGATGCTTAGATATTGCCCATCGCTATCTCTTCTACAACACAAAAATGCATTGTTTTATAATTAACGTAAACTAATGAGACTGGTTGTTGGAGAATGTTTGGGTATTATCAAAAATAATGAAACCTGATTGATCGATTGGACCGTTATTGCAAGAAACAGTTTCAACTACTGTCTTATACAATAACATTTGCTATATACATATATATGTACATTATCTATGGAGCCAGGTTTCACTATTTGCTCTTACTAAACTTTTAACAACAGTTCACAGGTGTCGGGTATAACTGATATCATTGTCTACATAGCCGCTTCCTTCATTGCACATGTTAATCAAATTTTTTGTTTTCTTTTAATCTAAAAAAAAAATAAAAAAAATAACACAGCTGAGGAAGATCTTAAGCGAAAATTTCGCCTGCCGAGAACAACCCACATCGGGGGAGACAAAGAAATGCTTTCCCTTGAAGAGATTATAAACCGACTTGAGGTAAGGTAACTTAGGGAGAGAAGTTTTGGTAGGATATGTAGACAGTTTATGTTGGCCATTCTATTAAACAATTGTAATACATGTATCTCGCTTTGACAGCAGTCTCATTTTCTCTCTTTCTATGTATTCTACTGTTAAAAAGTGTCGGGGAGTTTCTTTGGTAATGAATTCCATTACTAAAAAGGAAATTTGGTTAAAGTGACATAAAATAAAAGTGAAATGGATAATGTCATTGGTAGGTACACTTGAATCGAAAATCTATCATTGAGATATAAAATTTGTACAACTGTCATTACAAAATAGGTACCTTGTATTGCTTTCTTCAGTAATTTTTGGTCTGTTTTGCCCAGACTGTGTACTGTCGCCATATTGGTCTGGAATACATGTTCATCAACAACCTGGAACAGACGGACTGGATCAAGAGCAAGTTTGAGAGACCAGGAATCATGGAATTTACAAATGAAGAAAAACGTCTCATAATGGCCCGTCTCATTCGCTCAACAAGGTAAATTTAATATCCGTAGAATATTTCAGAATACAGAAGTCATACAATGTTATATTCAGATATGCAATAGTGGTTTATAAGTTCTTAAGGCCGAGGTCACTGTTACTTTAATTCTATCAGAAAGCAGTTGCCCTTTTTGATTCCCCAGTGTTCGTTTTGGTGGTAGATGGTGTTTAATGGATATCCCATCTGAATAAAGCAATATATAGAGGATCTGACACGAGTGTTCATGTAATAATGAATTTATTGAACGAGTTTATTCATTTCATATGAAATCAATAAACGAGTTTAATAAATTCAATATTACATGAACATGAGTGTTAGATTCTATTTATTATATAATTCGAGAAACACTCTTTTTCTTGGTGCGTCTCCTCTATATAAATTGTACCGATGGCTGACGAAAGGACCCATTACATGCATTTTGTTTCGAGCTCGCTGCGCCGCAAAAAATAGTTTCAGAAAACCCGAGAACCTTTTCAATGAACAAAAAATCATTTAAGTTTTCTTCATCAACCAATGTTTTAATAATTATCATAACAACATTAATAATAATTTTTTATACGAAAACCATTCAACGAATTGGCGAAAATAGCAGTGACACTGACGTCACATATTTGGCACAACGGCGCGTGCACTGTCAAGGTAAAAGTCATCACAATACACATCGAAGTCTGCACTTTTAAACGTTTACAGGGACTGGAATGATTGTCACTCTCTATAACACAAACGCATTTCTTTGGAGAGGGTTGTTGGTGAATGTGAACTTCAATGTTTCCGCCAGAAAATATACTTAGGAATCCGCAACGAAACTGGAACACTGATGAAGTTGGTCGGTTACACGTGTTCGCCATTGATTGTGTGTATGTCGGAGAAGTTCAAGTGGAATTTGAACATGCAGGTGTTGAATTTGTGTGAAGCTAACACTCGTGTTTATATAATATTGAATTTATTAAACGCGTTTGTTAATTTTTTCTCCCAGTGCCCCTGCCTCTGCTATACATGCAAACAGTAACTCGGTCAGCCATTTTGTTTACAAACGTAGAAGTTGTAGCCTTTTTTGACCTTTTTCTATGGCCGAGACATATGTGGCTAAAACTTTTGTTCTATTGGTATGATTCTGTTCTTACTTTGTGGTAATAGGTAGTTAGTGGATAATCTACATGGTTAAGAGGGACATACTCTGTGCATGGGACAATCATAATGGCGGACATGACTTCTGATTGGCCGAAACCTTTTTGGCTATAACAACTTATTCCCAAATGCCACTAAATCAATACTGAAATATCTGTCATTGGTTTACTACATTTAATATCTTGATACAAAAAGATGTTGCATTAATATCTCGGAAATGTATAAAACTTGTATACAAATATGACCTCTGTTTACAGGTTTGAGGACTTCCTGGCTAAGAAGTGGTCGTCAGAAAAGAGGTTTGGGCTGGAGGGCTGTGAGGTCCTCATCCCTGCCCTCAAAGTCATTGTGGACTCATGCACAGAGTGGGGCGTTGACACTTTCCACGTCGGCATGCCCCACAGGTAGGTTGTCTTTGTCATGGTTACAAAAAAACAAAAAAAGTGTTTGTATACCAAAAATTAATGAGGGAAAATAGGATACACTGACTAGTAGTAAGATTATGATGATATACTGTATAAGATTATGATGACAAACTGTATAAGATTATGATGACATACTGTGTAAGATTATGATGATATACTGTATAAGATAATGATGACATACTGTATAAGATTATGATGATATACTTTATAAGATAATGATGACATACTGTATAAGATTATGATGACATACTATCAGATTATGATGACATACTGTGTAAGATTATGATGACATACTGTATAAGATTATGATGACATACTATCAGATTATGATGACATACTGTGTAAGATTATGATGATATACTGTATAAGAAAATGATGACATACTGTATAAGATTATGATGATATGCTGTATAAGATTATGATGACAAACTGTATAATATTATGATGACATACTGCATAAGATAATGATGACATACTGTATAAGATAATGATGACATACTGTATTAGATTATGATGACATACTATAAGATTATGATGCCATGCTGTATAAGAAAATGATGAGATACTGTATAAGACTATGATGACATACCGTATAAGATAATGATGCCATACTGTATAAGATTGTGATGACAAACTGTATAATATTATGATGACATACTTTACAAGATTATGATGACAAACTGTGTAAGATTATGATGATATACTTTATAAGATAATGATGCCATACTGTATAAGATTATGATAACATACTGTATAAGACTATGATGACATACCGTATAAGATAATGATGATCTATTGTATAAGATTATGAAGACATACTGTATAAGAAAATGATGAGATACTGTATAAGACTATGATGACATACCGTATAAGATAATGATGATCTATTGTATAAGATTATGAAGACATACTGTATAAGAAAATGATGAGATACTGTATAAGATTATGATGCCATACTGTATAAGATTGTGATGACAAACTGTATAATATTATGATGACATACTTTACAAGATTATGATGACAAACTGTGTAAGATTATGATGACGAACTGTATAAGATTATGAAGACATACTGTATAAGACTATGATGACATACCGTATAAGATAATGATGAGATACTGTATAAGACTATGATGACATACCGTATAAGATAATGATGCCATACTGTATAAGATTATGATAACATACTGTATAAGACTATGATGACATACCGTATAAGATAATGATGCCATACTGTATAAGATTGTGATGACAAACTGTATAAGATTATGAAGACATACTGTATAAGACTATGATGACATACCGTATAAGATAATGATGACATTCTTATAAGATTATGATGCCATGCTGTATAAGAAAATGATGACATACTGTATAAGATTATGATGACATACTGTGTAAGATAATGATGACATACTTATAAGATTATGATGACATACTGTATAAGATTATGATGACATACTGTGTAAGATTATGATGACATACTGTATAAGATAATGATGACATACTGTATAAGATTATGATGACATACTGTATAAGATTATGATGACATACTGTTTAAGATTATGATGACATACTTTATAAGATTATGATGACAAACTGTATAAGATTATGATGACAAACTGTTTAAAATTATGATGACATACTGTATAAGATTATGATGACATACTGTATACGATTATGATGACATAATGTATACTGAGAAATCTTTGCTGCAATTTACTTTTCGCTTTTTTCGCCCATCGGAATAGTCAACAGCATACTTTATGTAGTAATTAAATCTGAAAGGCAAAAATAACACTGGGCTAAGTTGGATTTACAAGCGAAGGGAATGCGAAAATTTCCCAGTAAACAGTAGTTCTCTGTGTATGAAAGGTTTGAGACAGTTGGAATGTTTTTCAGCATTTCATCCTTTCAACAACAAAAATATGTATGATGGATAAATTACATTTCCCAGTGATTCTTGTAGGATTTTTCAAGGCGAGTCCTGAACATCATTTTCAAAATGTTGAGTTTCATCACTGAGAGATATTGTGGATTTTCAAAGGGTTAAAAAAGAAGACCATGAGCCAGGACTCGGCTATCTGTATCTCAAATATCACTGTTACCTAACTTTACTGTCAAGCTGATCATAGTTCTGATTTATTTAAAGGGGACGACTGAATGTATTGGCAAACTTGTGTCGTATGCCCTTGGAAAAGATCTTCTGTCAGTTTGACTCCAAACTGGAGGCAGCTGATGAGGGGTCTGGGGACGTCAAGTACCATCTGGGGATGTCCCACGAACGCCTCAACAGAGTCACAAACAAGAACATCAAGATCGCTGTAGTTGCCAACCCATCCCACTTGGAGGCTGTTGACCCAGTAGTCCAGGGCAAGACTAAGGCGGAACAGTATTACCGTGGCGATACCGAAGGCAAAAGTGTAAGATGGCTCCACTGTAGAATAGAACGGGTGTTGAATGATTAAGTACATTTATGGATGTTATAAACATTGTAGTACAGGTCAAATAAACATAATAATGGCTTCTTCGAGATAATAAATGATTTTAAAAATTGCAAAATATAAATACACTGGACAAGTTTTCTTCTTGGCAAACTTGGCTATCCAGAAAGACGCTTATTTCCTGGAATATTTAGAAGAAACTAATTTATAAAAATTAGTAATTTATAAATAATTCCATCGTTTACTATAATTTGCAAAAAAAATGACTTTCTGAGTGGGCTTTCAGCAACATGGTTGTGAGAATTTGAACTTGCAACAAATGCAATATCCGTCATATGTCTCTTTGAATCATCATCTGAAACATTTTTTTGCAAGATTTTCAAATTCACTAAGAGCTCACCTTGGAATTGCAGAAATTTATTATTTAATATATTTGATAACAAGAATTGACCAGATTCCCCACAAATGAAATGCCTGTCTACAGTGTATACTAACGATCGTTCTTACTGCTGGACAGGTGATGAGCGTCTTGTTGCATGGTGATGCTGCATTTGCTGGACAGGGTGTTGTTTACGAGACGTTCCACTTGAGTGACTTGCCAGCCTACACTACTCATGGCACCATCCATGTGGTGGTGAACAATCAGGTATGCTTCTTCTGATTGGTCACGATTGACTCATGTCTGCTGTGATTGGTCAGTTCAGTCTTATCTGATTAGTTGTAAGTTTTTCTCAGGTTCATGACTGGCAAAATTACAAAAATACTTCAGCACTTGTTATTTCATAGACAATTAAGTAATTCAGTGATTTATAAATGTTTTTGCTGTAAACTGTTGATTTCAATGGTGAGGATGGTCAGAATTATTAAATAATATGTATTTGCTCTCTGATATATGATTTTGATGAATTGACATATGATTAATATAATTGATTATGAGAAAATTGTAATACTGGGATAATTTTGTGTGGAAGATGTGCTATTTGTCCACTAAATCTGTAGCTAGATGGCATAACAATCCACTAGGGGCCGTGGTGGCCAGATGGTTAAGGCGTCTGAAGTTCTGCTACCACTAGCCATCCACCACTGGGTCGCGGGTTCGAGGCCTACGTGGGGCAGTCGCCAGGTACTGGCCGTAGGTCGATGGTTTTTCTCCGGGAACTCTGGTTTTCTTTCACCATAAAAACCTGGCACGTCCTTAAATGACCATAGCTGTTAGTAGGACATAAACCCAAAACAACCCAAAAGAACAATCCTATTCATTACAATCATTAACAGTTATGCTTGATTAATTACAGATTGGTTTTACCACTGACCCACGTATGGCGCGGTCGTCGCCCTACTGTACTGACGTTGCTCGTGTGGTGAATGCACCGATCTTCCATGTCAACGCTGACTACCCGGAGGAGGTGGTGTATGTGTGCAAGGTTGCAGCAGAGTGGAGGGCAAAGTTTGGCAAGGACGTCGTTATAGATCTGGTATAAAATATTCACTCTCAGACCTCCACAATCTACCTTTACTGATAGGTTGTTATATTGATGTCCATCAATTTGGTACTAACCAGTCTCAATAATCGAATCATAGAACATACCTTCATGTGTTCTCAATCACGTAAGAAATATTCAAAAATTGAACAAACATTTATTTCAGAATTTAAGATGGTAGAGTGCTATTCAGGGAACATGATATTGTTCCCTGAATATTGATATAAAAAAATGGATTTTTTTTTTCAGTTTGAAGTTAAACAATTTCATCGTTATATAGCCTGATTTGAACAGCCACATACATGTATGTTATGAATTGTTTTGAAAAACTTGTTTCGAGTCTTTCCTGTATATGATCCTTACATGGGTGTCTCTAGGTCAATATTCTTTACCTGTATGCTTGTAAATATGTTATGGTGAGGAAAGTATACTGTACCGGCCCGTGTATGTTGATTACAGGTATGCTATCGTCGCTTTGGACACAATGAAACAGATGAACCCATGTTTACTCAGCCTCTCATGTACAAGAAAATCAACAAACAGCCCACGGTCCTGTCCCAGTATGCTGAAAAGCTCATCAAGGAAAACGTTGTTAAACAATATGAGTATGAGGTATGTAGTTGTTAAGTTTGTTCGGAAATAAAGAAATAGGAAAGCTTGGGCTGTAATTTCTGTTGACGAATAACAAAACAGAATTCTTCTCTAACAGACGTTTGTATTCAGGATCTGTGTACAAATGCCAAAATCTGTAACTACACGTTATAAACTGGGTTTTGTGGCATGATTATAGCTTTCAGACATTATTTCGGAGAAGAAAACTATACCTTGCAGGACTTTTATGGAAAATAATAAAGATGAAATAAACAAAATATACAGTATACCCAAATGGAAGTAAAGGGAAGGGTTATCGTGTATAGAAAAAGCATAGTGCAGTGGGAAAGGGATGCCTGAATGGTTTTGCTTTGATAATTCGATAATATTGAAGGGAAAAAATCTGGAAAATTTCTTATGTTTTTACTTTTTTTTCTTGGTTAACATCAACCAATTCCTTTTAAAATTTTGAACTTAACTGGGTTGGTTGTTGTTTGCATACTCAGTTGATTACAATTGGGGTCCATTAAATGTATACATGGTAGGTGATTTAGGGTCTGGTATGTCTTTGAATGCAAAGTGTAGTGGAATGGAACTGCCTTGTTTGCTATAAGCTAGTGACAGGGTAGCTCAGTTGGTAGCATGTTCGTGCAGAGTTTCAAGGTATGGATTTGAATTGCTGTCTGACTGTTTGATATTTAAACCACTACATCAGACCCATGTTGTATTGATGTCAAAACCTTACCTTTATGATGAAGCTTATCATCCCCTGCTCAACGAGTTGGCGGGGAATATAGAAATGGGGTCCGTTCATGCCCCTGGTTAAGGAGAATTGCTGTCATCTATATCTTGCCTACTACTAGTGCTATGTTGATTATGCTTGCATCAATTGTGTATCTAGGGTTGCTTTACTGAATGCATATTGCGGATGCTTACTTAGACCTTTGTTTTACACTTCATGTTTTTAATGACTTTTGCACTGCAAGCTTGGTGGATATCGATGACAGGGTCCTCTTGTTTCTGTCCTTTTAATTGTACACTTTTCCGTTGTTGTAGGACGAGGAAAAGAAATATGACGCTATCTGTGAGACTGCATACATAGAGTCGAAGAAACAGACCGCTGTGAAGAACTCGGATTGGCTCGACTCTCCCTGGGGGGACTTCTTCAGCAACCAGGACCCAATGAAAAACCCAACAACTGGAATCAGCGAAGACACTTTGGCACATATTGGAGGTTTAGTCAGCACTGCGCCTGAAAACTTTGACATTCACGGAGGTGAGACATGGGGATAAGTCTACTTGTCTTGGCTTGTAATATGTGCATGGATTTTAGAAAGACATTTAAGACTTAATTTGAAGTTGAGCAAAATCTAAGCATACTTGATAAGCATACTGCACTCTGAATGGTTTGGGGTTTCTACTCTATGACTTATATAGATGAAATATGACTGGAGTTTTGTTACAACTTGATTAACGTTTTCCCTTTGAACTGTGGGCAAAGGAAGCTATTCCTATGCACTTTAAATATTTATGACAGATATTCCTTCAATTCAAGTTGGTAAAGTACAGTATGTTCTCCTTTCACCACATCCCAGAAATACTTCAACTTTACAGAATACTGCAGTATAAATGTAGTTTTGTCTGGTTACATTTAAATATTTCCATACATTTAAATATAATAATTAATCGAAGGATTTTAAGCATGATAATTCGGCATGGGCCCCAGCAGTATTCATATTTTATTATGCCCCCGCCATAAAATGGGGGGGCATATAGTGTTGTTGCCCATGTCCGTCCTGTCCCGTCCCATCCATGAGCGGGGGCATTAATGTTTTACAGAAATTTTCTAGTGTTTAGTTATTTTGTCAGGAAAATTATATTATAAAGGCATAAAAATCACATGGGGCAGTGCCTAAGAAACTCATATTTTGATATTCTTTACTATGTAACAGGCCTGAAGCGTGTGTTACGCGGGAGAGCCGATATGGTCAAAAGCAGGATGGCAGACTGGGCCTTGGGAGAGGCTTTAGCCTTTGGCTCACTGGTCAAGGAAAGTATCCATGTCCGGCTCAGCGGACAAGATGTGGAGAGAGGCACATTCAGGTGAGGGTTTTTTACCACTTGACTAAACAATTTCCCTCTTTTGGCTCCAATTTCCTTTCTCTATTGATTTCTTCAAATTGAAATGGAACCAAATTTAAGCAGAATCATAATTTAAGTGACTAACTGACATGAACAATTTTGACAGTCTATAATTTTGACATCTGAATTTGAGACCTGCAATCTTCATGAAAAAGGAGTTCTGTATTACATAATTGGCAAAAATTGTTACTTGGTAAATTGGCGCTATATATATATGTGTTAGCTGTAAAAATGAAGATGAAATGTTGATAAGGTCGAGGTATTTGAATGTACTGTATGGATCTACCTGGATAATGCCATACAATGTACAGAGAAGTTGTAATTAGCTCCACTTAACGCTACCAACCCATTACAGCCACCGGCACTGTGTGCTACATCACCAGAACAAGGACAAGGTCACATACGAACCCCTGAACCATCTCTACCCAAACCAGGCGGAGTTCCAAGCCCACAACAGCTCGCTATCCGAGTTCGGTGTCCTTGGTAAGTTAAGTTCACCAACCAAACTAGGCCATATTCAAAGCCCATAACAATTCACTCTGAGAGTTTTCGAGTGCTTGATAAACTCTCCACACCTACCCAGATATGCCAAGTTCAAAAAGCACAACAGTTTGCCAATCAGAGTCTTGTGTCCTCGTTTACTCATTCACCCCTTAAGACACTTTGAACTCCTCCTGTTCAAAGGTTGGAATAGTGCATTATGAAATTTCAGGGGTGAATGAGTTAAATACCAGGTACACTAAACTTTGTTTCTTGGGGACAACGATTAAACAGGGTTGACCTGATGTCCAATTAAACTACCATGGGACAAAAATAGCCTCAGAACTGAAGTTATTAAATCTGTCTCACCAAGTCCTTTTAAAGAATGTGAAATATTCACTGACCTTATTTATGAATTTTACCTTTATAGAAAAGGCTCACATAAGATATGATCAACAGCTGTAAGAATGGTTTGATAGAAACATTTCTAATATGATGAAATTTTGTTTTGCAGGATTTGATCACGGTTATTCCACAGACAAACCAAATGCCCTGATCATCTGGGAGGCTCAGTTCGGAGACTTCCACAACACTGCCCAGTGTATCATTGACCAGTTTATTAGTAGCGGTCAAGCCAAGTGGACACGCCAGAGTGGACTGGTCATGCTGCTTCCTCACGGCTATGATGGCATGGTCAGTATATTGAAACAGAAAGTTTGTATGTGTAGATATTGAGGTCTTCGTAAAACTCCATTTCTGGAAAACTCACAAAAAGTACAGGATCAGGAAAACATCTTAAGAATTTGGTTGTGATTAGATCTGTTTCTGTTATGGCCTCTTGTTTAATATCAGCCTTTGATTTTGTTAATGTTATGTTTGTCTATCATCTCTAGGGTCCAGAACACTCGAGTGGCAGGCTGGAACGGTTCCTTCAGATGTCTAGTGACGACTCGGATCACTTCCCTGTAAGTCTGACCAATGCAAAGCATTTCATTACATTCATTGACCATAAAAAGACCGTTCACTGACCACTTCAGGATAGGTCACTAACCTTACAATGACAGTTCTCTGACTACTCCAATAGTTTTTTGACCACTCCAAAAAATTCACTGACCACTTCAACAGTCCATCGATCATTCCATGATAATATACTGACCACTTCGGGGTATTGTACCAACCAATCCACGACAAGGAACTGACCACTTCAACACATTCCTGGAATATTTGGTGACAATTCTCTTACCATTCTATGTTGATGCACTGATTATGTCAAAGCAAGGCACTGGTCAATCAATGACAAGGAATTGACCACTTCAAGACAACCCCAGGTCAATCCATGACAATTCTCTGACCACTTCCAGACCATACACCAAAGACCTCTTGACAAGGAATTGACCACTTCAAGACAACCCGAGGTCAATCCATGACAATTCTCTGACCACTTCCAGACAATACACCAAATACCTCATGACAAGGAATTGACCACTTCAAGCCAATCCCAGGTCAATCCATGCCAATTCTCTGACCACTTCCAGACAATACACCAAATACCTCATGACAAGGAATTGACCACTTCAAGCCAATCCCAGGTCAATCCATGCCAATTCTCTGACCACTTCCAGACAATACACCAAATACCTCATGACAAGGAATTGACCACTTCAAGACAATCCCAGATCAATCCATGACAATTCTCTGACCACTTCAGACCATACACCAAAGACCTCTTGACAAGGAATTGCCCACTTCAAGACAACCCGAGGTCAATCCATGACAATTCTCTGACAACTTCCAGACAATACACCAAAGACCTCATGACAATGAATTGACCACTTCACGACAATCCCAGGTCAATCCATGACAATTCTCAGACCACTTCCAGACCATACACCAAAGACCTCATGACAAGTAATTGACCACTTCAAGACAATCCCAGGTCAATACATGACAATTCTCTGACCACTTCCAGACCACACACCAAAGACCTCATGACAAGGAATTGACCACTTCAAGACAACGCCAGGTCAATCCATGACAATTCTCTGACCACGTCCAGACAATACACCAAAGACCTCATGACAAGGAATTGACCCCTTCAAGACAATCCCAGGTCAATCCATGACAATTCTCAGACCACTTCCAGACCATACACCAAAGACCTAATGACAAGGAATTGACCACTTCAAGACAACGCCAGGTCAATCCATGACAATTCTCTGGCCACTTCCAGACCATACACCAAAGACCTCTTGACAAGGAATTGACCACTTCACGACAATCCCAGGACAATCCATGACAATTCTCTGACCACTTCCATACCATACACCAAAGACCTCTTGACAAGGACTTGACCACTTCAAGACAACCCGAGGTCAATCCATAACAATTCTCTGACCACTTCCAGACAATACACCAAAGACCTCATGACAAGGAATTGACCCCTTCAAGACAATCCCAGGTCAATCCATGACAATTCTCTGACCCCTTCCAGACAATACACCAAAGACCTCATGACAAGGAATTGACCACTTCTTGACAAGACACTGATAATTCCCTGACAATACAATGGCCGTACCATTACAAGGCTCTGACCACTCCCCGACAGTTGACCAACTCCTTATGACCTACCACACAACATTTTGATTGATTGTATAACTGATGTTATATGAAATGAAGACACCTTTTTGTCCTTCCTTAATAATTAACCTGGTAAATGTTTTCGCTGGTCAACCCATAACATTCCCAGTCTCACCGACTCTTCTACGTACATTGTGATAAATATTTTATTCAAAATTTCACGAATTGTGATACTGAATTACTTAAAGCAACTATCTTGATTTAAAGGGTAAGACATTTTATAATTATCTGTCAAAAATGGTGTCCCATTTGAATGACCTCGATTGTTTTTTATACAGGTGGAAAACGAGAACTTTGAGATGCAGCAGTTGTACGATATCAACTGGTTTGTTTGTATGCTGTCCACGCCCGCCAACATGTTCCATGTTCTGCGTCGACAGATTGCTCTCCCTTTCAGGAAACCTGTAAGTTGAGATCCTTTTAATATGTACTTTGTAAAATAGGATAAATTGTGCTTAATTCAATTAATTTGCCATTACATGTACTGCAGAAGTGGATGGCTAAAGCTAATCAAACGTTTTCATTGTTTTGAATTTCTAAGCATTGTTTAATTGCTATTGTGCATTGATACATTCTTCAATATTTCTTATCTTGATATTATAGCTGGTGATCATGACACCCAAGAATCTGCTGCGTTTGCCTGAGGCGCGATCAAGCTTCGACGACATGTTGGAGGGTACGAGGTTCCAACGTGCCATACCAGAGGCCGGAGCAGCATCAGAGGATCCAAACGGTGTTAAGAAACTGATATTCTGTAGTGGGAAGGTCTACTATGAGCTGGTCAAGGAGAGAGAAATGAAGGGCAACACTGACAAAATCGCCATCGCGAGGATAGAACAGGTGCTTAAAAATCGGTCAACATGTCTTGGTGTATATGTATGTGTGTTAGTCCACTTAAATACAACAGATGGAACACACACATAATATGATGTACTAGTTATATAATGTGTTCATTGGATGTGTACAGCTCAATAAATGAGTGCTATCTGCAACATCAGTGACATTAAATTAAAAAAAATACTTCGCTCAGAGATTTCTTTAAGTGTAGCTTCAGCAATATTCTATTTGAGTTTCCGTAATAAAAGAAACAGATAATCAGAAAAAGAAATTATTTTTAATGAAAGGCATATTCTACCAGTGTTGAGCAACTATTTATTTATTGATTTGTGTCTAGATCTCACCATTCCCGTATGACCTCGTGAGAAAGGAGATAGAGAAATACTCGAGGGCCAAAATCGTGTTTGTCCAGGAGGAACCGAAGAACATGGGCGCCTGGTGCTACGTACAGCCTCGCATGACCACCGTGCTCAAACGCATCAACACAAACCGTGAAATCAAGTAAGTAATCAAACGTGTCTCATCGTAACTGATGCTCAAATGCATCAACACAAACCGTGAAATCAAGTAAGTCTTCAAACGTGTCTCATCGTAACTATTTCAGAATGAGTTATGATGCTCATACGCATCAACACAAACCGTGAAATCAAGTAAGTCTTCAAAAGTTACTCATCATAACTATTTCAGAATAAGTTACCATGAAGGTTTGGGTGGCTATTATATATATATGCAAGACCACACACTTGTGATTTTCTAACAAATCAGAAAGCACAAGTTTATTCTGCGCAATAAACGAGTGCTTTCTGATTCGTTAGAAAAGCACATCACATATTATCACATACCTTCCGTATTTGGTAGAGATCGATACAAAGATTTTATGAACTTTGATAATTTTTGCAAATACCAGGAACTTTTCAGTTCGCTATGACAAGGGGATTCCCATAAAAAGTAGATCCTGCTAGTAGGTAAATACAACATTCCGTATTGCACATGTGCAATACAGAACGTTGTATTTCATGGTCTGAAATTTGCTTGTATTACTATAACAAGGTTCAACAGGTATGTGATAAATATGTATTCTTGTCCCTGATTTAAATTAATTTAACAATGTCAAAGATTTGTTCGGAAGTTTTTCACGTAGATCTGTCTTTTGCAGATATGTTGGACGGGATCCGTCGGCTGCCACAGCTGCAGGCAACAAGCAACTTCACATGCAGGAGCTCTCCAAGTTCCTCAATGATGCAACGCACCTTTAAGCATGTGACCTGGCCACCAAAGGAACACAATTTTAAACCAGACTTTATTTAAAAAAAAGAGATAGAAAGGAAGTCAACATTTTAATATAATATCAGGAGAAATGAGTTGCAGAAAGTTTTCGTATTATTAATGCTACGACAGATTTCTCTCGAAAATGTCAAGCGACGTTGTTTGCGGTTGGTTACTGATAGTATCGTCAGTGATGTCATTGATACTGTAGTCATCATGGCGGTCATTTTTTTAATCTGTTGTGGTAACACTGGAATGCTCGATCTGACTTTTGGTGCATAAATATCTCGGCCAGACACAAGTATACAATGTTTTTCACTTTTTATGAATCAATGCAGTCATTCGCCAGCACATTGTCTCATTTCACAGCACAGCAAATATGCATCACTATGGAAACCGGAAGGTGTACTCTTTGGAATCATTCCTGGTTTCCGTATCTATTTAATTTCAATAGACCTGAGATATTTTGTTATTGAGATTAAAACTGGGAAAAATCTTCGACATTTGACAACAGTTTACACACCATTATTGAAATGATAATAATTTAAAGGGAGACAATCTATAGTAAACACCCCACAAAAATTCTCAAAAATCTCTTTCCTTTCCTCTCTCTTTCTCTCTCTATATCAAACCATTAGAATTAACCTGTATTTCTTAATGTGATCCGTGTAGTGGTTGGTAATCAGACGAAGGTACACCAGAAATGTGATCCGTGTACTGGTTGGTAATCAGACGAAGGTACACCAGAAATGCAATACTCTTTAACTACAAGAACTAAAATGGCTGAAATTTTATCTACTGTTTCATAATTTAACAAACATCTAGTTTAGATTTTAACAAGCTAAATGATTTAAAAAAGAATAATCACATGGTTTCTGGCTGCACCTATTGCCCTCAATCTGGCTTGTGGTTTAAGCTAGGGAATGTTATGATGTGGAATACCTGGAATATTTTTATAGGCATGTACATATATATTATCTGGGTAATAACTAGTTTTAAGCTACAGGCATCTGTTGTAAATTGATTTTAAGAGAGGGCTCAGTTGCTCAAAGTGTGATTAGCTTAATTAAATCTTAAATTACTGTCGTAAGATATGTTAACCTAATTGACGGAAGATATGAAGTTACTATAACTTCTATGTTTTTCCAAAATTTCGTAAGAATTTTCATTTAATTTGATGTATAGTTGAGCTACTGCAGTTTTGAGCTACTGAGATCTGACAATTGTTAATTAAACCCTGTCTGTTTTCTGTTTTGTCCACTAGGTAATCTGAGATTTTTTGACATTTTTGCTATGATCTTAACCAAGAAAATTGTAAATTTGCTTAACTTATCAAATGGCCACAAAAAGGTACTGGCAAAAACGTTTTACTGTTTTTGCTTCAAGTATCATTTGTCTCTGTACAAGAGAATATGTTTGATATTAGATTACCTCCCCTTATTTAAATAAATAACTTTGAGTCTTGAACCATAATCACAGATGATTTTAAAAAGTAAAATTTTACTAAACCTCAAGCATTAGACAAGAGCATGTAAAATTTTACACTTAACTCTTTAAAAAGTAATACATACATTAATAATGATTGATCGTAGGGATGTCCTGTGTCAAACAGAGCTCGAAATATGTTGACCTGAAGTTATCTTCCCTTCCGGTAGCTCTTGATTGGCCTTATATAGTCTCTTGAAAGGACTGATAATAATAGCATTTTTGTATATATATATACCTGGTATGGCATATGTGGGTCTAGGAAACCAGATCTGCAATAATTGTAAAAATATCATCATTTTTATTTATGTACAATGGGATTTAGTTAGTTTGCACACCTAGGTTTCCAAAGCTGCAATTCTGTGCTTATTGTACTGGAACTGAAATGGTTAAGAGAACGGAGATGAGATAGCAGTATCCAGAATTAGAAACCTAAGCTGGTTTGTTGTTTTAGAGTACCATTCCTGATTATATAGTAATATAATGTAGAATTAAATTTAAAAACAATTTCCAAAATCCATATGAACCCTTTCACCCCTATGCAACTTTAGTAGACTCTCCCATGCATTGATCTGGGCGAGTCCATTATGGTCTACAGTGGTGAAAGGGTCTAAAAAATCGAGAAGAATGATTTTGAATATAATGGCTTTAAAACTGGTCACAGGTAATGCAGACCTTTCCTGACAATCAGAAAACCAAATATTCAATGTCTATTGTACATAAGGTTCAAGTCAAAGTGGTTTTAGTAGAAATGGGATAGATACATACCGATACAATGGACTGTTTTGGTCTGCTATTGTCAAACCAAATGTGTTATACCCGGTAATATAATATAGTATTAGGTGACAGGAAATCCGTAGATATACATGAAGGTCTTTACTTTTTTATACCTTTGGAAATTTAAGTGAATTTCTATTGAGCAGTGCCTTTGTATTATATAAAGGTAGATAGACTTTATTCCAATTTTTTTGGTTGGTTCTGTTGGATCTGGTATTAAGATGGGATTCGGTTTTACCAGAACTGGATGCTCTGTTCAGATCGTTTCAACCAGACGTTTGGCAAGCTGTCTGAAATGTTATACAGATATTTTTACTTTAATCAACTTTTCAGTTATCTTGTTGGTTTTACTTTTAAATCTTGTTAGCACATTCTTTTTCTGCATTTGTTTTTTAGTTGTGGAAAATTTTATTGATTTTGTTATCACTATGAATATTCCATTGATTACGATAGTTTATTTTCTTTCTTTGAAATATAATCTCATTGTTTTTTATGATGGGTTTCATGTCATTTTTGAAGTGTACATTTAATTTAACATGGTTTCTTGCAGATTTTTCAAAACAAAACAAACCCTCCAATGAATGATTTCATGAGTAGGATTGGTGTATATTGTAAAATGAAGCAATATTGGTGAAACAATAATATCTAATATTTTTGCCTACTCAAATATTTCTATCCGACAACCCATATTTACACTGTTTGACGACGAAATGATATTAGTGTGCATTTGAAAAAGTCAGTATTAGAGACCGTTCAAACATTGATTAATTGACAATGGTGTTGAAAAATTAAGTTTGATTTTAATTTTTGTTTCACTGGGGGGAAAAAATGAAAATTTACAGCATAAAATATAAAATTGAATTCTGATATCCTTTAAAACCTTGAGGAAAATCTGCAGAAAACCATTTATAATTTCTCCATTTAAAAGAAATGTTATTGTTTGGGTTTTTTTTATGATGGAATTAATTAAATGTTTAGGGTATATTTATTAATGCAAGTATATTACAAAATTGCGGGCTGTTATTCTATATATTTTTGAAAGCAAAATGTGAAAATAATTGACTTTTTTGTTTTTGTGGAAAAAACTGCACACTTCAAATATTAAATACCAATTTTGACGCTGCCATATTGAATTCCCAGATCCAGAAAGCTGAAACTGTTATCAAGGGCCTTGAACATTTCAAATGATGGTGTAAACAATTGTGTATATATCAATTTATTGCGGAAAGTCTTGAATTGATGCATACTCTTTACTGCAAAATGTGAATCACCTATTTGTATTTTTCTGCTGGAATTTAAATTCATAAATCACCATATAACTACATACAATTTGTTTTCATTGGTGTGAAGAAAGTTAGTAATGGTTTGTATTGCAAGGCATATTCTACAAAGTATTATTATAAACATGTTTTCCCTGCGGCCGAGTAGAGAAAATAGCCCTTGCTTCTGTATAAGAATCACCAAATAAATTGTGTGCTTACCTCTGATCAAGTGACAGCTACAATTTCTGTTTTTTTTGTTTTTTCCCTATTTATATAATAAAACTGTAAGGAATTCTTCAATGACAGAATTAACATCAGAGTATATCTGAACTGGTTTGTGTTGTTGTTTGTGAAATCTTTACTGACATGTTACCGTGGAAACACCATATTTTGGAAATTAATGTAAAGTGCTTTAAGGGCTGATATATAAATAGTATCTGACATGAGTTTCCATTTCATATGAGATTTATGAAATGAGTAGTAGAGTAGGGGTGCCATGGGGCACACTATTAATTGAGATGGTTTTCTGAAGTATCTATGGTCCCCATTTGACAAGGGTTGGGACCAGTAAGTCTTTTTATGGAAATAAAAGCAGAATGTTGGTGCCTTGGGGGGCATTTGGGATGGTTGAGCTAAAATGAAAAATGTGTGGCGAGTTTCATGAATTTCATATGAAATGAAAACGAGTGTAAGATCCTTTTTTTTTTATCACATAATCAAGGTTTGTGGCATTTATTTGTTAAACAACAATTTTCATGCAACATTGATGTGTAAAACACTGCCATTTTCACTCCAGTAGGTGGGTCTGTGACGTCATGTACTTGTACTAGATGTGAGGTCACAATGGAAACAATTGAAACTTACAAACAATCACAGGGCTGATAGGTCATACTACATGGGTTAAGACCCAAAATATATGACATGGGTTTATTCACTGGATAACACCGTACATAGTGTGATAAACATGTGCATCATTAGCTCTGGTCAACCCTGGAATGTGTCATAGAAAAGTCAAAGGCAAGCAGCTAGCTATTTGGTCGCGGGTAAAAAAAAGTCTGACCAAACACTAGGTTGATACTTGTCCTTAGAAGATTACAGAGAAGCCGACTTCTAAGGATCCAACTAGTCTTCTTGTCTCATCCACAAGGTAGTGCACACTGACCTTCAATTTTGTCGTGACATATTCCAGGGGTACAGCGAGCTTAATGAGCATAACCCCTGCAGTAGTATCTAGGATGGTCTTGCATCTTATAACATGATCGCTATTTGTACCACCATACGTGTGAGGGTATGTACATGTGCTTGGAGGATGTACATAAGTTTTCCTCGTTATGGGTCCGGATGCTAATGGCTCCTTTATAATACCACCTGAACAATATATCGCAGAACCCCTGATTTCTAACCAATACAATACTACAATAAGTGTCTTGCTCAATAACACAACCACAAGTAACAGGAACCGAACATTTTCCTCCAAACAAATTGTGATTGATGCCGAAAGCCAAACAAAGGAAGCATTTTACCGAAACTTATCATTTAGATGAACGCAACACATACGGGTGATTACACCTTTAAACTTTTGAAATCGATAGTTTGCCAAAATGAATTACACTGCATCATACAGCTGTTTCGTCATTTTAGGACTCATCGGTGATGCTTAGAGTCGAACGACGAAAAAAAAATAGGAGGGGTGGTACGTAAAAAACATTTCTTTATGGATTTCCAAATTTGGAGGAGTAACGGTTACTTCAAAATGATCAGTGAAGTGTGTATATTATGGACCGTGTCGCTACACAAAAGAGATCATTGTGGCTAATCGATGGTACTGAAGATCATAGCAATGAAAATCGAAAGTGTTCCGAAATCTATGTACGTGAAAGAGGAAGTGTGCCCTTATAACCCTTTTTAACGTTACAAAGTAACAAGTTTTTGACTACAGATATTTCATTTTAAGTGAGTTTTTCTTGAAAACAGTGCCAGAAGAAATTGCAACTTCAAGCTGACGGCCAAATGTGTATTTTTTCCACGTTGGAAAAAATGGACAAGAACATTACAAGGACGACCTAATGGACAAAGAAAAATTGTCTACAGCTTTCCAAACAAAACATGTTCGACAATGTGATGGAGGACTTTCACAGAATTCAAACAAATCCATAATATCCATGGTAAAACGGTAGAGAGCAGTCGATATCCGCGCCTGACATTTATATTGATATCGCTCCTGGATGTACAAGCTGTGGAAATGGCAAAACTTGTGATAAAAGGGAAAACTGCTATCTTTATCACTCACAGTCTTCGAGAAAAACGTCATCGCGTACACACCTCGGGGAAAGTCAGTCGTCTTCTCGCAAAGAAACTGTGAAAGGCTCAAAAAGTTTTTATAAACGAGGAAAAAACCATGAAAGACAAAATTAAAACAAAAAATAAAAAAACAATGCCCTTCAGAACTGACTGATTTACCGTACATTGATCTTCAGAACTGACTGATTTACCGTACATTGACCTTCAGAACTGACTGATTTACCGTACATTGTCTGTGAATATTTATTTACAGGCTGTACTTCCCATGTCATTTCATTATTGAAAATTCATTTTCACAGGCCATAAACGGCTAAGAACTGTTGATTTGAAGAGATGTTTATTTTTTCAAGGTCAAGTTGATTCATCCGTATCTGTAACAGAAGACGTTGGACACCAGTGTAAAGAACAAGTTCCCCCTGCTCTGCTCTCAAGGAGACGTGATTTTGCAAGCTAAGAATGTTATCCGCTACAAGCCTACATAGCCTTCATTCAAACTCTGTTCAGGTACGGCCGGGACCCCCACACATTGGTGTTGTCATAGATGATATAGATGAAGCTTACCAAGAAAGCGTCACGTTGACAGTAAGTTGGTTTAAAATAATATCAAACCCTGTTTAACGAATCATATAAGAGAGTTTCGACAAGCTCAACAGATTTCCCTCTTCAGACGTTGGTTGCTTTGTCGAGTAGAACAGTATTATAAGTGGAAGACGTTCGACTGAGTAAAAGCAACAGTTGGAATTTTCAAGTTTTTAATGTCATTTCCATTGGGTTTTATGCGCTTCTATTCCAGCTCGTGTGAATACTTTGGAAATTTTACATCAGTGTATTTGCGGAAACAACGAGGAACCGTCGGTATTTTCCGTGAACGAGTATTTTCTCGTTTACGGCAAGTGCCGACGGTTTCCGATTGTCTGCGGAAGACCAATTTCCTTCAAATCTTTATTTTATCGATACAGATTGCTTGTCAACATGAAAATATATACATGATACCATTATAAAGTACATTGATAATAAGACCAGGTGTTCCGAAATGGTAAGCGTCTTCTGCTTTCTAGAAGACACCATGTAAGTCCAAAATTAATAATGTCACGTTCTCAAAGTTGGGATCGAGTCAATGACAACGAAACCACAGGCTACAATAAAAACCGTCGATATTCATACCGCGTAAGATATAATTTTCTCCGTTTGGCCAAGTTTGCCTATAATCATGACACAATATTATTTTTATTGGTTTACATCAGCATGTACACATATATGTTCTGTCTGACAGTTTTCACCTCTACAAGGAGATTCGAACCTGTTGATACTTTCCTTTCCATATCTTGTCATGGTACGACTCGACAGCAAATTCTTACATTTGAACAGGTTGACAGCGCAGGTTTGGTAAGTGAGGAAATAATGAACGCGAAACAGGTGTGAACAAAGCAAGAAAGTGTCCCTATTTCGTGTGACGGAGCCACTGGTTAGTCCTTTGCTGTCTTTATTATGAAACATTGCACTGTTCACTATTTACAGTTTATACATGTCCAATATATATATAATAGTACACGTATTTACACAGCATACGTTCAGTAGTTTCTTTCTCCCGGAGTTACGTCCTCTCTCGTGCACCACACAACACTAAACTCCTCTATCACACCACACAACCTGTCCTATCTCCACTGTAACACACACCACCCTTTGTTCTCACGACACCGGCCATTCGCAATCAACATTTTTCCCTAACGGTCCGAGCTTTTATTGACAACTTCATAAGGTCTCCAGAACCAAGTAATATGTCTCTAAAACTACAGACTAACCGCAGACACTAACTGGTACCTATAGATACGGCTGACACAACTCATTAATTAGAACCACTGACCACTCTGACCGCTACTGGCCCACTCGACTCTCCTCCTATACTCTCAAAGATAACACTTTTTCACATTCTCAATTAACAATAAAACAGATTATGATGAAGTTTATTTTGCATACTCATAATTAACAAATGTGTGCATTTATCTGTTCGCGAAGTGTGAACCACACTAGAACTACTAAAGTGACCTGTCACTACAATCACTTATACTGTTTGGTGAATTTCAGTGATACAATCGTTTCATGTTAGAATTACCGCAAAACGTCAAACGCAATTTACTGTATGTTATTTGAAGTCGCCAACGTGTAACTTGGTACATTCACTCTTTGTTGCAGGAAGGAGTGTCATGACTATTTTAAAACCACACGGATATTCTGTAAATTCGTTCACCCAGACAACCCAGTGCATTTCAACTTTCCGATTTGACGTGAATATATAATGAGTTACGCCGACGCAAATCTGCTTCAAGAACCCTGCATGAATAAATGAGAAATTAAACGTCATGACCAATTTAATAAATTTAATATTAAACTAACCGTAAGAAGGAAGCGGCACCCTCTCTTTATTGGTGTCGTAATTACTTCCACACTATATAAAAACATAAACGTCACATGATACTGTTTTACAACAACTTACACCTGGTTTAACACTGTTACACAAAGGCTCCGTTTTTCGAAAAGAACGCCTCCTGTGTATCAAATAAATAAGTTTTCAATATTTTAGAAAAAGAACCACAATGGTTTGAATCCAAGGATATATAGACACGTGGTAGATCTGCGTTTTAAGGAAGGACGATTTATGTCCTCCTCTGAAACGATAAACAGTTTCTTACAGGCGGATGTCCGAGTTACTTGTATTTATATATATTTCAGGTAGGACAGTGTCGCCCCTAGATCTCCTCAAGTCAATAAACCCATCAAATAACATTTTTTGAATTGAACGGGTTTGGTCATGACAAACCATGTATGGACTTGAATGAACTTGTGTTTTTTTATGAATCATGGTTGGGTACCCCATTAGTTCGTCTTGGTTTCCTCTGGTGAACCCATTTATCGGATCGCGTATCTTCATAGGTAGGCCAAAAATATTTTTGTGTATAACATTTATGTCACTTAAAATGTGTGTCACGCATGTGACCTTATATACATAACTTCATGCTCGTAATCAGTGATGTGTAACGGGTGTGTAGTTCACCGAAGGATGACGGGTCGGCCATTTATACGTTTGTTGAGTGCATTTCTAGCGTCCAGGTGCGGTTTTGAAATCTCAAGGAGTATTATAGACACAGTCTAATTACGAAAAGGTAAATATGAGCTATCGTTCGGGGTTATATATATATATATACATACTTGTTTACCCGTCACAATTTTTTTATTATTATTATAAAATCACATGTTAGTGCATACATAAAACAGATACATTTCACAAATTCAGATAAAACCATAATAATCGGTGGAGCTTCCGAGGAGGATCAAATTCAAAATGACAGAGGAACTCTTGTGACAACGTAATTAAGTTCTACTGAATTTAAACAAAAGATGTTGATATGCTAACTAGAAGTAGTTATGAAAATGGGGACGAATGTAGCACGGCAGACTTACCAGAGGGGGAGGATAGCGAAGGTGCTGTGTTGGTTAGAGATTTGTTATGCGAGTAAATTAGTAAATCGGGAGTGCACATATCGGTAATTAGGGCATAGCTATGGGGCAATTTAACTGACGGGGGATGACCATCTCATGCACCAGGGGCATGTATGCTGATTCCTTCCGAGTCTTATTCAAGAGCTCAGGAACAACTCGGGGCTAAAGTGTCAGTAATATGTGTCAGATGCCAGTGGCTAAGAGGTACCGTCTATGCACATTTCTTCCGAGTACCGGGTATTACTCAAGAGCTAAGGAATAACTTGGGGCTAAAGTGAAGAGGTCAGCTATTGGTTACACAGTTATTTAGTATAAAGCAGTTTGCCCAGCGGACAGTCTGGTTTTGACCGGCAGAAGGAACAGGTCATACCGTTTTAGCCAGAGAGAGCGAGAGAGGGAGCGCCCACGTCTTCGATGCCCGAGATTCGAGTGTCCGTGTCTAAGCCAAGTCCGCGTTACAGCTAATACAACGCTTGAGTTACGATGTTATATTACTGTACAGAGATGAGTAACATGTACATGTAATGTGACTGTTGATTTAAATCTATGAATAAACAATGACTATTGCCAACTATTACGAGCGTTTACGACTTCTGTGTCACATTTCAGCTTGACATACTTCACCATTACCCATTACAGTACGACCGGAGAGTTCAAAAATCCCCAAGAGGCAAGACAGAACGTTACCAGTGGGAGAGGTAGAATCGCAAAGTCGGATCAGAAGAGTACGCTCACAGGAACATAACAGCAGTAGACAATTCAAAGAGGGAAGTAAGTAAAAAAGGACGCCCTCTATTGGCCTCTAACCCCAAAACCCACCTCTTCTACATCCACCATTTGCAGACGCAATCACATTAAGTCAACTGGGATCCTTTTCAAGACTGGGTTCCCATAGTGATGAATTGAAGAAGAAAGCATTTCTCTCTTTTTCAGCTAGAGGTGCTCGCAAAAGTTTTGCATGCTTATTTTACAAACAGATATACAGTTAGTTAATCAGACAGAAATCTCGGTTCATTTATAAAGGATTTCAAGTATTATTTGGAAGTGTCATTTTTGAAACTATAAAAGGTTCAGTAGAGTAAGAATAATCAGCATACCGGTTTTAATGAGAGCACCACAACCATACTATATCCAGCTTGCGACAATTACCGACACATCTATGTAACAAGGCTATGAGGGGCAGGCACTGCACTAGTTCGTCAAGGTGTCCAACTGAAAGAGATGTAAACCACGAAAATGAACATGTGTCGAGTTCGAGATTCTGGGACAGGGTGTATATACCGATGTTAAAGTATTTCTTAATAAAACCACGTCTCTGAACTAAACAAAACCATAAAAGTTTTTTCATTTATGCGGTTACGCAACAAATGCACTTAATTGCGCAGGCGCCATGATCAGGGTATTGGACAGACACTTTCCTCGAGTTATCAAGAGTAATCCGGAGAACTCATAAATTTGGAACGTTAAACCAACAGACTGACTGTCTATTAATTACGGCACACATACCGACCGAGGTCCGGCTAATAGGTATCCAGGTCAAATGTCACTCGAATTCCAGTGGTCAGGGGATTAGGCTACTAGGCTTCAGGCTACACATGAAATCACAACTACTGCAACTGCCAACAACGCATATTCTATAGCGTATAGTCTACAAGTGGGTAAACACAACAATGCATATACTACAGGTACTCAAAAATAAGTTTTACAAATTCTTTCTCCGACTGTGTATTGCAGTAACAGTGTGCATACTTACAACTAGACGATTTACTTCAAGAGGAATCGCGTTCCAATGCAATTTCCTGTAAAGATGACCCATCCATTCTGCTGAGTAGCAAATAGTATTCCGAAAAAGGCAGAGAAGAATACAACAGACAATATTCTTACACCATCAGTCGTTCTGCGGAAGTTATGACAGGCCGCTATATGTTTCACGACTCTAGAGCAGATGAACGTCATTTCTGTGTTCAACGTACACATCTAACCACCAAAAAGGTACTACTATCCACCAGGGTGTTTTCAATTATGTAACAACGTGCGAGGAATGTCAGACCAGCGCCTTTAGGCTCACCACAGGCACTAGCCTCCTCCGTCAACACGCTCATATTGGATCACATATATATACTGGCGGAAAAAAGAAACTGTGCATGCCTAAAATGTGTTATGAAAATAAATGTGTATGACGTAGAACAACAAGGTTTTCCGGGACAATTTATTTGTTATTTATTAACAGTTGCATTCCATTTTCCACGTTATGGAATCAATAAGTTCCGCTCAGGAGTGACGTAAACATAGCAGGGGTCAATACTGAGTTCACAAAGTTAATACCTCGTATGTCCACCGTTTGCATGAATGCAAGCCTGACAACGTCGACGCATGGAGCCTATCAGACGGTTCAAGTATGCTTGTGGGATGGCATTCCAGATCTGTACCAACGCTGCAGGCAAATCAGCCAACGTCACCGGTTGATTAGGTAATGCCCGTAATCTGCGCTTCATTTCATCCCAGACTTGTTCAATGGGCGACAGATCGTGGGATACAGCTGGCCAGGGCACACGTCAGCGTTCTGCTGGGCCAGAAAGTCCGTAGCGACACGAGCTGTGTGTGGCCTGGCGTTGTCCTGCTGTAGCGTAATGTGACGTTGCTGCCATTGCACGGATGGAACGACGTGGGTCCGGAGGATCTCGTCACGGTAACGTAGCGCGTTCGAATTCCCGTTAACAACCACCAGAGGCGTTCTCCCGTTGGCTGTGATGCCGCCCCAAATCATAACGCTGCCTCCGCCGAAAGAACGTCGTTGTACCACACACGTGTCACGGAAACGTTCTCCAACGCGACGATACACTCTGGAACGGTCGTCACTACTCTCCAGGTGGACTCGCGACTTGACCGTAAACAAAATGCCTGCCCAATCCCGTCGAATAAATCGCAGATGCATTCTGCACCAGTCCAGACGTGCTACACGATGACTTGGCAGAAGAACTGGGCGGGATTGCAGGACGTCGCGGACGGATAGCTCTTTCACGCAATCGGTTCCGTACAGTTCTCGGGCTTATTGGTATAGCAACCCAGGGATTGTCCGTGCGGCCAAACTTGCCGTTTAGAAGCGATTTCTCAAATGTACAAGCCGAATATGGTTGTCCTGTTGACGTGACGTCACACGTGGACGTCCTGCACGAGGTCGATTGCCGACGTGGAAAAACTGTTGATGTCGTCTCCACAAATTCCGGATTGTGTTTCGATGGACATGAAAACGTGAAGAGACAACGGCTCGGCCCATACCAGCTTGAAGCATACCAATGATCCGGAGGCGGTCATTTTCATTGAGCCTCGGCATTGCATTAATCACAAATTAAAACGTTATAATGCTGTTTTTGCTGTTCACTGGTCTCAACAGAGTGACCCAACAATTGAAAAATAAACTTTCTTTGTCGAATTGGATGGCTGGACGAAAAAACGTGCAAACTGGTCAACGCCTTATAGAGAGCAAACTGCACGGGAAAAACTGTTAATGACACACGGATAGTGTGTATGTGTCATACTCGGTCATGTGTGTAAATTTTCATGTATATACAGTTGGTAATACATGTTCTATAACAATTCTCAGCATGCACAGTTTCTTTTTTCCGCTAGTGTATTTTGAATAAAACAAAAAAAAATGTTAAAAAGGATATCATATTTTCCTTCTGTACTGTTCTTGGTGAATATGTTAGCCTTCCTAATCGTTCTGTGTGGGTGTGTTCAGTCAACCATAAAACGCGTGCACGCTTTAGGTAGCGCTACGTAAGGCGTTGTTCAAATTATTCTTTATGTTTTTTTGTTTTAGTAGACCAGTAGTCCGAATTATTTGGACGTTTTATCGACTTTTTTTCATATCGGACTGTCGTCGATTAACGTCAGTCCTCTATAATATGCGGGAAATATGCGCCCCGCGCCCGGAGCGCACTTCAAACTGATATTTTAGAAACAAATCGTCACTTTCACACACATGTCGCACATGGATCGAAAAATCTATTCTTTATGCACAAGATTAACATACATAACATGCCTCAAACAACCAATACAATCACTTAAAACATATTTTTTCAAACTTACAAACTCACTCTGTTTTACTCTAGTTTTTTTTGATAGCCCCGCCTTCTAATGCCACGTGACTAAAATCTCGCCGGCCTACGTCATAACGTTGGGAAATACCTTCGGTAACGCGAGATCTCGTCAAGTCATGGGACATTGCTCATGGCCTAATTTTCATTAAAAACATGGGTTGGTATAGAAAACGTTGGAAAATACTTTTCGTAATGATCTTTGAAACATGTTATTGATACCACCTAGTGCATAAAGAATAGATCTTTCGATCCATGTGCGACATGTGTGTGAAAGTGACGATTTGTTTCTAAAATATCAGTTTGAAGTGCGCTCCGGGTGCGGGTCGCATATTTCCCGCATATTATAGAGGGCCGGAGTTCTGACGTTTATCGACGACAAACCGATATGAAAAAAGTCGATAAAACGTCAGAATAATTCGGACTAGTAGACCAGTAATACGAGTTCCCTTAACTGCCCGCCATGTTAGGGACCGATTAAATTGGATCCAAGCTCACAGCATTTGGACTCTTCAGGAATGGGAACCGGTTCTATTTACTGACAAGTTCAGATTCTGTCTTGACTTCATCGACAGGCGCGTTAGAGTATGGAAACAACCTGGGGAGAGGTTCCAGGCAGCTAAAGTTGTGGAACATGACCGATATGGCGGAGGTTCAGTTGAGGGTGTGGGGAGGCATAAGCCTTGGTTGGAAAACTGACCTCCATGCCTTCCATAATGGTACTGTTACGGCCCGGATTGACTGCGATGAAATCCTTGATGCCTATGGCAGACCCTACGCTGGCGCTATTGGCCCTGACTTCATCCTTATGAACGATAATGCTAGGCCACATAGAGCAAGGGTGACTGAGCAGTATCTACAGCAAGAGACTATTCAACGAATGGATTGGCCAGCCCGCTCGCCGGATCTAAATCCCATCGAGCATGTATGGGACATGCTGCAGACAGCTCTCTCTGCCAGAAATATTCAGCCAAGAACGCTCCAGGAGCTGGGAACAGCTTTGGTAGCTGAGTGCAACGCTATCC
The DNA here is from genome assembly GCF_002113885.1 of Mizuhopecten yessoensis. Taxonomy (NCBI): domain Eukaryota; kingdom Metazoa; phylum Mollusca; class Bivalvia; order Pectinida; family Pectinidae; genus Mizuhopecten; species Mizuhopecten yessoensis. The sequence continues at coordinate 1,393,985 of NW_018405386.1, read as the reverse complement.
CACAAAACCGGATACGCGATCTCATTCGGGGCATGCGGAGACGTTGTGAAGCTGTAATTGATGCTCATGGGCGTCACACTCGATACTAAAACAGTTTCTGTCTCTGTTAGTCAGTCGTCAGAAACACTAGTAGCTGACTATCGTTTGAGATATATTGTTTTACCTCCACAAATACCTCGCGTTGTTTTACCTCCACACATACCACGCATTGTTGCCGGTAACAAAGCCACACATTCCTGTGGTGGGCGGGGATGCATACATTACCTCCACCAGGAATGTTTGGAGTTGTTACCGGCAAACTTTACCTACTCATTACAACATGTTGTAGACAGTAACTATAAACTATTACCATGCTTACCTAATTCTTAATTTTTCTTTTAAATTTATTTAAAACGAAAGAGTTAGGGTCTGACAATTCTACTAATTCAAACAGTCAGGATTTGTTTGTAAGTACGTCACCTACTTAACAATACTACTTACACATTTAAATTGCCATGATTTGCACAGGAAACATAGTTTCTATTCCCACTTAATTTTCTGACAATATAGCATTGTAATAAGAATAGACTGTGGTTTATTCTTTATAAATATTATCAGTAACATAATGAATCGTGTCATGATGAACTTGAGCATAATTGTGTCATGAAGACTAGAATAAATTTTATCGATAACGAAAGATTTGCCGTCTTGTCCATGCTCCTGTGGAACTTATAAAAACCACAAGAGTTTCTTAATTGAAGACACAAGATGCCTCTGGAATCGCGTCCATGCTTTATCATGAGGTCTTTCGATCATTGCTATTAGAGCGCCATGTGACAAAACTGATACGTAAGCTAACTCTTTTTGAATTTTCTTTAAATTTATCGAAAACAAAAGAGTAAGAGTATGACAAAAGACTGTGAGTTTCACAACTGAAAACACAAGATGTCGCTAATGTCGCATCATGGCTACTGAACACCACGAGACAAAACTTTGCGAGTAAGCTAGTGGCAGCTCTATATGCCATCTGTTCCAAGTCACAGGGCGTTACACAAGTCCGTATCACACCTTTGTAAAACGTCAGCGTCCTAGCTCAAACATTGAGTGTCTTCTGCTCTGATAATCTTGATAAGTGGTCTAACAGTTTATGCTTAGTATAATGGTAGCAACCCGCGCGAGTCGAGCTGTGCAATCATCCGTCTATGTTTTGAAGGGAAATAAAGCTTCCTATGGACATTGCGTTTAATATGCTCTTTTATCGGAAGATCTCAACTATAAACAGTCGTAAAGGTCTCGCAAGAGAAAACAATTTAATACGTTCGCAAATATAGCATGTTACTGTCTTTCCAAACGGTTCATTTTCGAAATTTCTGTAACAGTGTCTAAAATGCAACTACTATTCTAAATAGACAAGATATGTCAACTATGCAGATTTCCAACACGGCTCGCATCGGTTAAAACTATCCAAGCACCCAAAGGACTTATGATAAATCCTCCGATAAAGGCCACACAATCCCAACAAGATATCAACGCACCGGAGCTCAGGCACAATCACCCAACCAAGAAACATAAGCATGTTTCGACATGATGAAAAGCAAGAGTCACGCACTACCTTGTCAGATAAGACGGGCGGATTGACTCGTGAGAACAAAGACAAATATGTTGCCTCATTTTGCACGGAATTTCCCAGGTAAACAGGTATAGGGAAAGTCCACAACGACAATATAAAATAGGGAGTACAATCCAATTTAAGGTATTATTCAAAAAACACTTATTTTTACTCCATATATATTTTGTCATTCTCTCATTGACATTACATGTTATCGTTTATCGCAGGCTAAATCTTACGCATGCTTTTGCCTCCTTCCCTGAGATTGTCACACATTCATGAAGAACTAAGACTCAACCAGGGCGTGTTGTTCTATCTCCAATAATTTGAAAAAGAACTATTCAAATAAGATCGAACCCCGACATTATACTAGATGCACAATGCCGGATCCTCGGAACATACCATCGATGCCTGACATCTAAAACTACAATCTGCTCTATTTCAAGTAAAATTGGAGAAAGTTTACCGTTTGTATATCAAAATTTTGAATGGCTACACCAAGAGACATAAAAACACTTCTGTCTCAACGTCATCTTTCAAGTTTGTAAATTATATCAGTCAGGTTGTATTGCGCCAATTATCTGCTCATATGGCAATTGCGGTTCCCGATATTTTATCCAAGTCGCTATCTGGACGTAACAATACTTGGATGTGTGCTATATTTACCTGGCGGTTGTCGTCGACAAACCAGAAAACGCTTTCCCTTCCGGAACACCTGGTCTAATTTGCTTTGTACCTTTCCATGGTTCTTGTTTATTACTTCTTGCTCAACTGTAGTGCCTTTGCTTAATAGTGTGTTTTAATAAAAAAAAAAAAAAATATGGTTTCAGAGCGGGCTTGTACTTTATTTTAAGGCAAACTTCCAAGGGGGGGGGGGGGGGGGGGGGGGGGGAGCGGAAAGGACGAGTTAAGAATAGATTCTGGGGATATAACAGTTTACAAAGAAGCCCGTAATACCATCTGAAGCTGAAGTGTGTATAGTTCACTACCGAGTAGTTCGGTTAGTGCGCACCAGTAACAAAAAAAAATCGTTGCCAGAATCCGCCATTCCAGGCGTGGTGACGCACGTTTAGTCTCTTTGGGGCAAAACCGTACGCTAATATTTGATTAACGCAGAATTAGTTCACTGTATTTGATAATGGGGCAAAGTCACCCTGGCCCCATCCAAATAACGTTTACAACCTTCCGTGTTGGCTTATGCAACTACATGTAAATAGAGGAGGCATATTGTTCCTCAAATGAGTCATAGATTGGTGATTACTACCTTCACAAGAACTTCCGCAGGTACCAGACTCTTCTGTGAGTACAACCGTTTTATAGTATAGTCGTATTGAAAGGCGAGGCTAGTACCGGTGAACATCTATAAATTGCATTACTGAATTGTAACATTTACATACAAATCTACGAAATACTTAAACGAGACACTGGTTGAGAGTTGTTGAAACGGAGTATCTTCTTTCGTGAGGAAAATGGTTTGTGATACAGGGAGGTGTATCCCCCTCTACATTCAGTATCACATCTCGGTCGTGAAATAAATATCGGACGCAAATCCCAAACACATTAAGACGTATACAGGGATTAATAATCGGTCATTGATAAAAAGGGGGAAGAGTGAACCTTGAAACAGTTTGCCAGTAAATGAGGTGGCAAGTCAATCGAGGTCCCATTGCATCAAGTTCAGCTATACGTCCTGTTAATAGCAATGGTCATTTAAGGACGTGGCAGGTTTTGATGGTGGAGAAAAGTCGGAGTTCCGGGAGAAAAATCACCGTCCAACGGCCAGTATATGGCGAAACTGTCCCACGTAGGTCTCGAACCCGCGTTCCAGTGGTAGAGGGTTAGTGGTAGCAGAAGTGAAAAAAAAGAAAAAGGGGAAGAAAAAAAAAGCATCGATCAATATAGATATTTGAAGTAGCTCATTTGTGACGGAGCCACTGGTTTGTCTATGATGTCATAATTATAAGACAATGCACTGACTTCTATTTACAGTTTATTTAGATCTATATAATTATATACAGGTACATCTTTACGTACACCGCTACACGTTCACCGCTCACATGTTGGCACTCACACGTTCGTACCACAACTCCCAATAGTTACGTCCTTTCTCGTGCACCTCACAAAACTAAACTGACCTCTGTCACACACACACACAACCTGTCCTATCTCCACTGTAACACACACCACCCTTTGTTCTCACGACACTGGTCATTCTCAATCAACATTTCACCCTAACGCCGGTCCAAGCTTTAATTGACAACTTCATAAGGTCTCCAGAACCAAGTAATATGAATAAACAACTACAGACCCTCCGCAGACACTCACTGATATGTACAGCTGCAGCTGACAACTCATTAATTAGAACCACTGACCACTCTGACCACTCCTGGCCCACTCGACTCTCCTCCTACTCTCAAAGATAACACTTTTTTACACATTGAAGTGGACAACTTACATATATTTTGAAGTGTCGTAGATGTCGTTTTCTCTCTTTGAAATTATATATTTCCACTCAAACACCTATATTGTACACGACGTTAAATAAAGATTATTATTATTAATATTATTATTATTATACGAGCGATCATGGTAATGAACCCCATTAATCATGAATGAATATTACACGTGTGTCAGTCTAGCTGTTCTGTCCTCCAGGTTACCGTCCTCCAAAATACTGAGCCGGTATTAATTAAGACATCTGAAAAATTAATGAATATTCAAATAAATGTTCACAAATGAAACGCCAATTTCCCATCAATCTTCGGCACCAGATCCATCCTACCACAAGGAGGTAAAAAACCAACAGGATACCCTGTCACCAGCACACATACACACATGCACGCATACACAATACACATGAAGGTACGTCCTTGAATGACCTTATCAGTTAATGGGACGTTAAACCCAAACCCATCAATCTTATAAAAAACCATATCTGATGATGATGATGATGATGATAATGATGATGATATTGATGATGATGATGATGATGATGATGATGATGATGATTGAATGATGATGATGATGCACGGCGATGACGACGACGACGATGGCAAAGAGGAAAAATAGAAATAGTATTTATGTAAGTGTGTATGTGTGTGAGCGCATGTGAGCGTGTGCTTTTGCCATGTTGAATCTGAGAAAAATAAACAATTTGCCAAAAAAATCGTTTCTCTACGGTACTTGTTGGCTATTAATGTTTCTATCAATAGTGTCGATGATGAACGGGAATAGCGATATAACCCTAGTTTAATTAAGATCGATCCCCGACGGTAGCGTCAGACAGGCACACTTTATTGTCCATCCATCGTAGTTAACGTTCCATAAAAACAATTAAAGTTCTGACCATTATCTGAGGTAATTGTTCGGGAGGCGAAAATGTCCGGATTAACGCGGGGCCTCTGTAGACACCGTGCAGTGGTGTCTACACATTAAATGTAGGTCAAGTACACACACGCACCGTGTGTACGCACACGCACCGTGTGTACTTACAACAGAATGCTTTTATGACTACTAGCCTCTGGTCACTGTATATCATGCTTTGGTCTGGACAGGTGATATAGGGTCAGTTAATAACTACTTCCGTATGTACTACCGGTTACAGGTGTAAACAAAGTGCAACAAGGATTCGCAAGTTTGAAAGTAACCCGGGTGTGTTCCTAAGTGAAAGTGAAACCAGTGCAGCGGCGAGTTGGAATAATATTGGTTTATGGAGTTTAGCGTGTTTTCCCATTTCTGACGTGGTATAATCCTCTACCGTTTAATCCCAAGAACTTAGCACTGACATGTACTGGGCTGCGTGGACATTCCCTGGATAGCTCCCAAAGCCATAGTGACCTGCCTTTCACATCATTGATCGGAAACCCCGGAAGTATCCATCAAACGGAGCACTATTTTTCTTCCAATTTGGATTTACTTCAATAAGACACGAGAATCTGTGTTCCTCAAGATTCAAGATTCAAGATTCAATTCAAGGTTTGTTGATTTCACGATGTTGACATGGAGGATAATCTCTAGTCGGCTCAGTAATAATAGCCAGTGTCTACTATACACAAGTTTAATTATGCTTGAATTATCATATTTATATTTTCCAATGTTGGAGCATTTATTCTATATATAGTAAATTTACATGAAATTAGAAGAAACTTCATTCACTGGCCATGGCCTAAGTAGAATTCTGTGCTCACCTTAAGTCGAGAAATACAAACGATTTACTCAAACGCTCCCCGAGGACCATGTTGGTGCTTACTACGAAATAGTTACGTAACCTTGTGATGGACTGAGTTTGTCCACTCCGTCCCCCCACTCCACTCCGTCCCCCCACTTCAGTTGTTAACATGATCTGATTAGCATACTTGTAATATTGTACGTTGTAGCGTAGTCCCAGGGATATAAAGTTCCAAATATTTCATACGTAACAAACTCCGTCAGTGAGACGAAACCCGCATAGGTGCAAGTCATGTAGGCGATAAACCCGTCAACCAACCTACGTAACGATCTTTGTAATATTCGTGTATAGATGCATATTACTGTTGGGTTATTATAATAGGAAAACAAAATTGCTAAAAAAAATACTCTACTTTTTTGATATTTTATATGTATATATTTATTATTTTTTCATTTAGCCTATATATTCTATCAAATTCACACGCCTGACATTCTAAAATAGCAAGTCATAAATAAAAGCGTCAATGCATTATAACTAGGTCACTATATTCCACGCATATACAACCGATATATAAACAGACAGTTAAAATATGATGTAAGATACATACCGGAGAAGTTATAAAAACGTCAATTATTATTTATAACTAGGTCACTATTCCACGTCCAGTTGAAACATCGTGTTTATTTGTTTGTTTTAAAGTCATATAAAGTTTTAACAACAATTATTTGATTGTCGCTTACTGTATAAAACTATTTTCCAGTATTTATTTCTGTCGGTGCTTCTCGACCCTTAGTTTTAAGGCCAAGAGTGGACCATACAAGGGAGACAACTCATGAAAATGAAGGAAATACAAAAGAAATTCACTTCGCAGACAATAACACATACTATAAAAACACGTGAAATAATTAACAAAGGATATATACATTATACCTATACCTTGTTCAGTTGACAGAACTTTGAAGTGGGCTCATTAGAACCACGACGAAAAGAGGGGCTTATCGCAAATTGCAATGTCATCCTACATTTGTTTTGATTTACAACAATGCTTAAATCGTCCCCTTGGGACTTTCATGTGTCCTTAGTTCCCTGCCTTAGGTGTTTCAATATTTTGACTTACTAATTGTCGTCATACATTCACATTTGACTTATTTATTTGTAACATTTCTTATAATGGAAGTGATAATTTTAACGCCCAAGGGATAAAGACCTGTTTTTGTCATGTAAACAGTTCAAGATTTTCCTATATAGTGACATATGTTTCGGACAAAGAGGTTATGTCCAGGTAAAGGGCTATTATATCATTCACCTTATCGTAAATAAAGGTGGCTACAAACTGACAAATGGCATACATACAATCTATATGTGATTCAGGGAGATTACTTGGGTGACCAGTGTTGTTTCTCGGAAACACGCTCCCTCGATAATCCAGGGGTTACGCTCACTTTCGCTCTCTTGCGATAGTGAGCGTAGCCCCTGGGGCCTGTCGTGTTTGTCAGTTATGCCGTTGTCAAACCTCGCCTGAAAGCAGCATCAAATTACTAGGTCCGACCTCATTTCATAAACGAACCCAACCGGTTCAACCGTTTGGATAGCAATTAACGAAAGCGGCACAAGGTATCGAGGATGGGAACCATAGCATTTCTGAGTATATGAGGTTTCTTGGTAACTGGTATCTCTCGGAGATTTTCTGGGAAGCATTGGTATTTTTGTATTAGCGGTAGTTCTGGAAAAACCTTGAGTGGTATTTCAGGAGAGGGATTGGTATTTCTGCGGAACACAATGGCGCTTTTGGGAGACAGTAAAAACAATGGTATTCTGGGAAACAATTGTTTTCAGTATAAAAGTTCATACTTTATCAAATAACGTCTCGTGCAAACAGAACGTGTTGTACCAAATCACGATTGTAACATTTTGAGTTGTCGCTGGGGGTTTAGTAAATAATTGGGTTTGGAATTTTATATTTACGTTATCAATATAAATGACAGTTAATCCGACACAAACGTGATACAGTAGATCGAATGGCAAGAACAAAACCAGACGTAACCAAACAAGAGACGAGTGATACAAAATAATGTCAATGCCGGCATGACTTTTTGAGGTACAAGGAAGGAAATGAGAGATTGGTCGCTACCAGGAAAACTTGACCGTAACCATTCAGACACATTTTAAGTAATTGCGTTTTAAATTCTTCATTTTGAAAGAAACAATATCTTTAAATATATTAAAATAATCGACTGTGCACTCTTTAAATGTTTGACTTTATATTGCCGATATTAAACGTTTCCCCTTCCTGAGCCCCTCAGACGGTCGTCAATCATCCCCGTCTCTGTTGGGATAAAATCATGACCAGTTGAAATTTTAATACACAAATTGCTTCATCGACCATTTATTTGCATGCTATCAAATTTAAGGGAAAAAATAAGGACAATACATTTTTAAAACAAAAATATGTGCCCTACTCTGGTTTCAGCGAGGACAGACGGCTCCAAGTCAATTATGTGGAAACGTATAAAATTACTTTTAATTTTATTAACTTGATCACATGGGTCAAATGTGTTGACATTTTCGATGGACTATTATGCAACACGACATGCATAAAGTCTAGAATATTGTTATTTTTCATGTAGCATGGTGGGATGAGGGGGCTTTAAGACGTGACTGGATAAAATTATTTATTTGGCTATCTTTCAAAGTCACAGGGGGAAATCTTATAACGAATTCTTTAACATGACGAGACCTAAAGTATAAATACACTCAAGCTTACGTGCACAGCACGAATGACAGGTGTATACGTATATGTACACAGCACGACTGACAGGTGTATACGTGTTTGTACACAGCACGACTGGCAGGTATATCCGTGTATGTACACAGCACGACTGACAGATATATACGTGTATGTACACATCACATCTGACAGGTATATACGTGTATGTACACAGCACACCTGACGGGTATATATGTGTTTGTACACAGCACGAATGACAGGTATATACGTGTATGTACACAGCACGACTGACAGATATATACGTGTATGTACACAGCACGACTGGCAGATATATACGTGTTTGTACACAGCACGACTGGCAGGTATATACGTGTTTGTACACAGCACGAATGACAGGTGTATACGTATATGTACACAGCACGAATGACAGGTGTATACGTGTTTGTACACAGCACGACTGGCCGGGATATACGTGTTTGTACACAGCACAAATGACAGGTATATACGTGTTTGTACTTTCATGTAGCATGGTGGGATGAGGGGGCTTTAAGACGTGACTTGATACAATTATTTATTTGGCTATCTTTCAAAGTCACAGGGGGAAATCTTATAACGAATTCTTGAACATGACGAGACCTAGAGTATAAATACACTCAAGCTTACGTGCACAGCACGAATGACAGGGGAATACGTGTATATACACAGCACGACTGACAGGCGTATACGTATATGTACACAGCAGGAATGCAAGGGTATACGCGTATGTACACAGCACGACTGGCATGTATATACGTGTTTGTACACAGCAAATCTAACGGGTATATACGTGTATGGACACAGCACGACTGACAGGTAGATACGTGTATGTACACAGCACTCCTGACGGGTATATACGTGTTTGTACACAGCAAATCTAACGGGTATATACGTGTATGTACACATCACATCTGACAGGTATATACGTGTTTGTACTTTCATGTAGCATGGTGGGATGAGGGGGCTTTAAGACGTGACTTGATACAATTATTTATTTGGCTATCTTTCAAAGTCACAGGGGGAAATCTTATAACGAATTCTTGAACATGACGAGACCTAGAGTATAAATACACTCAAGCTTACGCGCACAGCACGAATGACAGGTGTATACGCATATGTACACAGCACGAATGACAGGTATATACGTATTTGTACACAGCACGAATGACAGGGATATACGTGTATGTACACAGCACTCCTGACGGGTATATACGTGTTTGTACACAGCAAATCTAACGGGTATATACGTGTATGGACACAGCACGACTGACAGATATATGCCTGTATTTACACAGCCCGACTGGCAGGTATATACGTGTATGTACACAGAAGGAATGCAAGTGTATACGTGTATGTGCACAGCACGACTGACAGGTGTATACGTGTGTGTACACAGCACGAATGACAGGTCTATACGTGTTTGTACACAGCAAATCTAACGGGTATATACGTGTATGTAAACAGCCCGACTGGCAGGTATATACGTGTATGTACGAAGCACGACTGACAGGTATACAGCACGACTGGCAGATATATACGTGTTTGTACACAGCAAATCTAACGGGTATATACGTGTATGGACACAGCACGACTGACAGATATATGCCTGTATTTACACAGCCCGACTGGCAGGTATATACGTGTTTGTACTTTCATGTAGCATGGTGGGATGAGGGGGCTTTAAGACGTGACTTGATACAATTATTTATTTGGCTATCTTTCAAAGTCACAGGGGGAAATCTTATAACGAATTCTTGAACATGACGAGACCTAGAGTATAAATACACTCAAGCTTACGCGCACAGCACGAATGACAGGTGTATACGCATATGTACACAGCACGAATGACAGGGATATACGTGTATGTACACAGCAAGACTGCAAGTTATATACGTGTTTGTACACGTCACATCTGACATGTATATACGTGTATGTACACAGAAGGAATGCAAGTGTATACGTGTATGTATACAGCACGACTGGCAGGTATAAAACTGTATGTACGTGTATGTACACAGCACACCGGACAGGTATATACCTGTATGTGCACAGCACGACTGACAGGGGTATACGTGTATATACACAGCACGCCTGACAGGTATATACCTGTATGTACACAGCCCGACTGGCAGGTATATACGTGTTTGTACTTTCATGTAGCATGGTGGGATGAGGGGGCTTTAAGACGTGACTTGATACAATTATTTATTTGGCTATCTTTCAAAGTCACAGGGGGAAATCTTATAACGAATTCTTGAACATGACGAGACCTAGAGTATAAATACACTCAAGCTTACGTGCACAGCACGAATGACAGGGGAATACGTGTATATACACAGCACGCCTGACAGGTATATACCTGTATGCGCACAGCACGACTGACAGGTGTATACGTATATGGACACAGCACGAATGACAGGTGTATACGTATATGTACAGAGCACACCTGACAGGTGTATACGTCCCCGTACACAGCACACCTGACGGGCGTATACGTGTTTGTACACAGCACAAATGACAGGTATATACGTGTTTGTACACAGCACATCTAACGGGAATATACGTGTATGTACACATCACATCTGACGGGTATATACCTGTATGTGCACAGCACGACTGACAGGGGTATACGTGTATATACACAGCACGACTGACAGGTGTGTACGTGTATGTACACAGCACACCTGACGGGCGTATACGTGTTTGTACACAGCACTAATGACAGGTGTATACGTATATGGACACAGCACGAATGACAGGTGGATACGTATATGTACACAGCACACCTGACAGGTATTTACCTGTATGTACACAGCACAAGTGACAGGTGTATACGTACATGAAAACAGCACACCTGACAGGTATTTACCTGTATGTACACAGCACAAGTGACAGGTGTATACGTACATGAAAACAGCACACCTGACAGGTATTTACCTGTATGTACACAGCACAAGTGACAGGTGTATACGTACATGAAAACAGCACACCTGACAGGTATTTACCTGTATGTACACAGCACACCTGAAAGGTGTATACGTATATGTACACAGCGCACCTGACAGGTGTATACGTGTATGTACGCAGCAGGAATGCAAGTGTATACGTGTATGTGCACAGCACGACTGGCAGATATATACGTGTTTGTGCACAGCACGACTGGCAGGTATGTACGTGTATGTACACAGCACACCGGACAGGTATATACCTGTATGTACACAGCAAGACTGCAAGTTATATACGTGTTTGTACACGTCACATCTGACATGTATATACGTGTATGTACACAGATATATACGTGTTTGTACACAGCACGAATGACAGGTGTATACGTGTATATACACAGCACGACTGACAGGTGTATACGTGTATGTACACAGCAGGAATGCAAGTGTATACGTGTATGTACACAGCACGACTGGCAGGTATAAACCTGTATGTACACAGCACGACTGACAGGTGTATACGTATATGTACAGAGCACACCTGACAGGTGTATACGTGTATGTACACAGCAGCAATGCAAGTGTATACGTGTATGTACACAGCACGAATGGCAGGTATAAACCTGTATGTACACAGCACGACTGACAGGTGTATACGTACATGTACACAGCACGACTGGCAGGTATAAACCTTTATGTACACAGCACGACTGACAGGTGTATACGTGTATGTACACAGCACACCTGACGGGTATATACGTGTTTGTACACAGCACATCTAACAGGTATATACGTGTATGTACACAGTACGACTGACAGGTATAAACCTGTATGTACGTGTATGTACACAGCACACCTGACAGGTATATACCTGTATGTGCACAGCACGACTGACAGGTGTGTACGTGTATGTACACAGCACACCTGACGGGTGTATACGTGTTTGTACACAGCACGACTGACAGGTATATACGTGTACGTACACAGCACACCTGACAGGGATATACCTGTATGTATACAGCACGACTGACAGATATATACGTGTATGTACCTGCCAGTCGTGCTGTGCACATACAGGTATATACCTGTCCGGTGTGCTGTGTACATACAGGTATATACCTGTAGGTACACAGCACGACTGACAGGTATATACGTGTATGTACACAGCACACCTGACAGGTATATACGTGTTTGTACAGAGCACACCTGGCGGGTATATACGTGTTTGTACACAGCACGACTGGCAGGTATATACGTGTATGTACACAGCACATCTGACAGGTATATACGTGTATGTACACAGCACATACGTGTATATCTGTATGTATACAGCACACCTGAAAGTACGTATATACCGTACATGTATATTTTTACAGCACACCTGATAAGTATAAAGTATATACCTGTATTAAAACAACACGTGACATATGGCAGGTATATACCTGTATGTTTACACCACACTTGACAAATATCAACTTTAGGTAAACAGACATCTTACAGGTATATACCTTACAAGTGTATATCTGTATGTTTACACACATCTTACGGGAACATACATGTATGTATACACATATCTCGCAACTATGTACCTGTTTGCATACACACATCTGACAGGTATATTCCTATATGTAAACAACGTGCATGGCAAATATATAATATACCCGTGTATTAACCTGTATGTAAACACATATCTATCGAGTTTATACCTGTATGTGCGCGCAACACCTGATAAATAAATACCTGTATGTATATACACATCTGACAAATATATACCTGTATGCATACACATATCTGACAGGTATATACCAGTTTGTATGCACAACACACATGGCAAATATATACTTGCATGTATAAAACACACCTGACAGGTATATACCTGTATGTATATATACACCACATCTGATAAATAGTTATACCTGTATGCATACACACACCTGACTGGTTGTATACCTGAATATTTGACGGTTATATATCTTTGCTATTGCAATGTGATATCAATATGTGAAATTAAAACAATAAATTGTATTGATGTTCTCGTATTTATAGGCTGACGTCTATGTGTAGTGACCAGTGGACTCCTTAACGAAAAATACCCTGACCGGAAGTGATATGTGGCGCCCCAGGTCACTCTCACCATTGCCCTTTGATGACCCCTGGAACGATAGACCACGTGACCCGTGTAAGTATAGAGCACCGAAATGCAGTTCAAAATGAAATGAGAATTAACGTTAGTTAACACAGAAACAGCGACCCCCTCCTCTGTCAGAACCTCAGTCAGAAAACGTTGATCCTCCTCCTGTTTTCAAATGGCAATCCCTCCTCTGTCTTAAAACAACAATTATCCTCTGTCTTCAAGTGGCAACTATCAGAAAATTTATATTTCTCATTTGTCAGAAAATGGCAAACCATCTTCAGTCACAAACGACAATCCATCGACTTTCGTAGGAACACCTCTCTTTTCCCGTAGAATAGCAATATTTTCCCGCCCGAAAAAAATGTAAATACAGCTGTTAGGTGTCTACCACACACTGTGCCTTTTTCTTTTCCTGTCACGGTCACCAAATCAGTCCTCGTGAGGTCAAACTATCTAGGATATCGGGTGTTTCCGCTACAAGGTCAGTGACCTCATTCCTTTTTCATCCATTCAAGATGCAGGGCACTATCCTCGGAACACTTGCGCCCCGCCCTCCCCTTATCTTTAATTCGATAGTTCATACAATTCGACAACAGTTCCTTTATAAAACTATACCAATGCATTTAAAAATCAATTAAGTTCCTTTGATGTTTGCGTTCGAATAATACTTCGTAAAATGAACAATTACGAAAACCTTGAGAGGTCAACTATTTAAAGAAAAATGTATTCCGTCTTTGCGTATTGCAGAGTTATCTTCTTTTGGGAGCAGGTATTGATTGTTACGTCATTGGTTTGTGTGAGAAAATTACGTCGTTTTCTCAAAAATTGATGACGTTACTCTCACAAACAAGTGACGAAATAATCAATCCCTGCTCCCAAGAGAAGATAACTCTGCAATACGCAAAGACGGAATACCATCTTGTTAAAAGAAGGAGATAGAAAGCCGCATCTAAGCTTCATACCCTTCTACAATCTGAAATGTGCCGTCATGGTACATATCATGAAGGCGAATCGAGGTGGTTTTCATATTTTACTCTTCTTGCTAAATTGACAATAAAAGCCAAACGAAAGCAATTACACAGTTCATATTGGTATGAACGCAAATATTTCACATCCATATTGCATGAAGGCCGTTCATTAAGTTATATATTAATGATTATTTCTGATACGTGATATATATTCATGAATTCCATAATATATATTTGAGGCTCTAAAGTGTCGTCAGTGCAAATGATATTCCTGAAACAGCTAACGATATCTAAATGTTTGCTTCTTAGGTTAATTACCTTAGAAGCTTTAAAACGACACTGATCCGATTCCGGGTTTTTTTCTGGTAGGGTGTGTTAGATATAGCATGTTGAATCAAGCATACAACTTAACAAGATGTGAAATCCCATTTGTACCAACCTTTTCTGAAAATGGAATTAGCATACTCGGTTGAATAGTTCAATGTTTGTATCGTAAATATATCATAAATATGTTGTCATTTATATAAAGGTATTAGAGAGAATATCGGGAGATTTATGTTATGTTGTAATCAAACAGCACAATATAATCCTTGACCGCCCGCCACGCTCACTCCCTATTCGCAACACCTCGCCCCGATTACGGTACCTTTTATCAAAGGTAGCTGACCGCTCCCATTGCCAATTCCTGCTGTCCGGTAATCATCCCCCAACGCGCAAATGCGTAATCATGCTATGACCCCATACCATGCTGTGGCGATTAGTTTGATCTTATCCATCAATTAGCGACTTGACGCGAACATAAACACAACCGTTGTCCACTAATGTTGTAACGGTTGAGGATAGAAAACCTGTAACGTATCAACAATCAAAAGGGAGATAATTCCCCAGCCCCGTGATGCCCATCATTTGACCACGGCACTTCAATCTGTCTCTAGTTAAGTTGATTTATGGTGGCGGAACTGTACAGGAACATATTCGAACGGACATTAGGCAAAACATGGATGGGTTTGGGAAGGAGGAAAGGACCCCCTTCCCCATATTCATTCCTATCCCCCCCCCCCCCCCCCCCCCCCCCCA
>NW_018405386.1:1368575-1377767 GCF_002113885.1 Mizuhopecten yessoensis | reverse complement strand
CCCCCGCCACGCACAAGTACACTCAGAGTACAATATTTTGATATTTATGATATATTATAGCGATTTAAATCAGTTACGTAAAACTCTTAATCTGTACAATAAATCATGTCTAATCGGACACCCAATGTAATCAAACAAATTGTTCGGATTAGACAAGGCATCGGAATGCACAGGTATTCATGGTAATTTATATCTTAATCACGTCAGGAGAGATCAAAATTTTATACTATACCTGTATACGTAGCTGGTCGGATATGACAGAACAACAGGTTTCAAGGAAGCTCGGTAAGGTAAAAAAGTGGTAAATTTAACCACGGAATTAGATTATCTAAGTCCGTGATTTAACAAAGCTCGATTGAAACCTCATCACGCATAACTGTCCGCAATAGTGGAATATTATATAGCGCTAATGTTATGCACTGCGACAAGGAAGAGGACAAATAGTATACGTTCCTGTGACCACAGGGGCCTGATAATTCGTTACCTGATCAATACATATACTGTAAATGTGCTTGTGACAGGGGCTATAGCAACGATAGATATGGATAATGTATACCACGGAGTTAGGTTATCTAAGTCCGTGTATATACTTGTTTTTTTTTTATTTTCATCGTTGCTAAGCAAGTACCTGCGACAAGTGCCAATTGTCTATCGTTATTATCACAGATGTCAGTAATATAATATATTATAGAATACTTGTAGGCACGAAAACCGTTAAAAGGGGTACGTGGTTTCCACGTTGGTTGGTATTATAGGGTTCTATCAACAGCTCGAGGCATGCGTGCATGTGTGTTGTGTATGCGTGCATGTGTGCTAGAAACAGGGTATATTTGTGTAATTGCCTCTTTGTGAAAGCACGGATCTGATGCCGTCTTTATAGAGTGCTACTTCACTGAAATACCATGCGTGTTGAAGGCACCCACTTTATAATGACAACGGGTGAACCAGTTGTTGACATTACCCAAAATGCTGAACGTTACGCAGTGACTAGTTTAACAAGTGCCATGTTAAGGACTTTGGTATGAACAGATCCCACTGCCTTCCTCACCACCGGGGCGAACGCTTGAAACATTAGCCAGATACATATTACTCTTTTAAAGCCAAAAGTGAGGTTTTGCCAAGCAGGGCACCAGGAAATAAAAGGTATTTAGAAGAAGAGAGAAAGAGAAAGATACCAAGAATTGCAATGGGTGCAGCGGATTTATTTGTTAGCTTTCGTGTCCCAAAGTAGAGGGCACAAAAGCAAATCCCTAATTCTGCAGAGGTTTCCCACATTAGCCGCCTCCTACGATCACACAGTGGGTCGATCACCTGCAGGGATGGGTCTCCACGTAAACCGTTAGGATACTAACAGGTGTCTGTGATCTCCACCGCTTCACCATAATGTGAATTAGCGCCTGCGGAAATGTCCTAATCTAACCAATGCCGTGGAAATAACCACTATGGCTGTTGTCTATCACTCTTTTGACACGTTTGACTAGCCATCCATTTATTTTTATTGCGACACGAAGGGGGGTACCAGTTAGTTACCTTGCCGGTCACAGTGGTCAAGCAAAGCTAGAGCGGTCAGCCTCTAGTTTGGTTGTTGTTCCTATATGGCATATAACCATCGATGATAATGTTAATAACGCCACAGGACTTCGAAATATTGATAGTAGATCGTCATTTTCTCGTGGGATTTTTTTGTTTGATTTTTAATACAGTAACTATTCCGTTTGTCAAGTCAATCTAGTGTAAGAAGGATTGTAATTTGAAGAACTTACTTTAGAGAACTCCTACACATAGCCCCATTAGGAGTTAAATCCGGACCAGAATGAAGAGTCCGTTTCATTTATTATAGAACCCTTATATGACAGACTTTATGAGAGTAATATTTATTAATGAGGGCGATATTATCAATCGGGAAGGTATCACGTGCAATGATTGGAACAATAAAGTTAAGACTGCATGACTAATTTACTATATTTTACCGGTACACGTCATTGTGTAAACGTGAATTGTAATAAAAATAAAACCACGTGCAAAATAAAAATAAAAAATAAAGACGAAATTTGAACCGAAGTTAAAGAGGCAATAGTGAAATGATGGAAAATTTGAGAAAAATCAATAGAAGTTATTTTTATAAATGTTTCAAGAGAGAAGTGCATTGCGTAACTGCACTACCTTGTAAATTTGTAGCTAACTAAACGATTAATAAAAATATAACAATAAAAATGTCTTCAAATATCTGGAATTAATGAGATTTCGTTAGTACCGGTATAATGCAAAAAGAAAATGAAATCATGTTCTTGTAGCCCGTATTTCTCTACTCGACAAAAAGACATCCATTCCTCAGCATCACTGGCCTGAGAGCGTACAGGGTAACATGGATGTCTAGATAGCGGTGACAAATCTTTGTTAAAATTGGCCAGGCGGAAGACTTTTGTGTAGGTCAAGCATTGAAAGATTGGTTAGGTTTACGAATCGATGGTTATTATTTTTTTCTGATAAATTATATTCTTAGTGTCACAGTGGAGTTCCTAACTAATTTATATCAATCCATAATTTCAATCTATCGATATAGATTTTAGCAACGAATTTTAACCCCTTTTTTTATATAAAATTATCGGATTTTTGGTTTGTAGTTAAAGTAACTGTGCTTTCAAAACCTAGACCAGATGTTTCCTTTCTGATCAGAAATAATTCATCCGAACTTTTCTATTCTTCCTGTTAGAATAGATCAGATGTATTCCTCAGCGAAACACATATCACAAATCTTAAGGATACTTGTACGTTCTCATAAACTATACTCGTCGCGACATTAAATATTGGTTATGTTTGGGGTAAGCTGTGAAAAACACCATTTCACAATTTGGCGAGGTCAATTGAATGTGATAATGTCTTGCGAAATACGAACAATTAAAGTCAATTTTTATTTTTAACATATTTTTTTTATACATTTCAACTGTATTTTCATTTTTTTCTTCTTCACAAATTGATGCATATCAACTGATGTTATACAGTGTTTACACATACAAATCTAAATAGATGAAGATGTAGAGGAGATGGACTAGGTCGATTGCCAGCCACCTATAAACAGTCGTATAGATTTTGTGGTTCGATTCCCGGTCGGGCCGTGCATTTTCCCACCTCTGTAACAGTGGTTCTTGTGATCAACCCTTGTTGACGGGGCGTGCTAGACTAATGAAGCCCAAGCCGAACCGAACCTGGGTTGTAAATGCGTGACTCTGCGGGTGAATACTTGGAAAATGGAGGGGGCGGAGCTTGACAAATTCGGTAGCCGGCTACTAGATACTCAGTCGGTCAGTCGGTTAGAGTTCGGAGGTCTTGAGCTCGAACCTTAGACTGGCCGTGCATTTCCCTTATCTGTTACGTAATAGTCCGACATATTATGTAAGTTGTACCTTTAGTTATTTATGGATTGCAGAGTGTTAAGTTATTTTTACCAAGTTAAGTTCTACTATAGATAAGATAAGTTAATGTTTGCTGTTTAATGTGACATTTACGACAATAGAACCATCCCATCCATTTTAAACAAATTTAGCTGAAAGAAAACATTCTGCAGTGGGTCAAATCGTCAAAATATTCAAACTTTCGGACCCAGCAAAACGTGACATGTCTGATCCTCAAACGGTAGAATAAGGGAGACAGGACCAAGTTCGACTCATTTTTATCAAAGTCGTTCTGGCAGTGTGGCATTTGTTTAAATTTAAGAGTATATAGGCCTACACCATTTGGAAGATATTTTCTATGCCTTTGATAAAGTAAAGACAAAAGGACAAACACGTCCGTATTTGAAGAATGATTTAACTTGTTCTGCCGGAAGATGGATTGTCGAATGTACACCGCCTTGGGGCAAGTTCGGACGGGCAGTCTTGGGTAACTTCGGCCAACGTTGGAATCAGCATAATCATGACGTCATAAAGCATGCAACGTCAGATTTTCCCGCCAATTTTCACGACTTGTTTGTATTGTGTTGAATGGACCGAACCTTCCCCAAAATGATATGCTATATATGAAAGTCAATTAAAAGCTTTTAATACACCACCATGTGAAGCTGTCAGTGTATTACGTGTATGATATAAATATGAAGCAAGTCGGTTTACAGATAGTTCACAAAACTAGAAAGACTGAAGTGAGGTCATGATTTTCCTTCTTCCCTCGCAAAAGTGTCTGCCCCCTTTAAGTTATTTGATAATTAGTTTTCCTCGCCATATTTTCTTGTTAATATCCCGCCAAGCTTATTTGTTCAAGGCCAACAATATCAGGGGCAACCGTACCTCGAGGCCGAACGTTCCCCGGTCTTTCCCCGGTCTTTCCTATAATCTGATTGTTAATCTATTTAACTTTCTAACGGCAGAACATCAACTTATAGCGAATCTTCTTAGTCCCACGTCGTTAACTGTAACCATAGACCAAACTTTACTTTAGATCTCTGCTGTTTCCATTTGTAGTGCCATTGGCCGGTGGCATTACACAACATGTTAACGACGTTTTGCAAGGCTTTACAAAAAGGACCTAGGATAATCATACATTAATCCCAGAGAGTACATGGTTACTCATTGTATCCGGAAATTCTGTCACATTTAAATATGTGTGCTGTATTTCGATAAAAAAAAAAATCATAAATCACGTACACGCATCTTTAATGTATACAATACACACACGCTGAGAAGCTGCGCATGCGCGATACGCTGTGTTTCCCTCATGGTGCGAAATGTAAAAGTTATAACAACAGTGAGGTCGAGAGGAACGACGGCTTGGCTAAATAACTACGACAATGAATCTCCAAAGAGAAAAGAAACTGGTGAGTGATTGTATGGTTAATTATCGGTTATGCTGGTGGCTTTGTAAATTTTACCGAGAAAACTGTTTTGTCTGTTGATCGTTGTTTTGACTATTAGTCATTTGATCGTTTGGCTGAGTTTCAGGTCGTGTTTTCTTACATTGAACGTTCCAACGCTCAAACCGCTTATGGAATTAACTGGGTCATTGCTTTTGAACTAACCTTTAAGTTGAATTAGGAAGTAGGGCTAAAGCTTGTCAATTTCAAATATTAACTATAGTTTGAACGATAAACAAAACTGTCAAAAGTGAATAGAGTTCAGTCCCGTGAAAGCATGGACTGCTATTTTTTTGAGGCATGCCAAATGAGATCTAAATTTCTCAAAACCAAGAATTGTACTTACATGTGAATAAGATTCAACGGAATATTATGCTATAAACTGAAAATAATTTGTTTTCATCGATGGCAAACTTTGCAAGCTCCTTGCAGTAGCATTCGCTATCGCACCTGTCACACCTGTTAAGTACTAGTAGGGCTTGTGCAAGTCTAGGAAAAGGGCGTTATTGTCAACAACCCCACAATATTGATTTTCCCTAACTTTGAAGTCAAAGGACTTGTCAAAAGTACTTATTCACAAGTTAATTTTACACACTAGTCTATACCAAATGTTTTTGAATTTTCACCCATATATTTGCTTCTTATAATATATATAAGATACTTGAAAATAACTAACATTTCCGTTATTTTTAGTAATAAAACTAAATGTTTTTCTCAAATTCAATAAGCAAAAGGATTTTTTTTCTGTTTTCTTCTTTTGCATGCATTTCCCTTTGATCTCATACAGTGTCATTAGAACAAAATTACTGCCAGCAAAGACGTAAATATTACAGAGATTGGCAACATGCTCTTTGCCTTAACACTGATTCCTTTTCTGTTCTTTAGACAATTTCAAAAAAGACTTCAGATATTATTTATTTGTTAATATTTCTAACCAGCTTCTTAATATGAGCTTAACCCAATACTTGCAAATTTTGATAATACAGCTCTGGAAATACGAGTGTTTTCAGAATAAATGAGTCAAGATGGTGGCTTTGATGTGTGATGGTTTCTTTCATGCTACTGGGAAACACTCCTTTCTTGTTCGTTATTTAATTTCAAAAAACATCTTCAGGTTTTAATTACAACAAAGTATTTCTATCCAGCTTCTTAATGTGAGCCATTTTATGTCTAGGATATGCGACATGCTGACACGAACTGACAAATACACAATCAAATTCTCACAGGTTACACACTGGCCAGACCATCGTTGCCAGGATCATTCTGCTTCAACATGTGCTGTCAAAACAATATTGCAAAGAGCCGGTTCTGTTCTGCGTAATTCACAGCCACAACCCAGCTCTTGTGGCGTATCTAATTTCCACTGCCTGAACGATATGATCATGCATGTTTTTGCGAGATCTGTGTGAGTTGCCAATCTCTGTAGTATAAATGCTCTGCTGCCAGAAATCAGGAAAAACTTGCTGTATAAAGTCAATACACGCCTCACTTAATTTTGAATTCTCTCATCTTGGTTTTAAACAACAAACCTGCAATTTACTTTGTCTTGCCTGTGAAACCTGTCAACACCAATTAGCTAGTACGAACACATGAAAAATAGCTATATATCAGTGAGATATAACTCTCAAACTGCTGTTGGTAAGGGGGGAGCAGGAAGTTCAATGAAGTGGTCCATGTATAGGTATATGACACCATGTTTTAAGGTTTGTATTATGTATTTTCAAATATAAAAAAAATTGTGTCAAAATCAGAACTTAAAATTAGCAGTAAAAATACTTTCTTAATGATTTTTGGTTATATAATTATAATAATAAAATAGTTTATAAGAGTCGCATATTGATCTGCATTTACACACATACAAACATGAAGTGGAATTTACATACATTTAATCTATGTCTGATTGATATGTTCATCTTTTGACATCTGGAATTACTGACTTACCTACCGTACGGTACTGAAATAAATATATATTTATATTGTCTAAAGTTGAAAAGTATATTATTGCATCTAAACGGTTAGGATGATGTAATTAAATGTTTAAATATTATCAAACTATTATATATGCTTTTCTGCATGGATATATATAATTAAATGACTTATTTTCTGTATTTAACTTAACTCCAACATAATTGTTGATAGTTGCTAGTCAATTTAGTATAGTATTGACATGAGCGTGAAGAGAGTGTAAGTAGTCAATTATATGAATGTATGATTCAGTGTATGAGTGTAATACGATACCCCTGGTAATATAAATAGCTTAATAAATACATATATATATTATGTCATACTTACACCATCATGGAGAAGATTGATATAGGCCTAGCCTGTTATCTTATCCATTTATATGTGTGTTAATAAAAATATATATTATAAAATTTGTTAAAATTAAATATGTCTTGTTTGCATACTTGCCAACTTGACCTTTTCAGGAGGGATAAGAACTCTCGATTTTGGACCCTTAAATGTTTATTTCCAATCGGTGAATTTGCCAAACTATTCCTTAATTCTAAGATCTAATGAAGTCAACTCGAAGAATAACTCAAATATGTCATTTTGAAGGGTTAGTATTTTCCCTAGGGGTGTATACACATACATTTTATTTATGTTTTAAATTTTGAGCACATGGAATTTTCCATGGAAATTACAAAGCGTTAGCAGACAAGTACTGAGAACTAGGTAAAAAAAATATATATAAAAAGTATGACAAATTTTCATATTTTATTTTTTAGAAAGGGTGTCATTCTGTGAATAACCAGCACTACCCCTGTTAGGTTATACACAGAGCAATGAAAAACAACTCATGCATAGCAGAGTAATAGTGTACATGTATTAAACAAAATGTAGCTGTGGTATCCCCATTTTAAGGTTATGCGGGTCATTGACCTGCTGGATGTCAAAGAATGGGGTTTTATCAAAAGAGAAGATAGGGGTCACAACCTCGTTTCCTTGATCACAATGCAATATTATGATTTATGAGTTGTGATGATTAATACACTCTTTCATTCCTTCTTTATTTTTCATTTGAAAACAGATTACTACTGGTAATCATTCAATGATGGCTTTGATATAAATCACAAAGTACTCTAGAGGGTGTATTATATATAGTACATTTGTGTACAGTTGATTTCTGGGGGGAAAATGTTTTTCAAATTTGTGACCTGTAATAGGCTGTATTTCTGTAATTTACCAAGTTGAGACTTTTGAAAGTGACTTTAACCACCCATCTTTATACACATTCCTGAACTTCTGACAAGGTATGGTGGTGATCTGTCAGCTTATCAAAACAAACCAAATGTACCCAGTATGCAATCACAAAGGAAATCACATGGCCAACAGCCATACATGATATATCTCAAGATCTTTACACCCATGAACAGGACCAGTTATGGCATTACATAATAGTCTGATATTTACAAATGTTTGTGTTAATCTCTGTTGCTTCAAACCCTCCCTTTTTTGAGGCAGAGATGTTAAGATCATTTTGGGATTCTTTTGGTGATTTGACTCCTAGATATATATATATATATTATATATCATGCAGTACAAACTGAATGCTGGGTTGTTTTCTAGCTTGATGAAAAGGTGCTTGATGAAAAGGTCTCTACAAAATGTGAAAGAGTGTTACGTTTGTGAGAAAGGGGAGTGACAAATAATGGGGGGGGGGGAGAATCTTAATTGGATGATAATAGAGGGAGTGTCAGAGCTGGCTAGCTGTGAGAATCAAACAGGATCTGACATTTGTTTATTTGCTCTAAGATTAGAAGTGAGGGTATGAATGAAGAGATGTAATTGGATTCTATGGCAGCAATTAATGTTAACATTTAAGGGTAAGACAGATCCGGAGATAATTAAACTTTGGTATATGATATTATCGACATGTTTTGCGTACATTTATCATTTATCTGTATGGCCACACCTATAAAAAACACCATCATGTTACCTTTTTCAATAACTTTTCCATCACTAGTCATTTATAGGCCATACTGTTTTGGTGTAGGTCACCATTGGTCACATTACTAAAATCTCATAGAAGTTGAGGGAATCCACAAATACATTCAA
Source organism: Mizuhopecten yessoensis (assembly GCF_002113885.1). NCBI lineage: Eukaryota > Metazoa > Mollusca > Bivalvia > Pectinida > Pectinidae > Mizuhopecten > Mizuhopecten yessoensis. The sequence goes on along the minus strand of NW_018405386.1, from coordinate 1,368,865 downwards.
CTGAGCGGTTTTTATGATCTTCCATGATCACATACATTTGCAATGTTTTTCAAATCATACACCATTGTGCACCTACATCAATCCATTTTTAGGTCACCTGAGCTTTACAGTCATTTTCTCTGCATGGATGGAAAGATCATCAGGGGCTTTCTTTAAATTGTAAATTTCAGGACCCCCAAGCTATCCGTTCTCCCTTGGGGAGGGGGTAAAGTTTACTATAGTTTATATAGGGAAACAACACTTTTGGGTATATTTTGACAATTTTCTGTTGGAAATTATTTTTACTTGGT
>NW_018405386.1:1233869-1366714 GCF_002113885.1 Mizuhopecten yessoensis | reverse complement strand
ACGGGGCTCCAAAGGGAACATTTGCCAATATTTTCAAATTCTTATCCTTTGATGACATGACAAGTATTGTATTTCACTTAGTTTACATGCTGATTTCCACATCACATCTACACAATAAAATAAAGCTACCAGTACCTATGATATAACTCAGGTGACCGCTAAGGCCCTTGGGCCTCTTGTTTTCATTGGTGTGTCTATTCATGGATGGTCATTGAAAAACACTTTTAATATCCAAAATTCTGAAATTTAAAAAAAGAAATTATTTTGCATGTTAAAAATATAATAAACATGTACCCTAATGTTATGATTGAACGTAATTATGTAATTATAAATATAAAATTAAAATGTTTACATGGATGAGAATTATTATGATTAGTTTAATAAAGTGTAAAGCTCATACCTGTTAAGATTGATCAATTGAAACTCATAAGTTTTAATAAAAAGTGACCACAATGGTGAAGCTACAATATTTTTGTCTCGCCGCCACAACGTAGCGGAAGCCAGTTTTTGCATTTAACTTAGTTTCATTGAAATTACAAGTGCTGCACAAACCAAATTTGGACCATAGATGCATTTTAGGTAGTACATCTCAAAGTTTTTGCATTTAACTTAGTGTCATTGAAATTACAAGTGCTAAACAAACCAAATTTGGACCATAGATGCATTTTAGGTAGTACGTCTCAACCTATGCATCAACGTCTGGATGCGGCCTATCTTTCATGGTCCATTGACTTTGTCAGCATCTCCTTCAACATTAAGTTTTTGCATTTAAGTTAGTTTCTCTCTGATATGTACATAGATGGTCAAGTGTACAAGTGAGATTTACCTGTGTGTCTAGTCTTAAAGCAAATAACTTGGTTGAGTGAAGGTGTACATGTGCTTATCTAAACACATGCATTCATGTACGACCAGGTCGGGATTCAAACCCGGGACCCTCTGAACTCTTAAATGATCGCACTACCAATTGAGATTCCTGGTTATCGACCCGACTCAGCCCAGTCCAGTTCCATTATATTCCCCCATCCTTTTACCAAGTCTTTGCCCTCAAGGATATTTATAACCCAGGTTCAGGTATCCCCTTGCCAAGCATTCACCAAATGCTTGAAACAAGGGTTGGTCACAGGCACTAAATGATAGACTGAGAACCTCCAAATTTTAGATGGATGCTCTACCAACTGAGCTACATGGTCGCTGACAGTCGACCCAGTCCAGTTCTGCTACAGTACTTTAAACCCTGTGGCTTATCAGTACTGTGCAAATAATACAAAATACAAATATATTCAAACAAATCATGTCAAATGGAGTTACATTTCATGTGGTAGAATAGATATAATCAACATGTAAGTGTATATGATAGGAAAATACTCATTAGTACCTTAGATACAAAAAAGACAGAAAATATATATATAAGTTAGTGACTGTCTTAAAACAGCCTTTCTTTAAATTTTTGCCCAAATATCTCTCACTTCAATTAAATATTCTTCTATAACATGTTCATGTGTTGACTATTTCTTATCACTTCTTTGTTGAATGAAACCAGCATCTGATCAAACAATGATTTAAATCAGGAACATTACTTCTGGCATCCTCTTCGAATATGTACATCAGCTGAATCCATCCTGGTGTTTTGGTGACTTATTACTCACTTATGTGTCTTTGTTGTCGCCACTGATGTTGGATCTGGCTCCACCATTTGGTGTCTGTTGCATTGAGGCACATCTGACAATTGGTCTTGTATATATCTGTAGACATGACTTACCAAAGATTCAACACAATGCCATATTAATAAAGGATAATTTGAAATTCTTAAAACAGAATAATTTTTGACAAGAGATTGAGTAATTAATCAAATCATATCTTGTTTCTATAATACATGTTTAAAATGTTTCCTGAAATGTATCCTGTTCTGAATTCTACAAACACAAAAAAACAATAAAATATCCCACTATACTGTGCTGTTTACTAGCAGTTTGTTAACATGGTGTGCCTGTTCAGCTTGCTTTGCTAACTGAACATCATAGATTCTATATATATTATGTATATTTGTTTCTAACTATGTAGTGACATATACTGTAATAAAAAAATATTATAAAAAGTAATTTCACAATTGATGTGGCCACTGTTGCTAAATAAATTCTATCTAATGCTGGCAATCAAATAATTTCAACAATCCAGCAGGAGTGAAAAACTTACTACTACAGTGTAAAATACATAGATCCACGAGGTCTCCTTAAACCTAGTGTTGGCATATTCTTTTGAAATTGGTCAAGTCCATATTCAGTCCGTGGTATACATCAACCAGCACCCTCAATATTAATGGAGGTCAAATTGTCTTGTACCTGGGTTGGTACATGTCCCTGTCTTGGTGGGCTGCACTCTCAATTCTCTGTACTGAAATCAGAACAGCTATTATACTTTACAAACACATAACTAACATTAAAATTCAATTCTATTGGCTAACAGGTAAATGAAAGGCGGAGTTTATTACGATAAACATGTTAATTTGCCTGGAGCAATTACATGACATGTTTTTTTAACACTGGTATTTTAATTACTGTATTGACAGTAGTTAATCCTTTAATTACCTACTTCCTCTTATTTGTGAGACAATAGCATATAATAGACAGTAATTTCTCACCATGTGGGGTAAGAACCTGTCAGCTCATTTAAGGGCTTATCTAGTTCATCTTACTGGTTTGACATCAAAGTCTATATTCTCTTTCAACTAATTGGAAAGCCTGTTGATAGACTACCTTTAGCAATTTATTTGAGTTTAAATATCCAAAACCTGACACTAGACTACACACTTATGTATATATAGAAACAGCACGCTCACAGAGTGGCAGAGAAACACAGCGACAACTAGCAACATATCATCCAAGAAACCTAATATTTCTATCATGATTAAGCAGTTAATGACTGAAAGTGGTTTGTGTCCATTTTACTGTCAACCCTATTAACTTGCATGTAATTTAGTTTGATATTTATCATTATTTTCCATAATTTATCTTAACTTGTGCTTTGTGTTTTTAGGAACTATCCTGCAATGGTGTCACATTATCATATAACCTGCCCATGACATTGTAAAACTGTTTTCTGAACAGAAGAAAACCAGTTGATTAAAGACAAGCAATTAAATATACATATTAATTTGTTTCTTTTCTAACTAGTTTTAATGTGTTTTTCATGCATTTCATTTCGGGATTCAGCGCCTAGCAATTCAAGATTTTGATTTTATTTCCTGAATTTGATATAAAAAAAATAATTAAATGACATGCTATATTATTTCTGAAAAGAAAACTCCTAATATGAAAGTATATATACATTTTACTGTACCGAAAAATATGAAAATGCCTCCAAAATACTGTCATTTTATGCTGGGCTATATTGTTAACTTATTTCTTTACATTTGTGTAAGTTCCTCATGGGATTTTTGTCGATTTTCTTCCAATATGAAAAAATCTCAACTTTAAACCAGAAAAGTTTGATGAAATTCTACGGGTAAAATTTCCAATAAATGTCTGTAAAAACGGCTTAGATATTCTTTCCGATATCTACTAGCATCCAATATGCAGTGTAGTGCATATATATCAGACATTGATTAAATGATAGAGTTGTAAAAAATATAGTTTTAGTTTCCCTTTGTAGAACATACAAATGTCAAAAACCTCACTTTGTTTTGATTTGAAATGAAATGTCAAGTCATATTCCTCATGCATATTCATATTCTTAAAAAATGTTCTCAGACTGACTTTCGGTTTATTTTAGTTCCTGTATTAAAGATTTTCTTTTGTTAATTACAGATTTCCCCCACGGTATGAACCACCAGCCTCCGGACCATGACACTTATGATCAGAGGTATCAGGGTCACCTTTTACACTACAAGAGATCAAATGAGCCACTGGATGTACAGAATCGCTACTCAAAATGGGACAGATATGATTACAATCACGTCAGAGAATTTCAGAGAAGTGACTCGAGGCAGACTGGTGACTTCCGACAGCAAAGTAACGCAGATTATCGTAGTCAGCGATGGGATGATGTCGACAGAGATGGAAGGTCGTTTTACCGTAGGTCAGAATGTGAACTGAATGAAGCTAGAGGCTATAATAAATATAAGCCATTTCGAGGAAGAGGTTGTTATCGTGGTGAAGATAGAGATCAGCGAGATAGAAGTCGAGGCCATAATTGGAACAAAATGCAAGCAAAACGTCCATCTGACATCGAAATTGAACGACATGAAAAGAAGCGTCGCTTGATGGAGGGATGCTCTTTTCAAGATGGCAGGAATAGAAACATTGAGGAGAATCTTCCATCCAATGACGCTGTTATTTCTGTAATTTCCAATTTTTTGGAAAAGCGAGATAGGTCACACGAAGGCAAGCATCGTTCCTCCTCAAGAGAAAGGTTTGCCGACGACTCCAGACGCAGTTCATCAAGGGAAGGATCACAAAATCGGTCATCAAAGGACAGAAAAATTGTTAAATCAAGCAAATCAGATTCTGACAAAAGTCACTCAAGTCATTCCTCAAAAGACTCGAGAAAAAGACATGATTCTAAAGCTCATTCTTCAACAGAAAGACAAGTTACTGAAAGTGACACATCAATATCCACAGATAAAATCGTGGAGCATGCAAAACTGAATTCTGCAATTGAACTGCCCAAACAAAAATTGGAGGAAGAAAAGAAAAAAGAAAAGGCACTTTGTAAAAATGTTACAATGCCTGCTAATTCAACTATGTGTACCTCTGTTTCGAAATCAGTTTCTGTTGACAAAGTTTCCATTTCAAATACCAAATCATTTTCCAAAGGATCTCAGGACAAATCTAATCTGAAGTCAGCATTTAAACATAGAAACGTTGTTCACATCAAACCTAAGATACCATTGCATACAGTTGTCAGTGAGAGCAGTTGTGTTTCGTCTGTGAACAAATTGGCTGACCCTGCTCTAAAAAGTGTGTCTGCCTCTAGTGCGTCGTCTTCTTCAAATTCGGTACCAAAAAAGGTTCTTCCAAAAATTCCAAAAATCCAAAGCAATTCAGGAGGTTCGAAGAATGCGACTATAAATGAAACCAAGAAATTGTCGACAAAACACCATAGACATTCATTAGGAGGTGTTCCCCTCCAACCTTCCAAGCCGTCGATAAGCTCGGGGAGTAGTGTAGATGGAAAACAGCTTAATAAAAAGAAACATCGACATTCATCTGGCCATGTATCACAGTGTTCTCCAAAGAAGAACACGGTGGTCACTTCAAAAACTGTACCAGAGGTGACAAATATTGAAATGGACCATGATGCATCATCTGAAAGAGATGAACCATTGCCACACTTGGTTCACAGAAAGAGGCATAGCCGAATATCAGGCTCAAAATCACCTCCACAGAGTAATGTTACAGAGCAAACGGTAGGAGCGAGTGGTTTGTTTCATGTTGAAGAGAAAGGGTTGTGTGAGAAAGAGGATGTTAAAAAGGCGTCGAAGACTACTTGTGAGGAAAGTCATCGACTTGATAAAACAACCCATGGGAAGGAAAATATTGTTACATCGAATGTCAGTAAAAACCTGTCAAAACCTGTTGCTAAGGATCATGACAAACATAGGTCAAGGGTCAAATCTCTAAACAAAAAGACAGTTTCAAATTCAAAGGAACAGGAAAAACATAATACATCGGTGAAACCTGCAGATAAGGAAAAGGTGCTTGATGCTGCAAAGAAGGGGTCAAATCTCGAAAAACACTGCAAGTCTGTTGAAGCTCTGGAAGGAAAGAAATCCAAATTGACAGGGTCCCTTCAGAAGGGAGGAACTGGGAAGGATTTTTCTTCAAATAAATCTCATCATAAAAACCCTGGTGATTTAAATATGGATCCTGTTGTGTCTTTGAAGAAACTTCCAAACAAAACAGCACTGAAAGTTCCTGAAAAAACTAAAACTGTTGAAAGCATTCCAATTGAAAATGCAGTAGTCGAAAGTTCGGCATCTGTCACTCATTGTGCTGATAGGGATGCAGTGTCAAATTGTGAAAGAATGAGCCTGTTTGATCTCTTTAAAGACAGTTCAGAGGATCAACCACGGCACAAGCATTCTAAGCTCTCTCTTAAAAGGACTCCTGACAAACTTCGTAAAGGAAAACCTACATCCTCAACCAAATCAAACGTGGAGCAAACAAAATCACATCACAACAAGAGAAAAATAGAAGACAAACTAAATGGAAACTTCGGCAAAAAAGCTAAATTACCTCATGATGAAGAGGTTTCATCAACTGAATTGGGAAATGCGTGTTCTGAAGCTCTTTTGAACGTCTGTGAATCATCTGTAGAATCTGACAAGCCAAAAACAATTTGTGATACAACTAATTCAGAAGCAGAAAAGTTAGTGTCAACTTCCGTTTCAAACCACTCAACATTGGAAACTGACATCTCATCATCTGGAGTGTCGGAAAAAGACATGCACAACGAAAGTGAACTGTCTGTCAATTCATCCGGGCGACACATGGACGAATCGGGCTCGGGATGCACCTCATTTTCTTTGTCTTCATGCATGTCTTCTCCGTCTTTCAATAAAAGTGACACTATGCTCAGTGACAATTGCAGTGAAATGGAAACAACATGCAACACACCAGAACTAGTAAGTGGACAATTGAATGGTGAGATCGGACAATCACTCAAAACGAAGAATTCTGAATGTGATTCTTCCAAAGGAATGCCTCCTTTAGATTTGTATGACAGCGATGATGATGAAGAAGGTGGTAGACTTGTCATTGACTTTAATCCATGTTCTGTTACTTCGTTAGCTGGTACAGGAACTGAGAAGAATTTGACACAAAAACGAGGAGAAAATCAGGAGGTCAGAGATAGCATTCGTGTCACTGGAGGGCTGGAAACACCTGAATGTTTTCAACCTGTGGAGGATATAGAGATTCCTTCAGAGATGAGGGAATCTTGTCTGGACAGAACCAATCAAATGGATGAGACAATACCCTACAACCTTGACGACACACAGAACAGCTCTGTAGACCAACATCAAGCCACTGCATTACCTTCATCGGAAACATCCACACCAGACCTACTTCTGAAGTCAAGTTCAAAGACCCCTCCGATTGAGGAGATGGTACCTTACAGCTTGGTTACCTCAGAGGACAGCTCCCTAGACCAGCCTCTTGTGTCATGTAGGAACGCCTCAGAGGTGAAGGAGGAAATGCTCTATGGCCAGGATGCTAAAAAAGAAGGCTCCGAAGATCAAAAACAAACTGATACTATAACCCAGTCGGATACAACCCGACAAGATCTGCATCTAGTGTCAAGTGAGCAAACCACTCATATGAACGTGACAGTACCAAGCAGCCTGGATACCACAGAAGGACATTCTGTAAACCAGATTCATTCCGACACTTTACCCAAATCGGATATAACCCCAAAAGGTCTTCCTGTGAATGATGATCCTGAAGCTATAGACACCAACGAAAGCCAACAGATGAACAATGACAAACACACCTTTAAATTCCCAAGAACAAATCAACAGAAGCCAAATCAGAAGCATTCAGATGGAAACATAACGCCAACTGACGACTTTGTATCTAGCCAAGATGAAATGATGGATGTTTCCCTGAGTGATTTTGATGATAAAGATGATATTCGGCTGATCATGTACAATGGAGGAGATATTGAGAGTCCATGGACACCAATGCCAGCCACGCCCTACATAAGCTACTCCCAGGAGGACGATACACAGGAGGAGGAAAGTCTCCCAGAGGAGGACAGGGTTAGTTCTTCCGTCAGTGAGGGATTGGAGATAATCCCAGATCAAGAAAAGACATTAATTTTGGACCAAGAAAAGGATATGAGTAAAGATCAAGAGAGTGACAGTAGTTCTCATGTTGTACAACTGGAACAGAAGCCAAATATACTTGCTGCTCTTTCTGATGGGAGGCGAAGTTCTTCTGATTTAAATGGCCAGATTCAAACAGAAAACATTGTGTACAATATTTCTTCATCGAATGAACTTAAAGCACAGCTGTCTGAGAAAAACTCCAGTCTCGTGATACCAGAAGTTCCTGTAACCATTAAAGTAGAACCTGTGGAAGATTCCTGTGTTATGGATGCTACGAAGCTTACTCCAAAATCTCACACAGAACAGATACGTCAAGCAGGCATGACTCGGTCTTCATCTGTGGATCAGCTGATGGCACAAAGCCGTGAACTGTCAAAGCCATCCATTTTACGATCCCAATCTGTAGGAGGGGAAAGTAACGTAAGCTTATCAGCATCACATCGGAGACCAAGTATTTCAGAGAATCCTTCACCCTCTGATGCTGCCTTGACAACACCAGCACCCTCTGATGCTGCCTTGACAACACCAGCACCCTCTGATGTTGCCTTGACAACAACAGCAACTGAAACCGCAACATCAGCTTCAGAAAGTGGTACAATAACAGCCAATGTTGATTCATATAGTGCTGCTGAAATCAACAGTATATTGAATTTAGGAACATTGACTCCAGAACAGCATGATTTCTTGACACAAGTGACTAAATTTTTAGAGCAGCTTAGTGTATTGGGCTGTAGTTCAATGAAGGTTCCACTCAAACATGATAAGATCTCTACAGATAACAAAAAGTTCACCAGCTTCGGGTATTTCTCGTTCAAACATCTGACGGACAAAAGCATGATACGTTGCATCGAGTGCAAGGAGTGCTCAGATATTCTGTCACCACGAGAGTTCATTGTGCATCTGTGCGGAAGCGTGCGCCACATGCAGTTTGAAATGGACAAGCTATTACGCACCACCTTCGAATTCTGTATCAGCCATGTTGACAGCTCTGTCTCCGATAAGTGTGCCAGAGCACTTCTCATCATGATCTTCAAACTGGAAAGAAGTATATACAGGTAAAAAACAATTCCTATTTCTGCTTACATGTATTTAATAGGATATGGAGCAGGAACATTCCCAAACCTAAACATTTGCTCTTAATGCTTCTCATGTTTATCAACACAAGGGCAAAATATATCCCTTTTCACTATAACATAAGAACACAAGTGATGAATAGAGCACCTGTATTTAGACTTATATTACACTTAACCTAGTATTTTGACAATTTTCCCAGCTGGGCAGAGACATGAAGAGCCCTCTTTTTAATCATTCCACTCATAAATGGAATTTCTCATTAATAATGACAAGTTCAGAAAGTTATATATTCGTGAACAAATCTGAAATTTTATAAGCATTGAAGTTATCTATTCATAGAATTCCAAGTGTGCCCTTATTAGAGAAGTCAACCACAGTCTTAGATAGGACTATTCCAATATTCATTATGATATTTAAGATAGGCAGGGGCTTTGCATTGTGTTTGGAAATTGAAAGCTCTGAATTCTCTCGGGAGTATGTATTGTGCAACCACCAGTGATAAGAAAGGGCAGAAGCAGTGTGCAAATTCACAGCTTAAACTCTATAAATGTCTCGCTATACAATCAAATTTTGGACTATGATCTTTGAAAAGAGGGCTACTAATATACCTGTTACTAATAGCCCTGATATGATTTATTTTACTTTTAGTGACTAATAGGGAATCATTTTATATGTATTTGAATATTGTTCTTTTCTAGGTCCTGTCAGGAGAGTTGTCAAACAGCTTTATCTCCAACTGCTGAGACAAGTATGCCCGTTAGTCCTCTGACTGCTCCATCATCAACAAAAAACCTGTCTGCTCCGGAAACTCCCTCATCTCCTATGACCGTGGAAAAAGAGCAACCATCGTTTGGTGGTGCTTCATCTCTTGTGAACTTCTTGACACCAGATCCTCCTCCAACTACGACCCAGTCTACTTCTTCAGCGCCGTCAACACCACAGGGAAACAGCCTTCCAACGATACACGCGATAGATGAAACCATATCAGCATCTCTAGCACTGGGAGAGTACCTATCAAATATTCAGGGAGTTGGAGGAACTCAACCGAGAAAGGGAATAGATGGGGCTGTAGTAACAACTGCCTTGTCACAGGGTACAGGACAGCATTCATCGACCACACAAGTTAGTGGACAACCTTTGCCGCACGATGGACCGAAATCTGTTGCTCCATCATCAGTCGGTATTGGACAACCCCTTACAGCACCTACAAATAGCTACCGCTCTCCAGAAATGGAACAAATGTTGCAATGTATGCACCAGTCTTCATCTCTGAAAAGAAATTCACGGCAGTCATTCACAAATGTTGACAACTTGCTTCCAGGATCAACTCTCCCTCGAGCTCGCAGACTTTCAAAAAACGGGATGGAAGATCAAAGGTCACAGTACGGCCAGAGTAGAGTTGAGAATCCTGAAACTTTTAGTCAAGTTTCATTTCCCGAATCCAGAGTGTACAAACCATCTGCAGATCAGACGTACCAGGGATCTGGTGCAAGGGACCGGACGAGACGGGGACACCAGTTGGAAGCCCTAATACTCCCGGAGACTGGCATCCCATCACAGTCCTGGCCAGGCAGCAATGTGATGCCTTCCACATGTTCTCGAACATCTTTTTATCAAGGAGGACAACTTTCTTCTATGTCCAGTGTTCATAGCAGAACACTGGAAAACGTAAACCCAGAAAATCTACATGCATCAAACCCTTTCCAAACCGGTTCTTATTCTGCTGGGCAAATGCCCAACCATAGCAGTGGTCGGTACCAGGCCAACAACACAAGTGCTAGGTTGACCACAGGCGAACCGCAGGGTATCTCCAGACATGCTGGTTATATGAGACCTCAGCTGAATAATGGACCCAATACAAGTACAATACCATTTGGACCTAGTGGTAATTTTGGATCCTTTAACAGAATGGGTGCACAGACTTCTATACCATTCCAGGGTAGTGTTAATAACATGGGTTCACATGGTATTCTAGGACCACAGTGTAATAATACCACAGCTTTGCCTGGTAATTTTTCACATACAGGTACGACGGGGCAGTTTAGAAATGCTGTAGGTCCACATGGTATTGTAGGCCCTCAAAATACTTTACCTCCGAACATGCTAGGACCACAGTGTAGCAATATCTCAGGACCACAAAGTACTTTAGGTCCAAACAGTTCTTTACCGCAGAGTATGTTAGGTCCACAGCCGAGTAATACCATAGGACCGCAAAGTACATTAGACCCTCATTGCACTTCTTCAACCACGCAGAGGACATCGGGTGTAAACAGTGCCTCTGGACCACAACAACCATCTTCTGGTGCCCAGTCTAATGAAGCCATCAACAGTTCTGAAAACCATGACAGATTCTCCCCCAGTGTGCAAGACAGGTTTTGGGTTTCACTCGGTGATAAGATACAAAGTGAAGCAGGTAAAATATTCATTATATTTGGCTAGGTTTTTATTTTGCAACAATTACTGTATACCGATAAACTTCCGCCCAGTCAAATATTTGCCGTTTGCCAATAAAATCCATATATGAAGAACATTAACTTGTTCACCCCTGAAATTTCTTAATGGACTGTTCCAACCATTGAATTGGAAGAGTTCATATGTGTCTTTCAGGGGTTGAGTACTAGTTCATGAGAGTAAAGAATAGTACACTACATGCAATATATGGTAATTACATGTGAAGGGCAAAATTAACAGTGGGGGAACATGGAATTTATATGCAAAGGGCAAATATTTTGACAAATTTTGGAGAGCGAAAAAAGCAATAATTAAACGGCGACGAAAAAATCCTGGTGTACAGTATTTTGGCAGTTATTAAATGTTCTTTTTGCAATTTTCAAAAGAAAAGTTGAAATGAGTCCTTGCATATTTGTAATGCAGGAATATCTTGAATTTTGGGAAGCTAGACAGCCTAGCTATAATTCACATGCTCCTCAAACCATGGTACTCTTGAAGAGATTTTGTTATATTTCTAGCAATACTTTGGTATCACAATGATTGAAAACATGTCCCAGGAATACCTAAACGTCCTGATCAGATAGATTGCTAATGAGAGTGGTTCAATATTTACAGATGCCCATCAGATGTTCGTTATGGGCCAGATGATGCAGAGGAAGGCTGTGGAATGGTTCCGTGACACACTTCAACAAACTAGAGGTAATTAGGTTAGGTCAAGATGCATAGAGACATTTTCTCACTATCACTGTATACTGCAGTCAACTTAATTTTCCCTAGATGGACCTTTTTATATGCCTACTCAGAACTAGGTCAAATCTTACAATTGGCATTTTCAGCACTTTTGAACCTTACTTAAATATCTTGGCTTGGTTTGGGATAGGGGGGGTGGGGGGGGTGATATAGGCAAAAGGAGACTATCCTTAAAACAAAGCGCCTTATCCCTTGTTAGTGAAGTAAATATATGAATTTCAAATTCATTTTCAAGAAATAATTTGACTTTCAGGAGTAATAATTAGAAGTTGTTTTTTTTCTTTTGATTTTTTTCCTTAATAATTCAAAACATTTTGTTAAAAAAGGCATCAGAATGGGACTAAGAAGCAGACTTTTTACTTTATCTAAAGATAAAAAAAAGATACCTGGAAGAAATGTATTCTGTATACTGGACCCAAACATGGCGGATGGAAAGTGTGCTTAAAGGCAGGGGTGTTCATGCGTGAAGTTGTCTATTTTTGATAGTTCAATAAAAAGGTTTTGTTTTTAAATGTTTTTCAGTTACCATGGAGAAAATGGACAAAGAGCATAAAGAGGAGATACGAAAAAGGAAAGAAAGTGAAGAGCAAGTCAAAAACAGATTCATCATGTTCAAATCTCTTGTTGGTAAGATCTCCATGAACCCTTTACCTTGCAGTTTCAAATTATCAAATTACCAGAAATGATCTAAAGGGGGTGGAAGCTAGTCATTGATTTGTTTAACCAAGTCTCATAAGTTTAAAGTCTGTTGTCAAATGTAACACTTGACTTGAGAAACTATTAAGTAAAAATGAAAAAATTTCAATCAATTGAGAAAAATATAACTGTAATATCTTTGTTTTCAAACATAAAATTATCGTTTTTAATAGATTATAGGCTGCACAGTAGACAAATATGAGCATTAACTAAATTATGATAATTTTGGTAGTCAATGCTGAAAGGCTCAAATTCAAGTTCTTGTGTCAATGTCTTCTCATGTCTATTAGAAGTGGAGAACTTGACATTGATTAAGCTTAAAAATCTTGTGTGATTTATTGTAAATTTCCTTCTTTTTTCTTCTCAGAAACCTATACCAAGAAACCATCATGACATCAGCAGAATTAGATCAGTTTAAATGGTATTGATTTCAAAATCAAGTGACGTGCAAACAGACACGAGAGCTGATTTTTGGGAGAGATTTAAGGAGCAGACGGTCATCAGGCATAGTGTGGATACAACCAAGAACAACATTTACCTGTTGTTGTGCAGAAAATCTGAAGACAGATTTCACCTGTCAGGCTGGTGTTTTGTGGACAGATCTGAGGACAGATATTTACCAGGTATTGTGTGAGGACAATTGAGCATAGAATTTTACCCGATGGTGTGTTTAGGCATCTGTGGACAAATGATTACCTGGTGTTGTGGAGACATCTAAGGGTAGATTTACCTGGTGTCTTGTAGACGTGTGAGGACAGATGTTTACCTGGTGTCCTGTGGAGTCATCCGAGGACAGATATTTACCTGGTGTAATGTGGAGACATCTGAGGACATATTTATCTGGTGTCCTGTGGAGACATCCGCGGACAGATATTTACCTGGTGACCTGTGGAGACATCCGCGGACAGATGTTTACCTGGTGACCTGTGGAGACATCCGAGGACAGATATTGACCTGGTGTCCGGTGGAGACATCTGAGGACATATTTATCTGGTGTCCTTTGGAGACATCTGAGGACAGATATTTACCTGGTGTAATGTGGAGACATCTGAGGACAGATATTTACCTGGTGTAATGTGGAGACATGTGAGGACAGATGTTTATCTGGTGTCCTGTGGAGACATCCGAGGACATATATTTACCTGGTGTCCTGTGGAGACATCCGAGGACTGATGTTTACCTGGTGTCCTGTGGAGACATGTGAGGACAGATGTTTATCTGGTGTAATGTGGAGACATCTGAGGACAGATATTCACCTGGTGGCCTGTGGAGACATGTGAGGACATGTTTACCTGGTGTCCTGTGGAGACATGTGAGGACAGATGTTTACCTGGTTTCCTGTGGAGACATGTGAGGACAGATGTTTACCTGGTTTCCTGTGGAGACATGTGAAGACAGATGTTTATCTGGTGGCCTGTGGAGACATCCGAGGACAGATATTTACCTGGTGGCCTGTGGAGACATCCGAGGACAGATATTTACCTGGTGTCCTGTGGAGCCATCCGAGGACAGATATTTACCTTGTGTCCTGTGTAGACATGTAAGGACAGATATTTACCTGGTGGCCTGTGGAGACATCCAAGGACAGATATTTACCTTGTGTCCTGTGTAGACATGTAAGGACAGATATTTACCTGGTGGCCTGTGGAGCCATCCGAGGACAGATATTTACCTTGTGTCCTGTGTAGACATGTAAGGACAGATATTTACCTGGTGGCCTGTGGAGACATCCAAGGACAGATATTTACCTTGTGTCCTGTGTAGACATGTAAGGACAGATATTTACCTGGTGGCCTGTGGAGCCATCCGAGGACAGATATTTACCTTGTGTCCTGTGTAGACATGTAAGGACAGATATTTACCTGGTGGCCTGTGGAGACATCCAAGGACAGATATTTACCTTGTGTCCTGTGTAGACATGTAAGGACAGATATTTACCTGGTGGCCTGTGGAGCCATCCGAGGACAGATATTTACCTTGTGTCCTGTGTAGACATGTAAGGACAGATATTTACCTGGTGGCCTGTGGAGACATCCAAGGACAGATATTTACCTTGTGTCCTGTGTAGACATGTAAGGACAGATATTTACCTGGTGGCCTGTGGAGCCATCCGAGGACAGATATTTACCTTGTGTCCTGTGTAGACATGTAAGGACAGATATTTACCTGGTGGCCTGTGGAGACATCCAAGGACAAGTCAATCTGGTGTTATTCAGAGATTTGAAGAAAAGTTGATTGGTCAGCTATTGTTTGGAGACAATGGAGCATAGATGTTTACCAGAGTATGTGTAAAGACACCTGATGGCATCTATAACTGGTGATGTGTGTGTAGTTATATCTGAGGACTGTCATTCATCGGGTGTTGTGAGGAAGAGTAGAAGTGATATTTTTGATCTCAAAATATCAATATCAGCAGTGCTAAAAAATTGTCAAATGTAGATATAGACTATTGACAATAGAGGAATCTTGTCACGATTTCTTAGGGCCATGCTATAGTCTCACCTTTGAAATATGCCGACATATGCTGTGACGCCATAGATTTTACTTGTCAGACTGGTTACTACATGTATATATGGTAAATACAGTGTAGATACTCAAAAACTTTGTGCCAAAAGGTTTGTAAGTACTTATTTACAGTGATAAGTGTAACAAAAGGTTTGTAAGTACTTATTTACAGTGATAAGTGTAACAAAATGTTTCATTGAATGCAGTATGTCCTACTTATTGTGGTTATTCAGTTTCTAAGATTGTGAACTAAACATTGAACCATTTAATACACTCGCGAGTTGTCCCCATGAAAAACAGAGACATAGAAATTTACATATCACATTACATCTACATGTGAGGAAAACTGACGTTTTGACTAGATTTTGTTATTCAATAACTATCAGTTCGTTGAATTATTTTCCTGGGGCAACTTGTCAAAAGTATAACAAAATAATTGAAGAATTTTAAATTAGGTTTATGGATGTTTTGTTCAACATTTCAGAAATCAAGAAACCAAATTAATATGGACAGACTAGTATGATCTATCACCATCATTGCTCAGTGTGATTGCAATTGTGCAAGACATCAAAAAGTTTAGTCCCAAAGTTTACTTCTTACTGTTATATACTAAAAACACACTTGTGTTTCTTGTCATCCTACCTTTACCCTTAATGTTGGGGCTTACCATGCAACTTGATTTTACACAAGCTGTAAGCACTGATCAATAAGTCAGGATATCAGATGTAAAAATTGCTGTTTTGGGTTATTTTTTCCCCCCAGATATTCAAATGATTGGAAACACAATTGCAAGTATATTTTGTTTGGATTCGTGTTCATATATCAATTCAAGAGGAAGACTAATAATATTAGTTCAGATTTTGCAATACTGTTCTTAAAGGTTGTATTAATAAAACTATTAACTGTTCTTTTAATACTTTAAACAGTTGTTGGTTGAATGGCAATACATTTTTCTTTAAAATGGTTTCAGTCGAGTGCTGGTGACTTATGAAAAAGTTAATTAATAAATTTTCAAAATAGTATCAAATAGTTGAATTTACTGTTATAAAGTTAATGAAATTTAAAGTACAATGTAAATAGAAAAAAAATGATTTGTTTTTTTGAAAGGTTGTTTGTCATGCTTATTGATATTATGATGCGCAAATGCAAACATCAACAGAACAAAAAGCATGTGTTTACAGAGAAGAACTGATATGTACAGGGTATGTCCTTCGTATCGGAGTTATTTTTTTTAATATTTTTTTTACCTTGAAATACTCATGTCTGACACGTAACCTCAACTGTATGTGTACTTGTTAATTTATTTATGACCTTGTATATTTGTGCCTTAAAATGTATCTCTGTATTGGTTGGTAGTACTGCTGCAGGTCAGAGATAATGTCACATAATATACGTTAATCAAATGCATCTCTGCTTGCAGTTGAGACTTCAGCTCATGTAGACATTTTTGAGATATTAGTTACAGTTGAACAAATTCAAATCATGTTCCTGTAAATTGTTGTATTTTTTTTCCAGGGCACTCCACAGATTTTACAGGATTTTGCCATTCTGATTCATCGATGTCAGAATTATGAAGTTGTTATTGGTGCTATATGATTAAATGTAAATCTAGCCTACTCCACTGCCATTTCCAGGAGAAATTAGTTATGTGCCTTCATCAATAACCCATACAGCATTTGGGTTATTTATTACTTAAGTAGGTCTCTCAAATCGTACATCTTAAAGCTAGCATTATTAGTTATTAAGTCAGCTATTGACCTGCAGAACTATGGCCAGTTAGTAAGATTCATAATGGCGAAGGCATTTGCCTGCTATTTGTCTTACTGACTCTAAGTGTACAGTTCTACAGTAAACCAGCAACTCGCTTATTGCATTAAGGATAACCTGCTCATCTATTTTACTTATCAAATCTCATGGATCTCAGTTCAAAATTGTCATTAAACTGGAAGATGATTTGGCTGTCAATGACCTCGTTAAATAGTGAGGTCATATACACTGCATCTCAAAACCAATGATTTTTCGACATCCTTGTTCGAGGTGCAATAATTACCATAGGTGTTCATTAAGTAGTAAGAAAATACATAAATTATAAACAGCATCAATGTCCTAAGAATAAGGTTTCCGTACACCTGACCCTATGAAGTTGTAACAGAACATGCTTATAACATTAAAAAACCCAGTCACATCTATTGTGTAAAGATGTATCGTTATCTTGGCCATACATTCCGATAATAGAAATTAACCCCGTACATTTTAGGCGATCAGGTTGAGTAGCATTGATATTTTTATGAGTTTATTGGTTGTATGTTCAAATCAGCGATTGCATAAACAATTTCTAGCTTTAAATTGTGTCTTGTAAAGTTTTCTACGGTTGTAGGAAATTATCAATGTATTTTACCGATGCATAAGCTAATTATTTAATGGTAGCGAACAAATAAAAACCCAATACTGGTACTGAGCTTGATACCTATAGATATGTGTGTGCATGATTTTTGACTTTCAGAAATGTTAACGTGTTTAAATACAATCCTGACAAAATGGCGGTTGGCCTCATTTGAAGCATAGGCATACCTATTTCCAGTAAAAAACACAATCAACGCTGAAATGGTCCAAGTGAGGACATATTGTTTAGTGTTGAGTATTTGCACTTGATTTGCATCATACAAGATTTTAGTTTTGTAAATTAAGTCATTAATATAGTGTTAATGATTTTATCCAGAACTGTATTTTGTAGTTTTTATGCAGAAAAGTTGGATCATGTGAAGTGCTTTCGTTTGAACTAGATTAAGTATCAGGCAAAACTTTAGTTGGATTTAGTGTTTCTCAGATGAAACAAACCCCTGGTATCGCATTGTACTGCCTACCTAAACTTTCTGTTGTCATGAAAACACTTTATTAAATATAAGTGGAATTAAGAAATATTCTGTATTCTATAATATTAAACTATTACTTTTTCCAGACTACAAATGTCAAATTATTTTCAATACACTATTTGAATTATCTGGAAGAAGTGGGTGGGAATCATGTTGAGGAAACATCTCTTGTATGGTTTTTTATCTGGCAGCTGTATGTTTATCAACATACTATTTGACAATTTTGTTACAATTTACACTAACAGATCTATAGTCATTATGTTATTGGGTAGTCTCCCCTTTTCCGATTCATTCATTACTATGTCCAATGTTTCTGCCTTTATGATCTGCTAACTTTTCAGGTTGATGAAATAGTATTTTTTCAATAAATGTGTAATAATTTACCAGTTTTGAAATGTGTTTTTTTATGAATGAATGTGTGCATGAACAACTATAATTTTATAACAATCTGTCCGCCATTTGCTTTCATCATTAGATGTTGCCTTATTTTGATACGCTCGATATCTCATGTAATATTCAATGGAATAACTTCAAACTGTTAAGGAAGGTTAATTACTGCGAGAGCTCAAAAAAGTTTGATAACCACCATTATCTGACAGTAATTTACTGAGCTATGATGTCCCTTTAAACAATTGCTGAAAAAGTGTCCGCTTAATAGCTAGAGTAATTTTCTATGAATTTACTTCAAACTTCATAGGAAGATTAATTACCACGAGAGCTCAAAAAAGTTGGATAACCACCCCTATTAAACCGTAATTTATGGAGCTGTGCCCCCTGATCAATGGAGTGTATCTGACCATATTTAAGAGACTTATTCCCCTTGGTTTCGTTAATGCAATACTTCATGCATTCTTAGATCTACCAGACAAGCATCCCTCCACCCCGATATGTTGAATGATTTCTCATTAAACATCAGTTACACAATACTTCATACATCCATCGTGCGACAGGCGTACTATATTCCGTCTTTGCGTATTGCAGAGTTATCTTCTCTTTAGAGCAGGTGTTGATTGTTACGTCAATGGTTTGTGTGAGAAAATTACGTCGTTTTCTCAAAAATTGATGACGTTACTCTCACAAACAAGTGACATAACAATCAATACCTGCTCCCAAGAGAAGGTAACTCTGCAATACGCAAAGATGGAATAGCACTTTGCCTTAATCTTGTTAAACATTTGGGCAACTCATGCTTTAATGCTACTCCATTTGATCAGTAAATTACCTGTAAGAAGGGTGAGAGTTTTGGGTGCTCGGTCAGTGCCAATTGAACAGGCCTTTGTGGACTTTTGTTGCCATAGCTAGGTCACTCTCCCTTATTGGAACTTCAAGACAATTTGTTTTTGCACTTTTTCGAGATTGCCATCAATAATACACGAAAAAATTCACCTCAGATTGTTGTCATGAAATTATCCATTCCAGCAAAATTAAGATAATTTATTTGAATACCCATGTTTTATACCCCACTGCATCTGGAATTTATTGTTGCTGTGAAAAAATAAAAACACAAGCAACATGGCAGATTTACATCCGATGTAAGGTAATGATTTATGATTTTGAGGATCATTATGTAGTAATGTACATAATATGACATCAAAAAGTTTCCAAAATCAAAAAATAATATTTGTTTGGAGTCTTGGCTTCCTAGAAACAACAAACTAAATTTTTCCAGATTTAATTAAATTGTTTTAAAGTTTATTGTATGCATATTAAATACATGTAAATAAAAGTAAACATCACAGTCTTGACGAAATGTCAAACTTTCTTGATTTAACAAACAAATCACAGTCTTTTGCTCACATGAAAAAACACTCACTGGTAATGAAAAAATATTGCCTATAATAATAATGTATCTCCTGCATACTATCCAAAATTTCATACATACAACATCGGTGCAATGTTTCTTAGATTCACAATGCGAAAGCACAAGTGATAAAACATGACCATTTCATATACATTATACATATATTCAGAAACATTTTATAAAAATATGGTAAATCCCATAGAAATATACAAATAACAAAATGCTTATCACAGACTTTCTGTATACAATTTTGTTTGTCAATGCGGGGAGGTTGATGTTTCCGGAAAAATGCCATCCATCATGCCCTCATAACCAAGGCATAGAAACTTAAAAATTTATGATATTTCGGGAATTGTATCATTTCATTCAACAAGCACTTGTCTTACTTCTTGTGTTTTCCAATAGTTTGTGAATTATTCAGCTTTCGATTTTCTGTTACAGTTGCATACAATAAACCATTTAATATAGATAATGAGGAAGGAGTACAATACTGAAATAATTAAAGGAAGGTGGGGTGAGGGGGGTGACTATTCACTGTACTATGTTATTAATTGCATACTTAAACATATCAAGGTTGAAGTTAAATATTAGGTACAATAACACATGCTTCAACTGGACATTAATGGCTACACTCCAGGAATTTTTTTCCAATCAAAACATGCATACCAACCACGAAAATAATTTATGAGTAAGAAACTGCATTGAAAATTATAAAATGCATAAAAAAACATTAACAATGATCCCTTTTTGATGAAATAATATTTTGGTTTGGTTTGTTTGTGTTTTACGTCCTATTAACAGCTATGGTCATTTAAGGACGCGCCAGGTTTTGGTGGTGTAGGAAAGCCGGGGTTCCTGGAGAAAGACCTACGGCCAGTACCTGGCGACTGCCCCATGTAGGTCTCGAACCCGCGACCCAGTGTTGGAGGGCTAGTGGCTGCAGAATGTCAGACGCCTTAATCACTTGGCCACCAAGGCCCCTAGAAATAATAGTGGAAAGGTCATACTTTCTAATGCAGCTAATTAATGAATGAATTCATTTTGACCGTGATGTGGAGAATTGCGTCAATTTCAAAAAATCAGGAATGACGCTGACAAATCGGATGACTACCTCAAAACAGAATAACTGTAGAGTATGAGTTAGTGTTGTGTAGCTTGTGAAAAAATTAAAAGTGGACTAATTTTACCATATCTGTAGTGTGTAAAGACATATGACTAAAAAAGTATGTACAAATTTATGTTTTGCATAAAAATGTTGGTCTTCCAAAATAAAATCTCTTGTTGATCACATCTTGAGCTCAATGGAGGTATTAAATAATGTACAAAATATACAATTAAATGGGTCATGTCTTGAGCATAAGATAACATCAATTTTAGTTGTTTTAAATTTGAGTACATGTATCTAAAAACAAGAGAAAACAAACACTAAATGGATCAACCCTCTGACCTTTTACACTGCCAATACTTCTGTTTACCAATGTTGCTATACAGGAATTATAAATGCTTAGCATCAAAATGAGAGATGAACACCTTGACAAGGGAAGTAACTCTAAACCAGAAAAAATCCTTGTTGCTCAATCTTCTGAAAGTATGGGATTAAGTCGAAGCAGCAGTACCCTTTAGCTTAATACTACGCCATATTTAGAAACAGACATTATTTCACATATTTCACATATAAACATATAAGAAAGCTCATTCAAAACGCTTTAGCAATTCCTTTCTGTTAAGAATCCTGGGTAATAACACTTCTGAAATCTGTAACTTATGCTTGGGACACTCTTTTTTTCTTGCCTAACTTTATAGGTTTCATAAATACTTTTGAAAAGAAAACTATACTTCGCAAGATTTTAAGACAAAAATAATAGAGATGACATAATTTTTTTCTAAACTATGCTATTCTGATTGTCAAAATATAACGGATTTGAACCCTGGTCCCTAGGTCATTACACTCACTCCATCAACTGAGCTACCTGGGCAGTAGCACAACAGTTATAGCCAAAACAAAATCAATGGCAGGTTAATACATGTATGAAAACTACGGCCGAATTTAATTCTCTAGTGTTTAACCAGCAGTGGGCTGGATCAATCTGTACTTTCATTCACACAATTTCTATGAAGGGCAGATAACTCATATCTTGATCAGTGAAGCACTGTAGTTGAGGATAAGGTTAACTTGTTCTGATGGAAGATTCATGAAACTCAAGGTATTCACAACATCTGCTATATTCTTGCTCATGTAGGTTAAACATACTAGTTCACACTCTCCTGTAAATAAAAAGATAAAAATATATGAATATATTATCCATCGAAAAAAACAAATGCCTTATAGTGTATAATACAATCGTAAGGTCCTGTAAATCACTTTTGAGTCTGCCTCATGATGAGTGTAAATTTTTACTGTGAATTATATCAAATGGGAAATAAAGCAATGTCAGCTCAAGATAGACTCGGACAATTTTGTGATATTAGGGTCAGGGTCTTCATAATTAAAACAGAAATGATAAATGACAATTTTAAATTGGACAATTCTCAACAATCACCAAATGTTTCTA
The DNA here is from genome assembly GCF_002113885.1 of Mizuhopecten yessoensis. Taxonomy (NCBI): domain Eukaryota; kingdom Metazoa; phylum Mollusca; class Bivalvia; order Pectinida; family Pectinidae; genus Mizuhopecten; species Mizuhopecten yessoensis. Next base: position 1,344,187 of record NW_018405386.1, on the reverse strand, counting down.
TGAACGCCTAAGATGTGAAGCTATAACATGATGAGTGTTGATATCACTACCGGAAGTATTTATCGGATTCATCCTGCTGATGTTCTTGTTGGAAATTTACACACTACAGTATTCTAAAAACTATTTATGATTTTGTAAATCTGACAATGCAAGTTTACGAACCTGCAAAGTTATGCTCCTTTTGAAATGTTCATAGTTCCTGGAAACTTGTTTACACTGATAATTCAAGTTAAGGACCACCACATAACATAATGGTCCTCATCTAGACATCCCCTTACAGACAGGGAGTACAATATCAGATACCATTGCTGTGATATTACAAAATGACTGTCCCTCTGTCATCATAAAGCTATCAGACCTGCATGTGGTCAGACTACAGAGTTAAACAGGGACCACAAACAGCTAACATGCAGTGTGTCATGCCTTGGGTAGTACATGTATCTGCTGGTCAGGACCCAGATCTGTCTCACAGGGGGAAGATAATGGCTAGGGACCACGAACAGCTGATATCCTACCAGACAGGACTCAGACATTTCTCACAGGGGAAGATAATGGCTAGGGACCACAAACAGCTGATATTCTACAGGTCAGCCCCAGACATGTCTCACAGGGGAAGATAATGGCTAGGGACCACGAACAGCTGATATCCTACAGGTTAGCCCCAGACATGTCTCACAGGGGGAAGATAATGGTTAGGGACCACAAACAGCTGATATTCTACCAGTCAGGACCCAGACATATCTCACAGGGGAAGAGAATGGCTAGGGACCACTAACAGCTGATATTCTACCAGTCAGGATCCAGACATTTCTCACAGGGGAAGATAATGGCTAGGGACCACAAACAGCTGATATTCTACAGGTCAGCCCCAGACATGTCTCACAGGGGAAGATAATGGTTAGGGACCATGAACAGCTGATATCCTACAGGTTAGCTCCAGACATGTCCCACAGGGGAAGATAATGGCTAGGGACCACAAACAGCTGATATTCTACCAGTCAGATCCCAGACATATCTCACAGGGGGAAGATAATCGCTAGGGACCACAAACAGCTGATATCCTACAAGTCAGAACCCAGACCTGTCTCACAGGGGAAGATAATGGCTAGGGACCACGAACAGCTGATATCCTACCAGTCAGGTCCCAGATCTGTCTCACAGGGGGAAGATAATGGCTAGGGACCATGAACAGCTGATATCCTACCAGTCAGGACCCAGATCTGTCTCACAGGGGGAAGATAATGGCTAGAGACCACAAACAGCTGATATCCTACCAGTCAGGACCCAGATCTGTCTCACAGGGGAAGATAATGGCTAGGGACCATGAACAGCTGATATCCTACCAGTCAGGACCCAGATCTGTCTCACAGGGGAAGATAATGGCTAGGGACCATGAACAGCTGATATCCTACCAGTCAGGACCCAGATCTGTCTCACAGGGGAAGATAATGGCTAGGGACCATGAACAGCTGATATCCTACCAGTCAGGACCCAGATCTGTCTCACAGGGGAAGATAATGGCTAGGGACCATGAACAGCTGATATCCTACCAGTCAGGACCCAGATCTGTCTCACAGGGGAAGATAATGGCTAGGGACCATGAACAGCTGATATCCTACCAGTCAGGACCCAGATCTGTCTCACAGGGGAAGATAATGGCTAGGGACCATGAACAGCTGATATCCTACCAGTCAGGACCCAGATCTGTCTCACAGGGGAAGATAATGGCTAGGGACCATGAACAGCTGATATCCTACCAGTCAGGACCCAGATCTGTCTCACAGGGGAAGATAATGGCTAGGGACCATGAACAGCTGATATCCTACCAGTCAGGACCCAGATCTGTCTCACAGGGGAAGATAATGGCTAGGGACCATGAACAGCTGATATCCTACCAGTCAGGACCCAGATCTGTCTCACAGGGGAAGATAATGGCTAGGGACCATGAACAGCTGATATCCTACCAGTCAGGACCCAGATCTGTCTCACAGGGGAAGATAATGGCTAGGGACCATGAACAGCTGATATCCTACCAGTCAGGACCCAGATCTGTCTCACAGGGGAAGATAATGGCTAGGGACCATGAACAGCTGATATCCTACCAGTCAGGACCCAGATCTGTCTCACAGGGGAAGATAATGGCTAGGGACCATGAACAGCTGATATCCTACCAGTCAGGACCCAGATCTGTCTCACAGGGGGAAGATAATGGCTAGGGACCATGAACAGCTGATATTCTACCAGTCATCTTAAATTTAAATCGTGGTCTCATCTATATATGTGGACTTAGATGTGAATATAGAGGCAGATATGCCTGCGTTCAGAATAAACTAAGTTAAAGATATGTATAATTAGGCCTATATAAATATCCCCTAAGTATAGGAGAAGAAGTAAGAAATAGCAGGGAAACTATTGTTATGTGTAACTTTACTTTTATAGCATTAACTAAATCAAAATGTTTTTGTAAAAATGAATGTTATTAGTATACCTGTGTATTTTACGCACCCCCCACTTTGGGTATTAAATTTCGGAAAAAAAGGTGCGCAAATTACATGGGTTTTTATGGTACTACTGATCTTGGTTATCTCAAATATTTCTGTAAGATATATACTAATCATGTGGACTGATTATTTTTTCCATATCACTCTTTAGGATCACAGTGCACATGTGGTTCACAACAAGGTAGTTTCATGGATGAGTGGAAAGTGTGATGCTATTAGGAATCCAGGGTGAGCATAATTATTTGTGCATGTGATTTACCTGGTACTAGAAATAGTGAAAAGGTATAGAAACGCATCATCAGATTTTGTTTAATTTTACACCATTCCTAAATCTTATTATCAAATATGTTTTGGCTTTATAACAAAGAAAATTCTAAGGAACTGACTATTTACTTCTTAGATTCATGTTAATGAACAAGCATATTATCCTATCGGGAACCATCTGCACTTTCAGTGAATGAGCCGAAAAGTGCTGGCAGTTCCCGATTGGCTGCAGCTAATTGTTTAGCAAAAATATTTGTCTGCCCATAATATTGCAATTGCAATACATTCAATGGTGTCTGTAGGTGATGATGGAACAATATACTCCAATTCTCATTGAGATATCTGTTACAGTTTAAAAAGCACTTCTTCAGAAACAGGAGTTGACCAATTATTACATGACAGTGACAATGGTAATGATGTATTTTAATGGACTTGATGGAACTGGTACTTTTCAATGATAACACTCTACACTCTGTTTTGAAAGGTGTAGCAGACGACATTTTTACCTGTAACTGAGCAGGTAGAATATAACCGCTCTCATTAGCAGTCATGGGTATGATCACTTGACCTGCAGCCCTCAGAACAGAAACACCTCAGGGAAATGATGTTACAGAGCAGAAACACCTCAGGGAAATGATGTTACAGAGCAGAAAGGAAAGAGAGGTAAGATTATGCAGTATCTACAAAGGTTTTACTGGTGTATGTCCACCATCCTTTTGTAACAGGAAAGAGAGATGTGTGCTTTCACAAATTCACAGGGAATTGAACCAGTTCCCTCGAAGGTTCCTTGTCCGCTACTCTACCAAATGAGCTAAAGCGAAAGTCCGTCTAGTGCAAAGTTAGGTTATCGTAATTCTATGTACAATAAAAACCAGCCAAACTTTCATCACTCGCCATGGTGGGCTTCACATCACAACTGTGCAAGTTTTAACACATTCACCCCTGAAATTTCATAATGAGCTATTCCAACCTTTGAATTGGAAGGGTTAAAATGGGTCTTCAGGGGTGAATAAGTTAAATCACAATTGTAGGGGCCTTGGTATGTTACAGTTGTGTGGGCTTTAAATCAAACTTGTGGGCACATTTTTATTGATTGAGTATATTCTACCTAAAGTACACTTTTCCTGTATCCATGCATAGAAAGTTCATGGCTCTGGTACAGCCCTATCAGCACTAAGCATTGGTATCACCCAATACATCTTACTCTACATATTATTTCAAATTTTTTAATTAATGAAAATGGAACAAATGATGATACTGAAAACGCCTTTTGAATAAGAAAAGAAAGTGAGAATTACACAGTATATATGAATTTCAATAAAAATGAAATAACAGTTTCACCTGTAAGAATAATGAGACAGTCTGGAGGAGGTGAAGTTTGTTAAATCTGCAGTTTTGTGGTCATCATCTGGATGAGTTCAATAACATTCTCCTGGTGTAGTGTCATAAAGCTCTCCGTCCTTACAACCTCCGACATATTGCATCGCATGAACTCCGTACAAACTGTCTTTAAATCATCTATAAACAAACATTCTCCTTGTTAACAACAAATTTACAGACTGCAGTAAAATGAACCAAAGGTGTTATACGAGGTATAAGTAGCAGTGAAATTTAATTTAAATGAAAAATAACAGACTATGTAATGAAGAACCCGTGTCACATAAGATTTTCATCGGGGGATGAGTATTTTATACATAAAATACTCATCGGGATAGGTATCTTATGTGGATGAATATTTTATAGGACACCGGAACTGTAGCTTAATATTGATAATGCCTTTAATGACAGAACATGATCAGTAATTGTGTTTTTTAATCATGACATTTGACCTTAGTGGCTGACCATGAACTTTAACCTTAGTTGTTGATTTAAAGTTTTGATTGTGTTTATTAAACCTTTGAAATATCTGTAGGCGCAATTAGTATGAAGTTTGGGAATGGAGTCCTTTACAAGTAGGATAATATTTTGAATTTGACCTTAAATTATGACCTTGACCTTTGAGTGTATATCAAATTATTTTTGAATTGTTCCATTTCAATTATTGCCTATACATACAAAAGATGGTATTATATTTGACTCCTGATTATGTTTTTGACATTTGGGATTTATTTTTTGTATCTGGTCAGGAAGAACACATTCCTATGAAGATTTGATCCACAAAAAGTCAACAATACCCAAACAAAAGCAGTTGAAAATGGCATGTACTGGCTATACCAGAAATTGTGACAGAATAATGCAACTAAAATATCTACAGGTTGAATTTTTGTGTAACAGACTGTTACAAAAGGATTAAAAGCAGTAAAGAATGAAGAACCAAATGAAAAATGAGGATGAAGCAAATTTAGGATCTTCTTGATTTTGATAAATTAACCTAACATTTTGTCAGTCATCCATGTTATTCAAGGATGTAATCATTGAAGCAGAACGCAAGCTTAGTATATTGAAAATCGGAGATCAGATATTTACTATAATATTGTTATGGTCATATACACAAAGTAATAGTAAAAGGTCATTTGTTCATGAAAATAGGGCTGAGTATTTACCTTATAATGTCTGTGTCATGTTCATGAGCTTAGACTTTGGAATCGAACAAGCAAACGAAACTTGAGATTTTGTATTCAAAACAAAAACGTTTTTATTTTTACACATTTTTTTGCATCCTTTATCTGCCCACCTATCTTAACTAAATTAGACAATTTTTTACCCCATACATGCGTTTAGCTGTAATTATTTAGCAGTCAGGTGAAACACGACTGATTTATAGTAGGTGCAATAGGTATTAATGTTTTTTACAATCACCACAACTTAGGCTTATGTCAAACATCTTAGTAGTGTTACTCGGTGATAAGGTTAATAAAACAGTTACTCAGAGTTAATTGTCTCGAAACATTTGTTTATTTGGTAGTTTACTTAGAAAAATTGTTAAATATGGTACAAAAATGATTCCATGCTACTTTCCCAACTAGGAAAGAATTTCAGAAATTATATGAATTACTGATTATGTCTATAATCCATGGATGGAAAAGTGCTGATCATACATGTGTTTTAGTCATATCCTGTAAACCATGGAACTCTCGTACCGTACGTACATTGGATGTTCTTTTGCAATTTTGTATGTTTAATTGTTTTGCGAGACATATTTTTATTATCTGCTTGTGTGCTTGAACTTGACTGTTTTAAATGTTTTGCTACATGTGTACAACCACAACAAGAGGCCCTATGGGCCTGAATCGCTCACCTGGTATAAATTTCACACCCAAAACCTTCAACGTGGACAAAGGAAATATTAAGCAGCAGACTAAATATCACCATCATGGGCCTTTTGGTTATCAAGAAGATTCTTTTTTTAAACATTTGATTCCTGTGACTTTGAAAATTGGTTAAGGTTATTTATTTCAACAAAATTTGTCATCACTCAGGGTCCTTCAGGTATTAAGAAGAAATATTTTTAAGTACTGTAGCCTTGAAAGTGGTTCAAGGTCATTCATCTACCAAACTTTGTAGCCCTTCATCTCAGCATGTTACTGGCCAAATACATTTTCATCCTAGACATTTTGCTTATAAAGAAGTTGTTTGAAGAATTTTTTGCACTAGGTTAACATTTTGCACCCCCGACCTTGAAAGTCAGTAATTTGGAGGTTTGGGTTATTCAGAAGAATTTGTTTGAAGATCTTATTAAACATTTGATCCCAGTGAACTTGAAAGTGATTTAAAGTGTGGCCCTTCATCCCAGTATGCTAAATATCATCACCAAGTGCCTTTTGGTAATTCAGAAGAATTTGTTTGAAGATTTTTTTAAACAATTGACCCCAGTGACCTTGAAAGTTGGTCAAAGTCATCGTTTGAACAACATGGTAGCCCTTCATTCCAGTATTCCACTGGCCAAATATCATCACACTGAGTCTTCTGGTTAGGTATTCAGAAGATGTTGTTTGAAGATTTTAACATATTTGACCCCAGTGCAGTGACCTTGAAAGCAAGTCAATGTTATTCAGTTGAACAAGCTTGGTAGCCCTTCATCCAAGTTTACCACTGCCCAAATAACTGTCACCTTAGTCCTATTGGTTATTGACAAGAAGTTGTTTAAAGTAAAAAGTTGACACCAGACGGACAGCTGGATGATGCACAGACAACGAACGCTGAATCATGGCATTAGCTAACTTAGCCTCTCAGGCCAGGAGAACTAAAAAATGTGACAAAAAGCAGCAAATGTTTCATGTTATACAGAATATGCATGGACGCTAAAAATGTTATCTTATTTTTATAGGAAAAAGGAACAAAATTTTGGAGGGAAAAGCATCAGAATGAAAAAGTTTTAACTAAACTTACCCATGGTAGGCAATTTGCTTATAGCAGCCATGTAGATGTCCACAACATTGTTAACACTCAATTTTGAGGCAATCTCACGAACAGTCAGTGCTTGTAAACCATTCAAGTCAAATAGGTCTGCAGCTGTAATTAAAATAAAAAAAATAAAATAAACGTGACTTCAAAAAAAAAAAAATCAAAATGCTGAATACAGTGCACAAGTAAAACCATGTTCTTTATATTTTTGTTGTTGATTTTTTGTTGTTGCACCCACATATTTCAACACCTTTTCTGCATATTTATTTCATTTTCCATAGCATTAAAAGATTGTGCTCAAGTTAACAAAAAATAACACTGTATAAAACAGTAAAATATATTTTTGCCAATCTCTTTGTCTCTCACATAATTTATGGAAATCAAAAATGTTTAGATTAAATTTAAATGCAGAAAGTGACTAAAGAGGAGATGATGAGAATAATTAGATGATCTACAATTGTCTTACCTCTCCATAGGTCTGTTAGTAAGAGGCAGGAGGTGTTGGGTGGGATTTTGTTTGTGTACACAAAATGTAACATAGCTCGGAAAGATTCAGCACTGATGTCACTAAACGTGATGGGTTCCTGAAATACAACCAACATGCCATCATTTATGACGGACAGACTTTTGAATTAATGATACAAGATTTCTTAATACAGCAGATGAGTCTAATGTTTCCATTGGTCCTGATTTTCCCTTCTTTATATCTCACAAGAGTGTAGCGAAAAAACTGTACAGTCGAACATAGTGGTAGTGTCGAGAACATATTCCAGTCCCTATCTTAAAATGTGTGTACATCAATATACCAACACCGTTTCAACACAGACATCATCACATCCTCGGAATTCTAGTTGTTATACTCTATAGCTTATTATTTTCTCTGTACCCCATGAATATGGCATGATGAAATCAAAGGCATGCAGTCAGTTATTTGATTGGTTCCAGGTATATACCTCGCCTGTCTTTTGAAGATAACAGAGGAGTGACACCCAACTTTCCAGCTGGTCAATTTTGCCGTTAGGCTGCAGCGCAATTCTTTTCATGTACATCAAAGAATTAAACTAGTCTACGTGTATTATCTGATAGGTGGCGTACACAGAGTCTAAGTTTCGTCCCGACATAGTGTGCAAAGAAATTAAAAGAGCGTAACAATTTTGAATCTTGAAGATGATTTTAATTGTCAAATGCCTTGATCACTTAAAACTTATCTTCCAACTTTCTGATCCATCTTTGGCTATTGAGTCATCAAAATTTATAACTATTTTATGTATTACAATAAAGCTCTGTAGTATAATGGACATAAAACAAGAGGTTCAAGGGACCTGTAATTCTCACCTGTTACGTACAGCTGGCAAAATGTATTTAAGGATCCCTGTCCCAATGCACTCTTGTTTTCCTAAATACAGTTACCTCCCCTTAACTTATATTTTGATATAAAGTAAAACCTTGTTATACTGCCACCATTTTTCCAGAGATATGTTGGTGTTATGAAGGGGTTTGGCAATACATTGAGGGAAACATATAAAGGGAAAAAAGACCCTTGTCTAGCGAAGATGTCTACAAAGTTGTTCTTACACAATCTGATTAAAATCATCTGTTACATGGCTTCATTGACTTCGTATTTTTCAGGCATAGTACGATGTTAATGAAGCCAATATGTATCAGATGATTTTAATCAGATTGGTTCTTACAGATTATTATAGAATAATTCATTAAAAGTCACGTGTAAAAACTTTTTTGGCACATCGAAGTGACAATTATTAATTTAATCACCTTTTGCAGGACGTCAATTAGGTGATTTCATAACAAATATTACACATTTTTTTAAATATTACAAAATGATGAAAACAACATTTTTACCAGAGAATTTTTTTCCTTGAAGTCACTGGTGAAGAGAACGTTGAAGAACTGCGAACGCACTGACAGAATCGATTTGTGTGCGTAGAATCTTTCTTTACCAACAAGAAACTGGATGTCACTGAATTTCTCGTTGTTGACCAATTTCTCTAAAGCATCTGATAGATCCTCTTGGTCAGGTGCCATGGCTGGAAGATGCATCATGATAACATAATTGTTAAATATGGGATCTCAATGATTTAAAAAAAAATAATCAAGATACACTTTCATATATCTTTCTGTAAATTAAAAGACAGGTATTTATGAAAAGTAAATAACTAATTTGATACTAGAAAAAAAATGAACATGCAGAACACTTTTTTTTTTTCAATGGTGAAATATTCTAAAAATAGTTCTTTAGTGGTACTGTAAGTTTACTCACATCATATATTCCACTTTATATCACATCGCAAATATCACTTTTCAGTTAATATAAAGTTTTCTTGAAAAGTCATTATCCTGCTTTATAACAGGGGTATACATACATTAAACACCCTTGTTGCAGGGAAATACGATTCTTTGTTTCTCTGAGATTAATTTTGTTTCGTGACGGAGAAGCCCGAAATAAACATGATTAATCGAGGATATAGATATTTTTATTTAAGCTGAAATAAAACAATAATCCAATAGTTAAGATGATACCTTTGTTTCCTTCTGTTTCAGTCATTCTGAATTCAGTACAGAGAACGATTGAACAGTCTACCAGTAACGGAGAGGGCGTAATTGGTCTTAATATGCCTTTATTTATTCGAAATATTTATATGTATTTGATACTACAGGTACTAGATATGTTAAACATTTTTCTGGGTTTAGCATTTCATAACTCAAAATGATTTATTTTCAAAATATATTTGGCTGTAATAATTATTCAGGACAGACATGGTTTTAAGATATTCAGGAACTGCAAATTGCTTTTAAGTCTCAATGTCTGAAAAACTAACAGATACTTAAACTACCAGGCTATTGAAAACAAAACTTTCACTTCATTTTTAGATATTGAACACTTACGTAAGTCATATTTTCTCCCCACAATCATAATAGCATCAATTTCGGCCCAAGTTCCACTGGTAGAACAATCCGTTTCTACCCGTAGTTCATCTGTTTGGAACTTTGTTTTCTGTAATATACAAAACAGATAGAGATTCTATTGAAAACTGTGTGTCATTGTAGGATGTACTGTGATAAAAAAAAAAGTTTCAGACTAATCTGATTATTTCTCAAATGAAGTGCAAATTTTTTAGTGCATCACAACACAAAAGAATATGTGAATGGGAAAATCATTTAAAGGTTTCATCTTTGAGAGAAAAAATCATTTATGTCACTACGTCAATATGCATATTTCAGTGGTAACCTTATTTTAGCGGGTTTTCTTTCTGCTTTAAATATTGCACTTGCACTGTACTTATTGAAATTTCTGTACATAGTTTTCTATAGCACAGTGGACGCTCGGGATCAGTGTTTTCAAACGGTTTACCTGTATTTTGAGGTTTAACCATTAAATGATGACACTCAAAATACTTTGCACGACGCATGGGATTAGGGTGCACAGCGAAATTTAACCCCCGCGAAAATGTACTGAATCTGATGTCGTGAAATATTGACCCCGCAAATTTAAAGCGCTATACAGTAGACAGATTTTGATTTTAATTAGTAAATACATACCACTATGTCTGGTTTAAATATACGACTTGTGTGAATATCTTCTGTTTTAGCAGCTGTCCAAATGTTTATCCAAGTTTTATCTGGGCCTCTTGCCTTTATGCATCGCACAGATCCAGCGTGATAAGTCTCATAAATGTGTACCTCGTCTACGTAAACTTTATGTTCAAATCCGACCTGCAAAGAAATAATCAAGTTAACAAATTTATAATGTCATGACATTGAGCTTAACCCTACCAGGTACATTCACCCCTTAAGACACATTTGAACTCTTCAATTTCAAAGGCTGGAATAGTTCATTATGGAATTTCAGGGGTAAATAATAAATTATGCTGGGAAATATTTGTCGCAATGTTAATTTCACCATTTTTGCCCTCTGACATATGGGCAAATAAACTGGTACAAAGCATTCTGTATAGTAAATAAATGTAAAAGGCAAAATTAACTAAGGGCAAAATTAACTAAGGGCAAAATTAACACTAGGTGAAATTAACACTGGGCTATATTTACACTAGGTGAAATTAACACAGGGCGATATTAACACTAGGTGAAATTTACACGGGACGATATTAACACTAGGTGAAATTAACACAGGGCGATATTAAATAAGGGCAAAATGAACAGTAGGCGAAATAAACACAGGGCGATTTATTAACACTAGGTAAAATTAACACAGGGCGATATTAACACTAGGTGAAATTAACACAGGGCGATATTAACACTAGGTGAAATTTACACGGGACGATATTAACACTAGGTGAAATTAACACAGGGCGATATTAAATAAGGGCAAAATGAACAGTAGGCGAAATAAACACAGGGCGATTTATTAACACTAGGTAAAATTAACACAGGGCGATATTAACACTAGGTGAAATTAACACAGGGCGATATTAACACTAGGTGAAATTAACACGGGACGATATTAACACTAGGTGAAATTAACACAGGGCGATATTAAATAAGGGCAAAATGAACAGTAGGCGAAATAAACACAGGGCGATTTATTAACACTAGGTAAAATTAACACAGGGCGATATTAACACTAGGTGAAATTAACACAGGGCGATATTAACACTAGGTGAAATTAACACTAGGCGAAATTAACACAGGGCGATATTAACAAAGGGCAAAATTAACACTGGGTGATATAAACACTGGGTGAATATGGATTATACAGGTGAAGAGAAAAAGTTTGAACAGGCAAAAGTTTCACAATTAACAGTATATTTCTTATGGTGTGTTTATTTTTGCATTAATTCATGAGGAGAAAATATCCTGAATTCTGATCTCTTTTTTATTGCATTTTCAAATCCTCCTGAACATGTAAATTAAAAAATAAATCATAAAAATTTACATTCACCAAAAAATATCAGATAAACATTGTGATGTAATGGAACAGATCTGAATGGGGTTGATATAGCTAGTGACAAGGAAGCTCAATTGGTAAGAGTGTTCATCTAGAGTTCAAAGGTCCCGGGTTCAAATCCCAGTCTGGCTATGTATTTATCTGCTCCTGTTACAGTGGTGCCTGTGACCAACCCTTGTTAAAGCATTGGATGTATGCTTGGTAAGGTAGGACCAAAACCTGGGTTGTATATAGTTCGGGGATGAAGACTTAGGAAAAGGAGGTAGGAATGTAGCAGAACTGTATTGAGTTGATAATTGGCAACCAGGTTGAGCTTAATTAGTTAGAGAATGTAATACCAATCCATGACTGAAATAAGTGTTTAGAAAGTTTCATGGTGTTTCTTATTTTGTCAGCTTTATCAAGTCTACTTAATCTTTACTTACCTCTATAAATTGGTCACCATTACATTCACCCTGGGCCCATGAACCGCGGATATCACCGTACCGTGGGTAAACTTTTGGTGGTCCAATCACACATTTTGCCGCCCAGCTACAATTCAAACACACTTCTTAAAGATCTTATATACTTGGATAACATCCCCCCCACCTTTTTTTTTGTTGTGTCAATATATTTCACCCCTAACCCTTCCACCCCTATGTAACTTTAGTAGACTCTACCATGCATTGATATGGAGGGGTCCATTATGGTCTACAGTGGTGAAAGGGTTAAGGTGTACTGTGCCAGGGGACTAACACATAATATCAGACTTCAAGTGAGGGGTAGGCTTATGATTGGACCATGAAATAACAGTTGATATATCTACTGAACTGTTATAGATGTGGGTTGACTTATTACAAAGAATCTCAAATTTTATTACCAAATAGAATATACTTGAGAAAAGGCCAAAGAAGAAATATTGCTTTTTCCAGTTACCCCATTTATCCTAATTATTTAGTTTTGGCAATTTTCAAGGAAGCAGTGTTTAAGTCAAGATCACTCTGCTATATAAACCTTATATAAAATGATTTAAAAAGAAAAGGCAATTTCAGACATGTAACAGGAAATAAATAGTTTTTTGTTTGTTTTTGTTTTGGCCTAAATTGACTATATATGATTCATACCAGTAACCAATCACTTATTTATATAATATCCCTTCATTATGCATTGTATATATATCATTTAACCTTTATTTTGTTAATTTGCTTGCAGTTCATCATTTTTAACATATTTTTTTTTTATATCAAAATATTATATATAAAAGTGAAACATCTGAAGCAAACTCCAGCAGGACTTTCAGATTGTATACAGTGGACCTGTAGCTAGAGGTCTGGTTCATATACATAGTATGCTGTATTACACAGGGTTTGGTGTAGACAGGTTACACAGCCCATCTGTGGATCCATATCATTTGTCCCAAATGGATTGTTGGGATATTTATATGGGTATTTCCATGTATGAGTATTTATGTCCATCAAATTTTACAATTCAGTGGCAGATCTTGCAAACTATCGGGGTGGGGGGTGTGGGGGGTNGGAAAAATAAAGGAAAATGGTGAAAAAACATGATTTTTAAATAAAATTCTCAGGGTGGGGGAGGTGTTCTTGAAGCCCAAAAACCCCTCTGGATCCACCTCTCCTGATCATATGTTTATTGTAACCCACCCAACTCTGAACAAAATTCATCTATCTTATCTTATGGTTAAACTTACCTAACACCATCATACTCAGAAGAGAAATTGCAGACGCGGTTCACCCACAGTTCACTTTTGTCAATGTCTGCAGGACCCTTTCCTCTGCATTTAGCAGCCATATTTAAAATATAACAAGCTGAAAAGTGATAAGGTTGGACCATTAGGTGGAATAAGAAATTTAGAGGAAAGTCCATTATATAACTGCAGATTAGTTGAAAGTACCCATCATTTTTTACTATCGTGTGACAATTATACCACATTCAGACAAAATACACTCCATCAGTCATAGATATTATTCTTACTGAAAAAACACTTCTATGGGGTAATGATATTTACTCCAAACAAAAAAATGAGGAAATAATTTTGACACTCCAAATTTATATCAAACTAAGTAAACGTTTTAGCTAATATTTGTGTACCAATTGTTTTTAATATATGGCAAGTTATTGTGTTGTATCATTTAATGGTACTCAGTACAATAAGGTGACCTGTACTTATAGACTAGCAATTTATGGCGTCATAAAACATGTCTATTATCATTCTATTCACCACATGTACATGTATATATGTTATCTGTTAAACCTTATTATTATTCATTCCATATTGAAATAAGGTGTTCTCTAGTACCGAAGATTCATTTGCCTTTTGATTTGTTTGGGAAAGGAATTAATATAAGCTCCAAGCTTGTTTTCCCATATTTATATTTGTATTTGTAATATTGTTGACTATTGAATAAAATATTGTTTAAATTAAACTAAGAAAACTGTGGTTCATGTCACGGGCGTAACTACTAGATTTTTCAGTGCACTCGACTTAGACATCACACATACATAATTAGCACCAGCAAGTGTCCCATAGACGTTCGGGTCCCTGTGTATATATACTGGAATGCAGTTTACCTCGAACCCCTGTGTTCCACACATATCGATCAGACCTGCAAAATCGTAGTCGAACTTGAGTTGGACATTACTATAAACTAATGGATGTATTAATTACTTGTCTTGAACAATTAGAATGACGGGTCAAATAATGTTATTTAGATGTCATTATTTCATCTCTCCGTCCTACACATACTTGTCTGGTCTGTCAGATAATTACGTACCGTGTTTACGAGTTGATTTCCCCTTCGATACTGTTAGTACTAGTACTGTCGAGTTAACAATGCGGTTATAGGTCATTTCTATAAATAACGCACTTGTGTATAAACCTGTACGCTACCCAGCGATTGCTTGAGCTGAAGCCTTAATGAACATTGCATGGCTCAGAGACGTCTCTGCCGTTGGGTTAGCTGGTCAGGGGTGCCACAGTAACTGGACACTCATATGATCAATATAGTATTACTACAGACATGTTACGATTATTGGCAAATAACAATAATAATAGAAGAATTCACGCATTATGTATACATAGTATTTGTGTACGATCATGTCCATTATCATTGACCAGTGACGTATATAATACATTAACTTTATACGTCTCTGCATTGACTTATATATATATCACATATTCCATATCATCTATTCGTTATCTCTTTTATTATTTTAACCCCCTTTTTTATTATCTACACACACAATGCGAATGCTTTTAAAATGAACCATTTTATCTTCGCTACTCACATGTTTGTTAAAAAAATAAAAAATAAAATAAAAAAATCACCGTGGCCCTAAATGACCACAGCCGTCGATGGGCCGTTAAACATAAACAAACAAACAAATCATGTCCAGCATTTGCTACATACCTATTACGAAAATAAATCTGGCGCCACATTACAGACGAAATTATCATGTCCTTCATTACAACTGCCATTAATATTTATTTTGTTAACAGTGAGAATATTTTAAACAAGAGGCCTGTTCAATACTATTGACATAACATCTCGTGTCTGTGACTCAAATGTTGAATTTAACCAACTTCATTCATAGTAAACAAGCTGACACTAAACAGACTAAATGTCGTTGCATACTTATCAACCTTTGATGGGAGATTTTAATCAATATATTACTAACGTAAATTTCAATTGAATCATTGTCTTTCGAGTAAAATGAACAAACTTGATAGCTCTAGATTGCATAACTATGTATATCAAAAAAGTCATCTGGCTTATTAAGAAATAATTTTGAGATTTTCACTCATTTGACCCCCTGACCTGTAGTATACGTCTCTGCCCTGACCTTAAAGGTGAATCAGCATAATTTATTTGAGAAAACTTAAAAAGCCATCCAATTACCCTCTGTGTAACATGTCAAATATAATAACCCTGAAGTATTTTTGTTATTCAAAGAAGTTGCGTAGATGTTTTAAAATATACTTGATCGATTTGATCTTGAAAGGGAGTCAGTGTCATTCATTTTACTCTTGTCTTGTCTCTCACTCTGTCACATCAACAACTCATGTCTCTCCATCTATCATGTCAACAATCCCTATGTCACGTCAACAACTCATGTCTCCCTCTCTATAACGTCAACAACTCGTCTCACTCTCTATAACGTCGACAATTCATGTCTCCCTCTATATAACTTCAACAACTCATGTCTCCCTCTCTATAACGTCAACAACTCATATCCCCTCTCTATGATGTCGACAACTTATGTCCCCCTCTCTATTACGTCAACAACTCATGTCTCCCTCTCAATAACGCCAACAACTCATGTTCCCCTCTCTATCACTTCAACAACTCATGTCTCCCCAACAATTCATGTCTCCCCAACAACTCATGTCTCCCTCTCTGTAACGTCGACAACTCTTGTCTCCCTCTCTGTAACGTCAACATCTCATGCCCTCTCTTTATAATGCCAACAACTAATGTTTCCCTCTCTATAACGTCGGCAACTCGGGTCCCCCTCTCTATAACGTCAGCAAATCGGGTCACCCCATCTGTAACGTCAACAACTCATGTATCCCTCTATATAACGCCAACAACTCATGTCTCCCTCTCTATAACGACAATAACTCATGTCCCCTCTCTATAACGCTGACAACTCATATCTCCCTCTCTATAATGTCAATAACTCGTGTCTCCCTCTCTGCAACATCGACAACTCCTGGCTCCCTCTCTATAACGTCAGCAACTCATGCCTCTGTCTATGTCACGTCAACAACTCGGGTATACCCCTATGTAACGCAAACAACTCATGTCTCCCTCTCTATAACGTCAACAACTCATGTCCCCTCTCTATAACGTCGACAACTTATATCTCCCTCTCTATAACGTCAACAACTCGTGTCTCCCTCTTTATAATGCCAACAACTCATGTCTCTCTCTCTATAACGTCAGCAACTCATATACCCCGCTCTATAACGTCAACAACTTATGTTGATTCGCTGGCAAGAATCCACTATTACTAAACTATCTAACAAAAATACCAATCCTAAACTTTTCTGGTCAATTGCTAAATCACTTCTAGGCAAAAATGGCGATCACACTATCCCTCCTTTAATGGAAAACAATCACTATATACACGATGATACTGATAAGGCAGATCGATTTAACACATATTTCTCTGATCAATGTACCATCCCGGATAACATTGAGAAACCAGTACTACCCCAAACTAATGTAATGTAATTAGTACCGTACAAACCACTCCAGAAGAGGTATGTAATATTTTTAAGTCGCTAAACACCAAAAAGGCAACAGGGCCAGATGGCATAGAAAATTTTATTCTTAAAAATTGCTGTCAATCATTATGTCATACTTGGGCACATATCTTTAATACTTCTCTCAGGTCAGGTATTTTTCCCACTTTGTGGAAAACAGCTCAAGTTTGTCCTATTCATAAAAAAGACAGCAAAAATGATGTAAAAAATTATCGGGCAATACCACTTCTTTCAAATATATCTAAATGTCTTGAAAAAATAGTATACAAACGTATATATGAATTCTTTTTGGCAAATAACATTCTTATCAAAGAAAACTCTGGATTTAAAAGAAATGATTCTACCATTAATCAGTTGTTAAAAATAATCCACAGCATTTATAAATGTATAGATAATGGTGAGGATGTTTGTACAGTATTTTAAGATGTCTCAAAAGCTTTTGACAAGGTGTGGCACGAAGGTCTACTTCACAAATTAGAAAACATAGGTATTAGAGGTAGTTTGCTTTGTTGGCTTAAAAGTTATCTTTATAATAGAAAACAGTATGTAGTCTTAAACAGTCAATCTTCTGGTCATAAATATGTTAACTCTGGTGTCCCCCAGGGCTCGATCCTTGGACCGCTCTTATTTTTAGTATATGTAAACGATATTAATTTAGGCATCTCATCTGACATTAACTTATTCGCTGACGACACATCTCTCTCATCAACCATAAATAGCAACGAATCAGTAAATACACTAAACGACGACTTAACTACTCTGTCTCAGTGGGCAAAGCGATGGCTTGTCACATTTAACGCACTAAAACTGAATTTGTTATTTTCTCTAAAAAAAAGATTTGTTAATAAACCGAACCTCCTGCTTAACAACATTCCGATTAAACATGTAATTAACCATAAACATCTGGGCATAATTCAGTCGGGTAACCTCAGCTGGCATTCTCATATTTCAGAAATTGTAGCAAAAAAAAATGCTACACAGAAATAACTGTGATATGAATTGCTGTTTTAGTAGACCAACAATTATTTTATGTACATTTATTTGCTGTGATACTACTTTGTCTTTTAACTAACCAATTTTACTAACAGAGGACCCTGTGGAAGATTAGCTTTGCTAAACAGGTTTTGTATCCTCAATAAATAAAGTTTATTATTATTATTATTATTATTATTATTAAAGCAAACAGAACATTAAATATCTTACAAGCATTAGCTTATATTATCCCACGTTCTTGTCTTGAAACACTATATAAAACTAGGGTAAGATCGGTTATGGAATATGGCAATATTTTATTTGATAACTGCAGTCAGCAAGAGTCTGACCTTATTGAAAGTGTTCAGCGTAGGGCGGCATTAATATGCACAGGCGGTTATAAGGTTACCAAATATACTAAACTGCTGGGTGAATTGGGATGGGGAAAACTAAGTGAGAGACGAAAAAATTGCAGACTTAAAATGTTATTTAAAATTAAGCATGATCTATGTCCGCCATACTTGAAAACTATTTGGAGTCATCGAACACAAAACTACAACTTTAGAAATTCTAATACTATTCTTCCTATCCTGTCAAGAAAATCTTTCTATCACCAATCCTTCTTTCCAAAATCAATACGAGACTGGAACAACCTACCTGAAGCATTGAGAAATAGCTCTTCACTAACGTCTTTCTCTCTAGCACTGTCAAATCTATCCACTCCACAAACAAACTCTTTATATGCATATGGACATGGGAAAGGAAAAATCAATCACTCTAGAATAAGAATGGGACTAAGTGCTTTAAACAAACATAGATACTCTTACAATTTAACTAATAACAAATTCTGTGACTTCTGCGCGAACTCCTCCGAAGATGAAATCATTTCTTTTTACTTTGTCAAAAATATAACCGAATCCGTTCCAATATGCTCCGTGCCGTTTTTCATATATTCGCTCCAAATATCAATTCCAACCTTATTGTAGAGCTCATGCCAAATGTTCTTGTCAAAATAATTTTATGTGGATTAGAAACTCTAAACGAAATTGAGAACAAAACATTATTTGACCATGTTGTTGAATATATCGTAAATTCAAACAGATTCTGACTCTCTCTCTCTCTCTCTCTCTCTCTCTCTCTCTGTAATGTGTGTATGTGTGAGTGCAAGTGTGTGCGACATTTGTACGTCTTTTGTGTAATTGAACATATTGTATGTTTGATATATGTTGAGGAGAGCATCTAGTAGCCTTCGGGATGTTTGTAATCCTCGTAAAATAAATAAAGAATTAAATTAACAACTTATGTCTCCCTCTCTATGACGTCAACAACTCATGCCTCCCTCTTTATAATGCCAACAACTCATGTCTCTCTCTCTATAACGTCAGCAACTCATATACCCCGCTCTATTACGTCAACAACTCATGTCCCCTCTCTATAACGTCGACAACTTATATATCCCTCTCTATAACGTCAACAACTCGTGTCTCCCTCTATAACGTGGACAACTCATGCCTCCCTCTATATAATGCCAACAACTCATGTCTCCCTCTCTATAAAGTCAGCAACTCATATATCCCGCTCTATAACGTCAACAACTTATGTCTCCCTCTCTATAAAGTCAGCAACTCATATACCCTGCTATTTTACGTCAACAACTCATGTATCCCTCTTTATAACGCCAACAACTCATGTATTCCTCTCTATAAAGTCAATAACTAACATCCCTCTTTATAACGTCGACAACTCATATCTCCCTCTCTATAACGTCAACAACTCGTGTCTCCCTCTTTATAAAGTCAATAACTCGCATTTCCCTCTCCATAACGTCGACAACTCCTGTCTCTCTTTCTATATATAACTTCAACAACTCATGTCTCCCCATCTGTCACGTCAACAACTCTTGACTCTGTCATGTCAACAACTCGGGTCTCCCTCTCTGTAACATCAACATCTCATGTCTCCTCTGCAACATCAACAACTCAGGTATCTCTCTCTATAACGTTGACAACTCATGTCTCTCCCTCTATAGCTTCAACAACTCATGGCTCATGGCTCCCCATCTGTTACGTCAACAACTCATGGCTCCCCATCTGTAACGTCAACAACTCGTCAATCTCTCTATTACGTCGACAACTTATGTCTCCCTCTCTATAACGTCAGTAAATCAGGTATCCCCATCTGTAAAATCAACTCATGTCGCCTTCTCTGAAACGTCAACAACATGTCTCCCCATCTGTAACGACAACAACTCATGTCCCTCTCTATTGCTTCAACAATTCATGTCTCTTTCTCTGAAACATCAACAACTCATGTCTCTTTCTATAACGTCAGCACCTCATGCCTCACTCTATATAAAGCCAACAACTCTTATCTCCCTCTCAATAACGTCGACAACTCCTGTCTCTCTCATTCTATATAATTTCAACAACTCATGTCTCCCTATCTGTCACGTCAACAACTTATGTCTCTCTCCCTGTCACGTCAACAACTCGGGTCTCCTCCTCTGTAACATCAACAACTCATATCTCCTTCTCTGAAACGTCAGCAACACATGTTTCCCCCTCTATTTAGTCGACAATTCATGTCTCTTTCTGTGAAACGTCAACAACTCATGTGCCTCTCTCCATTCTCTCTCCATTACATCAACAACTCATGTCTCCCTCTATAAAACGTCAACAACACATCTCCCTCTATATATTGTCAACAACTCACGTCTCCCCATCTGTAATGTCGACAACTCACGTCTCCCCCTGTCACATCAACAACTCACGTCTCCCCCTCCCCCTCACATCAACAACTCACGTCTCCCCCTATCACATCAACAACTCCCGTCTCCCCCTATCACATCAACAACTCCCGTCTCCCCCTATCACATCAACAACTCATGTCTCCCGATCTGTAATGTCAACAACTCACGTCTCCCCCTGTCATATTAAAAACTCAAGCATCCCCCTCCCCATCACATCAACAACTCCCGTCTCCCCCTATCACATCAACAACTCCCGTCTCCCCCTATCACATCAACAACTCCCGTCTCCCCCTATCACATCAACAACTCACGTCCCCCCGCTGTCACATCAACAACTCACGTCCCCCCCTATCACATCAACAACTCACGTCTCCCCGCTGTCACATCAACAACTCACGTCCCCCCCTATCACATCAACAACTCACGTCTCCCCCTCCCCATCACATCAACAACTCATGTCTCCCGATCTGTAATGTCAACAACTCACGTCTCCCCCTGTCATGTCAAAAACTCATGGCTCCCTCTCTAAAACATCAACAAATCATGGCTCCCTCTCTGTGACGTCAACAACTCATATCTTTCACTTTGTGACGTCTTTGCTGTTGTTTCAACATCTCATTTCTTCTTTGCTGTTATGTCAACAACATACACATCCCTCTGATGTCCATAAATATGGTTGTATCACTTTACTTTGTAATGTACATTATCAAATTTCAAGATTTTTTGTTGTTTAAATACTGACTGTCAAGGTGAATTACTCAATCTCTGGCTTTCTTTTAATTCTTGCATGTTTTACAGCTGTATGGGTCGAGGTCATTTATTTCAACAAAGTTAAAGTCTCTTCATCTTTGCAAACTACAAGCAAAACATTACGAATGTAGGCCTTATGGTTCTGTAGAAGTGAAGGTTACTAGGCAGACAGACTGCTGTCGCGTAAGCCGACAGACATTTTTTGTAAGATGAGCTAGTTAGAGAGAATCATTTACAAACAGTGTAGGTGTATCCAATACGGTTTGAAATTCTGAGAAGTCCATGTGTGCGACATGATTTGATACCAGATCACAAACACTTATTTTTTTAAATAACCCTTTTTTTTAATAATTTTAATAATGCTTACAATATAAAACGATCAAAATAAACACTGTACAAATTTATTTGTCAACAAAACAATATGTATACATGTACATGTAGTATAAACCCTAGTTATTTTCTTGTCGTGCCCGTAGTTGAACCTGATTTCTAATATCCGGTACTTATTTTCTCAAATTACCTATTCAGCATGCACAAAACTCTTAACAAAACATCTATACACATTTACACATGTAACACACTTCCACTTGTAACAAAATTAAACCAAATACACATTCACACTTGTAACACAACTACACCGATGGTAATCCATTAATAAAATCTTACGCTTCATTTACACAAACACTCTCCCCAACTACCTTGAACTCGCATTTGGCATTTTTTTCAGTAGATTTTCTGTCTACCTTACTTATTAATTAATTATCATCTCATAAATACATGTTGTTATATATATATATACTTCACAAAAGCATATGTCAAAACGTTTTTCATCATTTTTCATTTCCATGATTTTTAATGCTGCAATCAACGGAAAATTCACAAAATAACAATTCTTTTAAAGAATGAAATAAATCAACCTTTCTTCACTATGAAGAAAAATAATGCTGTGCTAAAGATGAATATTACTCATAAAATGCTGGGCAAACAAACAAAGGTGTATTGCTCTGTGACATCTTCAAGGCATTAAAATGTGTGTTTTAGGTTTCCTGACCACCCCTTTGTTTTCCTGCAAACTCAACTTGTTTAGCCTTAATTAAAGCAACATGTTTCCCACCATTACTCTTAAAATGTCCAAAATCCCATATTCAAACACTTTTGAAGTGTTTTGTTTGTGACCTATTTATCAAGTATCAACAGTTTATAATATGTTTTACCAAAATGTCGGTAAAAATCGAAAGTTCTCCCGGTGATGAAACCTCAAGACACATATTTTACTACCTTGAATACTGTTAAATAATGGTGGCAAAAATTTTGACATGAGGTACCCGTACAAATTTAAGCTAAAACCCTTCATTACATAATCTGTATGTACATTTTATGTTTATATGTAGTGTATTTGGAATGCATTACTAATGTATTCATTATTCAATTGACTAGCTCAATTAAGTCATCCCTTTTATTCTTACTCCTATGGATTGACATACTTAAATTTTAGAACCTTACAACATTTCATGACTTCAATATATTCAGGTCAAATGCAACCTTTATATATATAAAGGATCACTAGAATAATTTTGCAATATTTGTAACATATCTTCCGTTTGATTTCCTCAAAAAAGACGATATAGTTTTCACCCAGCAAAATTCACCCCCTTGGATATTTTTAAACCAGAATGATGCAGTGCTGGACTTCTGGGAAAAATATGGTTCTTCAATATTTTTTAAGCACTTATGGAAAGCTTAAGCAGTAGAAACAAAATCCTGTGTAGGCAATTCAGTACTTAAAGACATCATCATGTTAGCAACAAGATTCCACTGTACACAATAAGCAGCTTATAAAGTATTTAATTTCCTGAAAGATGTATATAAATGTACATTAAAAACTGTTTACACAGAAAACCGCAGAAACCATTCTTTGTGTTTTGTTTAACCCTTTCACCCCTAGGTTACTTTTGTAGACTCTACCATACATTCATCTGGGCGAGTCCATGATGGCCTAGAGTGGTGAAAGAGTTAACAGGTTTTCAGAATACATCTATTCCATTTACATATATAAATATGCACAGGGGTATCAAGTTGAATGTCTGATTATGCAGGCTTACATGTTATACAGTATTCAGTTAAAACTGGTTACATAGTAACAGAATTCGCTGAAATACAAAAAAATTGAGGGTCATTTCAATAGAATACCTATTGATAAACAGATTAATATGAATGCTTGACCATTGCAAAGAACCAAAATTATTAATTATTTCCTGTTTATCAAACAGTATTCAACCAGGAAACAGTTAAAAAAAAAAAAGAGAAATAAAAATTCAAGCCGCTGTCATGTATAGCTGGATTAAAAATTTCTTATATAAGTGATTATTTGTGAGACAAGAAAAATTCAGTTCAATTACAAAACAAAACGGGTAAATGTTGAGTTCTTATTCTTGTAAAACTATTCAGCAGTTGAAATCACTGCTATCATCGAATCCTGATTTGAGGGAATTTAACAACAATATGATGTGACTTCAGAATTCTTTGATGAAGGTTTTCATTGTCTTTGGTAAAGGCAAGTTGTCCACTTCGTCCTCGGAGCTACACCGAAGACTGTTTTTAATGGCCTGGTAGCACTTCTCTTGCAAAGACAGATATCGGCATGATCGTTTGCCAAGTCCAAGTTCGGTCTCGGTGGCGGTTGAGCTTACCATAGGATACAAAGGCATGCTCAGATTGTTCAGACCAGTGAATGCCACACCGAGCTGGTGTCCATCCTGATAATAAGCTAAGGTCCCTTTGTAAAGGTTCAAGTGACAGCCAATCACCGCCCGATGGAACATTGGTGCACAGAACTCCTGGCACATACCATCATGCCACAGGTCGCCGCGGTATGACAGACCCCAGCTTTCCCTGTCGATACCTGTTGATGTACACAATATACAAGTGAATACAGTCTCTAAGGTATGACAGACTAAAGTTAAAGTCTCTTTACTCTAATATGCAACATATACCAATGGGTCTTCACAGAACAAATGTTTTTGCTTACAGAATTTTCCCGGTAATTGTATTAATGATTATTTTTTTAACCGAAATGAATATGCAAAAGAACGATTCCATATTGATAGACGTTAAATAGTTAATTAAAAGTAAACAAGGTACATGTATTAAATATTTAAAGGTTAAACATAGAATACAGACTTGCACTGTTGGCTTGAAATTCGAATTGAATTGATGCAATTCTATTTCGGCAACAAACTACTCAAATAAATAGTTTCCCTGTGTAATCATTTCACACTCACCAAGTAGATCAACAAATCTGTAGTCCCCTGTGTGTAGTCCAGCTTTCTCTGTCCCTACACCAATCATGACCGAGGTCCCATTAGGGGGTTCAAGGAATGTCACTTCCCAGTAGTGTTCACCTTCAGTAAACCCTTTGGTGCCTCGCACGCCTGAAAAGAAGAAGTTCCACATTAAATTTTATGTACAATCTCACATCTCTCTTTGATTTAACTATATTTTCTTTCAAAATCAAGCTATGAGCTTATAATATTACTTCTTCCTCCGGTCACTTGGACTGGACTGTTTCATACAGTAATACTGCCCTTTGGATAAAAGGTCAAATTAAACTTTATAACTACAAACTTTTCAAAACTATGCTGCTTGTTTCTTTGGACTCCAATTGATAAACCATGACTACAGATACTGATAACATGAAGCAGTACAGTTACCATTGCTTCATAGATAAAGATGCCAAAAGTTTTTTTTATGAAAATATCATTTATGTACAAAGGGAGAATAGGAATTTCATTATAATGCATCCAAAAATTATTGTCTTAAGCGTACACTGATTTCCCCCCATATTTTTGAATTTCAATTTTTTTCAAGAAACACTGTGCTTTAATATCTTAATATTAGGTTGGACAATTTTGTTTTTGGGAACACATTTTTCAAAATATTTTGCCCAAATTAAACTAACATGCAAATTTTATTTTTGAATTATTGATCTAGACTGCTTGAACAATCACATTTAGTCAACATGTATAATAATTAAACAATGAAGAATCACATTTGTGTCTGTGTGACAGGAAAGTGCATTTCTGCATTCAAATTCAAGTGCACTAAAAATGAAAGAAATGCAGCAGTTTTATTAATAAACATAGGTAAAATACACAAACATCACTAAAATAATACTCATCCTTCATAAAAAAACATTACCTCCGAACTACTACACAATCTACTTATTGTATAACATGTTCCTGAGTTTGTGATCAGAACCGGGATTTCGAAGCCTCTCATGGTTGTCTCCCTTTTTTGATCAATCACCTGTAATACAAATCGTTGCAAGTACAAAAGAAACAGTGCTTCCGGGCACAAGGCATGCCAGAAGTAAAAAAAAAAAGAGTAAAAAAGTGGTGCCCTACAGCTCATACTATGTGAAACTAACAAAATATATAAGGCAAGGCTTTTAAATGTATAACATACTCTAAATGTACAAAAGATTATGAATATTAGAAAGTTTCACTCTATATTGTGATTCAGCATCACTGCATAAGCAAGCTCCATATTAGTTAGGTGCTGAACTATTGTTTTTTTTATCAATTTACAGTTTAAAATCATGGGTTGGTTAAGATTTTAGACAAGAGGTTAAATTTCTGGCTTATTTTTGTTTGTTTTCTTTTTCACTCAGTATATATTATGTTAAAAGAACTTGTATATTTGAATCCAGGAATCATCATATTATTTAACGTGATTTTACAATGGTAATGATGCACAACTTAATTAATATTAATTTATTATTTTTAACCAAATTGTATAAAAAAAGCCTAATTATTTTTGCCAAATTAGTTACATAATTTTTGAAATCATTCAAAAACATCTTATTAGTGTCGAATATAAAAAAGCAAAATTTAATAACGGTATATTGTCGCACCGACACTTCAATGTTTACATATCAATTTCTGCTGTTAGAAATAATAGTTTTATTAAATAATAATCAACTGTGTTTTACTTTTTTACTTTTTAGGAATTGTTTTAATAATCTTATTTGTTTAAGATATATTTTGTTATTGCTAATAAAATGCTTTTAAATAATGAATAATCCTTAACCTCATATTCGTGACTTAAATCAATCTTGAGAAAAAATTTAAAGTCAATCATAACTAATTAGCTTTACTTATAATGCCATTTTTTACATTACAAATGTGGAAATATTTAAAACTCTTTACATACCAGGTATATAATAAGTTATTTAGAAGTGTTAAATAGGAAACTAAAATACAAATTCAAATTCGCCAAATTGAAAACAAAGACTCAAATGAAAACACTTTATTACCTGCAGTGCCAGTACTGTTGTATACAGGGTCGATATAGAAGTACGCGTTTTCCAGATCAGGAGAAAGCTGTATGTCCGGCGACTTGTTGAACTGATCCCATACCCAATTCTCAATATTATGGCCAGCAAAGAATCCTGTCTGATGCCTCAAGAAATTGTCATTCATTTGGTCTAAAAATGAAGAAATATCAAATTACCAACAAAAATATTAGATGTGGTTTTCATATAACACAATATTGATATGAACTTCTAATGTTGATTTAGAACAAGAGTGTCCTGCTAAACAGGTGTTGTATTCAAAGATATTACCAAAAAAAATGTATTCACCACATGTAAATATATTTTATCCATTATGGTGAAATATACTTTGCAGTTATAAATAACTTGATGGTGACGAAACATGTAAACAATAGATAAAACTTGCTGATATCCCAGTTGATGTGTCATGACCATGGTCATCTCTTCTAATTATTGATAAAATAATTCTATGGCCGGACTAGTGAATTCTATTTAAAGAATCCATCAACTATATGATAAACTTTGCTGATCTTTATGGAATCTACCATTGACTGGACGTTGGATCTCCACCCCCACCCCCCGTTTTGCAGTTATAAGTTTAAGTTTTCTAAAATGATTAAATATATTTACAAAAATTAATGTTGTCTATATCATATATATATATATAGCGATAAATAGTTTTAAATGTCCATGTGACAGTAAAAAGTGATATTCTTGTGTCAATATTTATCCATTTTGTAATTGTCTGAAGAACGTCTCAAAGCATAGAAATATTAGCAATGATAAATTATGTTGTCCATTTTGTATGTTTACATGATACGTTAAAGGATGAGGTATTAGCCTGGTCTGTCAACACATCCAATTAATTACTTAAAGTTGTATAACATAAACGCGGCTAGTACCTGTGGCTACACACGCTCTTTAAAGTTCTTGAATTTTCTATTCCTCAACCAAAATGACTGGAGATTATCAGCGATAAGCCAAACTGTTTTCTATCGGGTGTCACACTGACAATCACAGTGACTTTGTCCTGGATCTAACAGTTATAATTAAGAAGTTGAATAATTAAATTTTAATAAAACAAACTTGTAGCTTTGTAGTAAACTTCAATATTGAAAAACATATTTTGTATTCTTACCCATTTATCTAAAGAAATAATCAGTTGTCCAATTTGATAAGTGGTAATCTTCTTTAATAAGTTTCTGCAATATACTATCCAATACTGAGGTTTTTCCACTGCAAAAGAAAATCATTCATTGTTGCTTAGTTTAATAAATGTTGTACACTTATACGCAGCTTAACATAACGACAATGCACATCATTTTTATTTACGGATATAAACATTTTGTCTTTGGAAAGTAATTGATAGATATAATTCACCAATGAAAAACAGAAAATATTAAACATATTTATAATATTTTCCTGTAAATGAGTTGTTTAGTAGGAGAATGGGAAATACACAGCAGGACTTGGATTTGAATCCAGGACCCTCCAGCTCCAGACGACACTTAATATCAATTGAGCTACCTGGTTGTTGACAATTAATCAAGTTCAGTTCCACAGTTAATTGGAACAAATTTAAGACTGCTTCTTATCAACAATGGGTTTTCTGTAATTTCTTTCAAATTTCATTTTATCGATTAAAATCTGTACAGTACTATATAATTTCTGTCTATTTGTTCATAATCATTGGGATGCCCGGTATAACACTGTTTTATTTAATCAGGTCAAATTTTAACCTAGCTGCACTGGAGCTTACAACCGTTTTGAAATAGTCGAATAGTCGCACACCAAGATCTGATTATTCTCAGAAATAACAATAGTTCTGTTTTGTCGGTCAATTTTTTCTCGGTCAATGACATGTGTGAAACAACAAATAGCTAGAGCACAGTAGGTCTCGGCTGTTCAAACCAGTTTGAGTCGGTTTGATTATCAAGCCATATACCTGCTACGACAACGAAACCATTGTTCAACACAACATTTAACCCCTCTTTTCAATAAAAACAACAGATCTGAACAAAACTTACTTTCATACAAAAGAAGAAACTGTTAGGTTAATTGCAAATTATCAAATTAAACATCAACACGCATTTGACTTGTTTACGATCGATATCAAACTTGGAAACCAGCCAAAATGATTAATTTCCACGTTTTGAACGAACCTCCACTTTTGACGTTTTGTATTATAATCAAATTCTAAACAGATCTATTATTGTTTCTTGCACATCACCAGCATCAGATACAGACCTTGTTGTCTCCTACGCCCATGCGATGATAACGTGTTTACTTGACTTGATGTGCGTGTTTACGATTTCTTGCAACGTGAACTTCGGCACGTAATGGCTGTTCCATCTACAGTTCTAAAATGCAACCTACCGTCATTGCTTTAGCCTTTAGGTTAATCGTTGGTTTGAAATATGATTTTATCATATATTTTATAGCAATATTGGAATATTGTTCCTAACAGATTGTTTGAATCATTTAAATATCAAAATGTATCATTTACCTATCAAATTAAACTACTTAAAACGGGGAGTAAGTAAACAATATGGAGTAAACATAAACATTTTGATTGGTTGAAAACGACACACCTCACATTCCTTTGACCCACTTTTTAGAAAAAGATGAGATGATCCAACACTCACCTATTCAAAAATAAAATGGACTCTTCCAGTAACATTTGCGCATGTGTCAACTTCATGTCTGACTTCCGCAAATAACGAAAAGAAAATATTGGTTTTTAAGAAGGACTGAAAAGACCAGTGTAAACCTACTGATCGAAATTATGTATTATGATCAGGGCGGAATGGAGTACGAATTGGAAGAAGACAAGCTGTATGTTCATAGTAATTCGAAGTATTTTTACGATCAGCACTACCATTTCGATAGCTGCAGCTTGGCAGCTGCTTGATGATGACAGGAATGGTCCTTTTGCTTCTTGATTCGTAACCCCCTTTCAGTTATATTTATTCCTTGCCTTTTAAGATACCCAGGCCCCATCCTGCTTTCATTGAACGTAGAGAAATCTGTCCCATAACTGATCTCCTTTCTCGATGTGTATGTCAATATTATATCAAATCACATTTGCAATGTTGTTCACTGAAGCATGACAAATTTATCGTACCCACGTGACTTATAAACGTAAACATGTTTTTGTCAGTAGGCCAACCGTCAGTACATGTGTGACGTGGCGGGGAGTCACATCTGTTGGAAGTCTATGTACTACATGTATTGTTTGTTAACAGTGCTTGTCATGTAAATAATTTGTCAAGCATGACCTGCACAGAACAGCTGTTGCACAAACAGGATTCTAGATGTTGTGTGAAAAGATAAAAGTGCCTGTTGAAGTGTTCAAAGTTTTGATAAACTTCTGCTAGAAGTCTCATGGGTGATTCTAAAGACTATGAATATGATTTAATTCCTACGTTTGATCCAGATGAATATGACTCTGATGAAGGTCGATATCAAATGTTTTATGAGGAAGATCGCATGTGAGTTAAAGCCACATATTCAATGTAATGATGCAAATGGCTAACTATTTTATAAATCATGGCCATACTTAGAATATTTATTAGAATGATGTTAAATAATAACCTATTTTATAAAAATTAATGTCAATTTTTGTGTAATTTTGGGTTTTATGTCGTGATATCTACATGTGAATGACTAGTCCGTATTATTCTGACATTTTATCAACTTTTTTCATATCGGTCTGTCGTCGATTAAACTTTTAATCGACAACAGACCGATATGAAAAAAGTTGATAAAACGTCAGTCAATTCGGACTAGTAAATGACATGTAGTTGGGCACGACTGGATGACTGCTAGGTCTATCCTATTAGTAGCATCTGGAGCTCAAGGTCCCAAATTCAATTTCCAGTCCTGTAACAGTGGTGCCTGTGACCAACCCTTGTTTCAAGTTCCATGTTTGATTCCAAATAAGCCCCCTCTTGTGCATATGTTTAGCAAGGGGATACCTGAACATTGGTTGTAAATGGTGTTGTCTTGATTAGTTAAAATATACAATAAGGGCGGCACTAGGTGTTGGTAGATGATGATTGGAGCACCTTTATTTCAACAACCTGTTCCTCCGACAACATGCAGCACATTTTGACTATTTTCTCATGATCACCATGTCAGAGTCTGAGAGACATGAAAGTTAGCTTTTTATATATATATATTTGTCCAACCCAAAATCGAATTTCCCATTGATGAAACTCTTCATCATTCTGACAGATTGCATTGGTCATTATATTCACAAAAAGATAGTCCATGGCAGCACAATTTTGGTTGTCAATGTTGTCCTAACAACAAAACTAATAAGACAATTTTGCAAATTATAAAATTTGGAACAGCATTCAAAATTTAATGATGAGCAATTGTCCATTTAAGTTATATTCACGGGGGTGCCTCCATTTTGACGAAGTTGCATCAAATACAGTTAACACAATACATCTCCAGCACACATGCAGGCATAAGGTGACAGTACCCAAATCGGAAACCAAACCATCATTTTATTTATCAAATCGTTGTTTTAAAGGAAGAATATCGACGGGTGTTCTTACAAATGGAATTAGCACCTGCAGCTCACTAGAGATATTTATAGAATGCTCTAAAATCACCAATCAGTGTCTCCGGTTTTTGCGAATGTCAGGACCCAAATTGGATCAAGGCTTGAATTTTGCAGTATCTTACACTTCAAATGAACTTTTTTTTCAGCATATTAACATTTTATGATGACCTTTGGAATTTATATGAAAACAAGTATTTTATAGGGTGAATTTGTTTCTATAGTCCAAACACGCGCCATTTTTTAAAAAGGTAAACAAAACACTGACTTTTGAGTTTGAAATACGTTTTCTTATGCTATTTGAACTAAAAAAAACAAAATATCTGTAGACAAAAAAAATGTACATGGCTATCTATTCTAAAACTACATCATTGTTTTAACTGGTCTGTTAACACATTTATTGATTTAAAACTATTTTTGCAAAAAGTGATCCGATTTGGGTCCTGCCTCCTTACACACATAGGTAGATATTAGCCAGGGCATAGGACTAGTAGTTAGCGCCTGTTTACTGTTAAGGCAACTTCTACAAATTCCTCACACATTGTATTGATTAGTGTATATGCTAATTGTATTGATTGTATGAATTGTATATCTGTGTACTGTAAAGCGCTTTAGAGTGGCTTATTCTAGCTAGATAGGGCGTTATAGCAAATGTTGTGTATTATTATTTTTATTATTGGGTGTATATAATAGTCTAGTATTGAGTGTATATCATAGTCCAGTATTTGGTGTATAGAATAGTCTAGTATCACAGTCATGATATTTTCTATAGAGGTCTATAGATCTAGATCTATAAGGCTATTATAGATCAGGTCCTCTTTAAAAATATGCATAAACATAAAGTCTCAGTTAAATTTGCCACAATTGCAAAGTGTGTAGGCTTGCCAAGGCCTTGTTCTACATATATATACCTTTTGTAATAATATCCCCATTCTAGCCTGAAATTTTCTTGGCTTTTCAACTGAAACATTTCAACAGCCTTGGGAATCGAAGTCCATATTTGAAATATATATAATGCACTAGTAAAATATAGTATTTGTTGACCTCAGAGACTCTTCTGCTGGATAACCAAACTACTCCATAGTGAAGTGGATATTAAACCTATCAAATAAACACAAGGTCTTACCCTGGAAGGAGAGAATGTAACAGGGAACATCTCTTCAAATACAGCATTTGTTAAAGGGTAAATCCCAGGGCTCGTGATTGAAGGGTTGTGGGTTTTAGTCATAGCACTGTGTTGTATCATTGAGCAAGATACTTTAGTGCGCTTGTTCCAGTCTACTCAGCTGTAAATGAGTTTGTGGTTGGGCAACACCGGCGGTATGCTCCCCAGGGAGTTGAGAAAGATACTGGCTGGTTGCAAAGGGCCCTATAACCACGGATAATAATTTGTGAACCACTTTGAGACGACCTACGAACTAGGTTGTAATAAAGCGGTATATAAGAACCTCAAATTATTACTATTATTACATGTATTATTAAATCAAGTCAATCAGAAGAATTTCGGTACATAGGATCAGTAGTCCTTTGTGGAGAAACTTGAATGATTGACCTTGGATTTACACGTAGATATACACTGTGAACAGCATAGTGATTGATAGGTGTGCATGTGTATAGCATGAGAAGAAACCTGGTTGTACTTGGAATTTCCTTTCCCCAGTGTCTTTATTGCCACATTTTATTAGTTGTATTAAGTTAGAGTATTTTTCCTGTGGAAGGTTTTGTTATACCCTCGCATGATGAGGTGTCCAGGGTATATAGGGATCTGCTGTTATGTTCGTTCGTTCGTTCGTTCGTTCGTTCGTTCGTTCGTTCGTTCACTGTTACTTACTATAAATATAATATAGTTTTTGATGTCACCATTTTAAAGGCTTCGTTTCTTATCCAATTGCCATCAAACTTCACACACCTGTAATTAACAAACATCACCTCTTGTAAAAGTTCAACCGGCTGTGATCAAAAGCTAGGTCACTTGATACGGATAGAGTTTGATAGAAATTGCTCTACATTCCTTATACCAATCATCATAAAACTTCACACACATGTTCACAAACATAATTATTGTATGATCTAGCGGTTCAATCTTTTTCTCTGCAGATTTTTTTTTACATCCGAATCGAGAACACTGATAAGACTGAAGGTGATTGTACTACTTTATGACACTATTTTCTGTCTTTAAAGTTCTATTTTGGTGGCATCTCCCTAAGAATTGAACGGTGGATAGGTCTTAGAACAATTTGATTGGATGGGGTTTCCATCATGCTCCCATTCCCAATCTGTGACATTTTAATGTGTTGGTACACGAAAATAGCCTTTGGTTCTTATCAGTGGACAATACAGTCAAAAAATTCCAAAACAAATGGTTATAGCTTCTTGCTTATCCCCTTTTTAAGGACATGCACCTGATAGTGTGTCATATATTTGTGCTGTGGCTTTTACTACTAATCATGGATATTCTTGGAAACTTTCTTAATAAAACTTGCAGAGTAATATTCCTTCTGTGAAAGCAAAATTCTTTATAAATTAATCTATGGAATGACTGTTAAAACCTGAAGTTTAATATTAAAAAATGTGTCTTATCAAGGTATGCCACCATGCAAGATCATTTTCTAGTTTTCAATAGCATTTATTGACTGAATCTTAAGATTACAGGACATTTCTTAAAGACTCTCAGTGTTCTGAGTATAAGATAAAAATGCCAAGGGGCTAGCCAGGATTCGAACCCCTTACCTAAATCTGCCTAACTATCGCTCCTACCGATTGAGCTACTTGGACGACAAAAGCGTTCTGGCCCAATTGTTCCACAGTTATAACAAAATAGAAGTTATGAGGAGGTCTTACTGTATATAAGAAAAAAACACAGTTCAGTGGGACAGGGATCCTGCAAATGTAAATCATGGTTACTAGTACATATATTTCCATTTCATCTGACGGTAGAACAGCTGGCTTCCCAGAAAAGTTAATTCAACTAAATTGTATTTTTTTTTTAACAGAGGTATGAGAGTAACATCTGGCAGTATAGTGTTGAAGAAGGATACCCAGAACCTCATAGGGATCAGTATAGGGGGCGGGGCTCCGCTGTGTCCATGTCTCTACGTCGTCCAGATATTCGACAACACCCCCGCTGCCAAGGACAGTACTCTGGCCTCGGGGGATGAGATTACTGGTGTAAACGGACAGTCAGCCAAAGGCAAGAGTAAAGTGGAGGTCGCAAAAATGATACAGTCAATATCTGTAAGTTGAACACAGAGAGATATAGGTAGTTTGTTTTTAGTCCCAAAATATGTATGTTTCAAGTAACATAACTGAAAAAAGGAGGGTAGGTCAGTCAGGATTATTTTAATTTTATTGTTGTTGTTTTTTCATATCTTTTTTAAGGGCTAATTTAAGAAATTACAAAAAATCACCAAACATATTTTTAAATCTTTTGAATAACAATATGGGATTTAAATTTGGTGTTGATAACTGCCTATGAAGTAGAGAGGGTATATATATGTATAGTAATTTGTTTGGTCATCAATTTGTTTGCACCTGGTGGAAAAGTTATCCCAACACTGGATGGAGGGCATTAGAGTGAGATAAAATTGTTAGGGTCGGAGGTAAAAACTAGGGTCGGTCGGGTTACCTGAAACATACATATTTCTTTGGGGAGGCCTTATGCCCATCAAACATACAGTGTAGCATACAAGGATTTAACTATTTCTCTTCTCTCTCAGTCTGTCCCTTCAACATCTTGGTGAGAATTGTGGCTTACACGGGTAGCAGTGTACATGTACAGTAGCGTACGGTGGCCATGGGTGATATTTTTGTACAATGAATAACCCCTGTAATATAACATGTATCAAAGTTTTAAAAAAAAAAAGCACAAAAATTGGCATATACATGATGAAGTGGACTATGTGGGCTGGGCTTCACATTTAAAAAAAAATAAAAAAAATTGGCTAACAAATCTGTGTCTTCACAACAAAAGCTAGCTTTTCATGTGGTCTATTTTTGTACTTAGCACATGTGTAAATATTGTGAAAAATCCAGTCGAACGACCTATGCTAAAACGTGAGACATGCCCTTTATTTTTAGGATCAGACCATTTCTACTGTACTCTGCTACCACAGTGAAATTTGATACATTCATTCTGTTATCTCCTAATACTATACTATTAGATATTAGAAATTAATCTCTTTACTTCCAAGCAAAAAGATTTGCACCTTTATACCATTTTGGATGGATGATTTCCATCTGTATGATATTTTGGTAATCCTTTGTGTTAGGTCTCTTACTCTTTCGACTAAAGGTACAACAGTCGTCCGACTTTGTATGTAGATGAATCTTGAAGTAGTACACCAATATATCAAATATAGGTCACTGTGACCCATTTTTATGCTCCATTTGGTTAGACTGGTTATTTAGTTCCTTTTTCATCAAAGAAAGAGCAAGTGCATATTTATGTTTACAAACATTTTCTAGTTTATGTGGTATGCTACTGAAGTAAATCTATCATAATGTCATGATAACACTGTAATTTCTGTAAAATGTTGTAATTTTTACACTTTTCTTTTTCCTGTATATTTCTCGTTATGGTATATTAAAACTTCCGGTTTTATATTTCTAGGAATCAGTAACTATCAACTATAATAAATTGCATGCAGATCCAAAGCAAGGAAAATCTCTAGATATAGGTAAGTACAGCAAAATCTCAATGTTTCCACGCTGATGTTATGAATATATATATACATGTAACATTTGTATAAGAGGAGGACTGTTTCATATTGTGTACAATATTTCAAACATGTAAAAAAGAATGTTCTGCGATTTTTCTTCTATTTGTTGAACACGATACCCTTTAAAAATCAGCAAGTAGATATACTGTACTATGTAAGTGATACTGATATTGATACAAAATCCCCCATTTGAATAATTGTGATATGTTTGTAAATAAAAAATCAGCCATTGAGAATTTCCAGACTTAAGACTGTTTTAGCAACAAGTTTCTCATCACCTTGTAATTCAAGTCTTTCTCCTATTTCACATAATTATCAGTTTATTTTTAAATTTGTTATTTTTTTTCAACAGTATATTTATATTACTTA
Source organism: Mizuhopecten yessoensis (assembly GCF_002113885.1). Taxonomy (NCBI): domain Eukaryota; kingdom Metazoa; phylum Mollusca; class Bivalvia; order Pectinida; family Pectinidae; genus Mizuhopecten; species Mizuhopecten yessoensis. The sequence continues at coordinate 1,307,425 of NW_018405386.1, read as the reverse complement.
ACATCTTGTCAAAATAGGATAATTTGCAATTTTCTTACCTCAAAATAACTAGAAACTCGTGTGAAAATCTTATTTACAGGAAATTCTATGTAAAGTGAAATCTGTATGCTTTGTGTATTGGATGAAGTATGCTGATTCATTAGATATTAAAAGCACAGTGCCATGATCCAATGTTTTGGAGGTGGGGGAGTACCGAGTCACCTGTCACACTATGAAAATATGTTAATTATTATCGTCAATCTATATGTTACAACCTGCTTTAATTCAGACTTTGATTTTGTTGCAGTTTTAAAGAAAGTGAAACATCGTGTGGTAGAGACAATGAACACAAACACAGCCGATGCCCTGGGCCTTAGTAGAGCTATCCTATGTAATGGTGAGTGTGTTTAGATATCAAGATTTGCAAAATATCCTTATTCGGTCATTTTAAGCTTACCTGTCATAAAGTGTCTGCAGTGAGCTTGTTCGATCACTTCTCTTTCCTCCATCATCAAGTTTTCTTTAATTTTAAATAACTTCTTTAGAACAATAATGCTTGGAGTCATAATAATTTACCTGTAGCTTTATACTGTGATAAAGCTTAGACCATCAGATTATTCAGATAAATGACCTTGACCCACAATGAACATCACTCAGGTCAGTTGTGTTCAAGTTTTCGGAATACTCTCTGCGGAACCCTGTTGATATGTATACTGGTATATTGTATAATGTAATAGATTGCAAAAAAAAGACTTTTCGTATTTGACATTATCCATGCAGACATTTCAATGAGAAATATTGACATCATCGTGTCACAATTTGTTGGTATTTGATGTGTATTTTATTTACAGACGGTTTAGTTAAGAAACTTGAAGAACTAGAGAAGACAGCGGACATGTATAAAGGTTTGATTGACCAGACAAAGAAGTTACTCAAGTCAACATTTGAACTGTCACAGTCTCACAAAGGTGAGTATTTTTATAACACATCCCATATACTACCAGTTGTTTAAAAGGTGATTATGGTAGCTTAATCAGTGATTAGCCGAAATTTTATTTTTTGTGTATCTTTAAAACACAACCATTTACCGAGTTAAACCTTTCCAGATAGTAGATATTTTAGTAGAGTAAAATTACACTCTAAATTGAGCTAGTTTACCTTGAACATTGACCAAATTACTGTATTAGAGATTAGAAAATGTCGTTACACAGTGATTAAGCTAATCATCTTTTGAACAACTGGGCCAAGTTGTTTCGTATATAGTGCATGTTTCAATATGAGATATTGGAAAAGCAAAATGGCTGCCAGGCAGCCATCTTTTATTTTGCATATTGAGTTTGTTACAACCATTTCTCAGTAACTAGCGAGGGGATCATGACAAATTACCAAAGTTGTCTAGCTGTACCTAATTCATATTTAGCAAATTCAGAAAACAAAATGGACACCAGGCCATCCTGGACTTTGTAGGGGTAACCTATCAGATGTAAAGTTTGATACCACTATTTCTCTGAAATGAGTGAAAGGATCATGCACAAACTTAATTGATATGATTCCCTTTGTCCCTAGTTGTTCATTCTCCATTTTGAGATGGATCAGAAGTTCTAGCTTAGAGCCCTGTAAAGATTCCCTCTGAGATGGATCAGAAGTTCTAGCTTAGAGCCCTGTAAAGATTCCCTCTGAGATGGATCAGAAGTTCTAGCACAGAGCCCTGTAAAGATTCCCTCTCAGTTACCTGGCCACGTGCTTGTTCATGAAAAGAACAGAAAAATGAAGAGTAAAAGAGACTATCAGTGGTAGGCACCAAACTCTCTCTAATATCTCTTGTTCTTTATCAAATTGGGAGGAAAAACAGGAATACTGTAAAAGTTCTTACTTTATTGGACTCAGATTTTTAGCATAATATGGAATTCTGACGGATTGGCCTTTTGAATGAATTTTTGCACTCACATTATATGCAATAGGTAGCTAGATACAGAAACTCCAATCAGCGCATCATAATTTAGCGAAAAATTGAAATCATGAAAAGCACTCAAATTAAAATACTGCTGAAAGAAATACATCTATAAGCGAATAGTTTATAAAAAACAGACTTGCGTGTGCTTCTTATTGATGTATTCATATCATTTACCCATTTCTAAGTTTCTGATTGGGGTACCGGTCTGCTCTGTCAAGGAAACACAATTTTATTGAAAGAAATGAACCATATGGATTGCCATTTTCTAATTTAGTAGTTATCCCCCGGGACTCCATGAGTTGGCGGGGGATATAGAAATGGGGTCCGTCACTCTATCCATCCGACCGTGCTGATGATTTTGACCTATATTTCACGCTTCATTGACCTGGATAAGAAGAATTGCTTTTATCTTCATGTAAGGTTAAGGAGAATTGCTCTCATCCATATCTTGCCTACTACAATTGCTATGTTGATTATACTTACATTAATTGTGAATCTATGGTTGCTCTACTGAATGCATATTGCGGATGCTGGTTTTGACCTTTATTTTGTGCTTCATGTTTTAATGACTTTTGCTCTGCGAGCAAAGGATATTGATAACAGCGTCTTCTTGTTAATACATGAAAACTCCTCTTTTGATTTTGCAGCTTTTGGAGAGGTGTTTTCAGGAATTGGAGTGCGTGAACCTCAGCCTGCAGCCAGCGAAGCCTTCAGCATGTTCGGGGAGGCGCATCGTAACATGGAGAAGTTCGCCATTAAGATGTTAAAAACAGCAAAACCGGTAAGAATTTTTAATTTTTGATTATAAAACAGCCCTAAATTAAAAATGATAAGATTTCACAGGAAATAATTATTTAGGTTTTTTTGGGCAGGGGTGGATAAAAACTGATGAGGAGTGAACATATACATTGCAATGTTCCCAAATTTCGGTGTCCCCAATAAAACTATGATTTGCCAAATAATTCTTGCTTTATTCCTCCTTGTTCTGATGTTCAAGACTTTAATTACATTCTACTACAATTGATCATAAAAAGTTATTTGAATTATTTCTATTTTTTGTTACTATACTGCAAAAAAGGTGATAGTCTTTTTCAAAAACAGCAGTTTTGAATCTTAAAATTTCGATGGTATATGTTGTGTCTTTTTACTAGCAATTAATGTAATGTTTGTTCCAAGCTATAATGTGACATCTGTTCTGTCTTTCAGATGATAAGTGACCTCAACACATACCTACACAAAGCAGTGCCCGACACAAGACTTACCATAAAGAAATACCTGGACGTGAAGTTTGAGTACCTGGTAAGTCCCAGGGTTTGCACAATCCCTAGCTAGCTGGGAGGTAGAAGGGTACACTCACTGCAGATTGCACTTGTTTTGTCTTACAAGTATAGCAATACTGTGATAAGCTTGGAATGTTTATTCCGTTGAGACATTGCCCGACATTTCACTATCTCATGACACAATAAGTTCAAATAAAGAAAAGACTGTATTTGAACAGGCTTATCCCTAGAATTGGTTTAAGCTGATATGTTTCATTTTCATCAGATGACACAGCACTATATATATAAATTATAGATAGCGCTTTAAATATACATGGAGGGTGTCATCATGTAGTTGTGTCCCTTCATTTTTGTCTCTTTAAAAAGTACTTTAATACTGCAAACCAAAAATTGGTGAATATTAAAACAGTAGAAAATGAGGGAAAAAAAGTTCCTTAATAGGTATACATTTTCAGCAATTGTTTGAAAACTCTAAAACAAAACATATCATATCAGCTGAGTGGCCTGGGGAGAACCCTGATGAACACACAAAAAAGATGCTTCTACTTTGGAATACAGTAACAGAATCATCTAAAAGTGTTGTAGATATTGGATTAAAAACGTATTGAAAATTACTATAAGACATTCAATTTAACTCATTCATCCCTGAAATTTCATAATGAACTTTTCCAACCTTTGAAGTGGAGGATTTCAAATGTGTCTTCAGGGGTGAATGAGTTAATGATTCAAGGCTAGCAAGCAAACTTAGTGCGGACTTCAGTATTTCACCAAAACCATCTATTCCGTCTTTGCGTATTGCAGAGTTATCTTCTCTTGTGAGCCGGTATTTATTGTTACGTCATTGGTTTGCGAGAGTAACGTCATCAATTTTTTGAGAAAACCACGTAATTTTCTCCCACAAACCAATGACGTAACAATCAATACCTGCTCACAAGAGAAGATAACTCTGCAATACGCAAAGACGGAATAGCTGGACAATCCATTGCACAATTTTGATTCTCGAAGAACATAACAAACAACAATTACAGAAGCTTGGCTAAGTTCTAACCATTGGTCTTAGGTATATATCTTATTTATTTTGTAAGTTGTTGTCTTATCATCAGGGACTTTTTATACAGTTTAGTTGATTTACTCTTTGATTGTCTATTTAAACCGTCAACATTACCGGTAATCACAAATGTGTTCTTATTTAATAGGCCTACTGTCTGAAGGTGAAGGAAATGGACGATGAGGAATACAGCTACGCAGCATTACAGGAGCCTCTGTATCGAGTGGAAACAGGGAATTATGAATACAGGTAAGTAATGTGATTACAGGACCCGCTGTGATTATGATATTTATGAATACAGGGATTATTTAGCAAGCCTTTCATAGAATTTTCTAATATCAGAGATTAGTCGTCCACAGGAACTATTCACAGGAAATTTATATCCATTTTCAGGTTAGTGTTACGCTGTCGACAAGACGCACGACACAGATTTGCCAAAATGAGAGCTGATGTCCTTGTCAAGATGGAACTTCTGGACCAGAAACATGGTAAGTAAGCCAATGAAGTTAATGTCAATTTTCAAAATGCACAACTTCTGTACATTTTGGGAAAAAATATATCTATATGTCTATGTTTTCGCTATATATTTTTTTAATTTCTCACGAATAAACTTAGAATATAAACCCAAAAAATCAACTTCCCTTTAATTTTACATCAATTAAAATTCTTCAAGTGTATTATTAAGTAATGCCTTTTCAAAAGTTACTGTTTACAAGAAAGTGAATGTATCAATATTTTACTCTCAAACGAAATGAATGTTACCATGGAACTGACCTTAATTAAGTATGAAAATGAAGTTACATGTAACAGAGCCAAATTGTTTTTGAAAAAAAAAGTGAAATGTAAACTTGATTGTTGGTCTGTACTTCTCTTCCAGTCCAGGACATCGTGTTCCAGCTGCAGCGCTTTGTTTCTGCGATGGCCAAGTATCACAACGACTGCCATGGTGTTATGAAGAAGGCTGTAGTGTTCCCCATAGAGGTGGATCTGTCCCGCGGCACCTTCACATACGACACTTCCAACCAGTTTAACGATGAGGAAGAGGAGGAGGAGGAGGAGGAGGAAGCGGTCGAGGATACCGTGGAGACGGGAATGGAGGCGAGCGTCACAGAGACTAACGACCTTATCAGTACTGATTAAGGGTCCGTAGCGGTAAAGGGAGGTTAAAGGGGAGGGGGTTGAAGGGAAAGTCATGTACAGGCTTAAATTTTGAGATCTAAAATAATGAAGCAATTTCAGTGTTAAGAATCAAGTGTATATATATATATAGGTTGCATTTTTTCAGTCTGTTCAAAAGTAGAGATGCTTTTTGAAAGTAAAATTTGAGACAATAACACTGTTGATCAGTAATTTTGTTTTTCTACAGATGATATAGAATTTTAAAACTTTAGTAAAGATCCACAGGAAAAGACTTTACAGAAAAGATTCTTCATGATCACCAGATCAAAGTAAAATTAATCTGATTTACAGAAGAGAGTTTCCATTCTCCTAAAAAATATTCATGTGGTTTAATGAATACATGTGACATGTAAACTAAAATAGAAGCCTGGTTTTAATCAAAAGAATTCTTCCATTAAGCATGCTATGCATGTGACAAGTGTTAGTTAAATTATTTAGAAGATCAAGGTCAAGAGAAGCCTGTATTTCATAGGGAAAATATTATGGATTTGTTTGTTAATGATTATTTGGTTAAGAAGGAGTAACCACCTGAATGATGCTCTTCAATTCTACAATTTTTTGCAATAGATTTTAAATACAGTACAACCTGCTTAAAACGTGAGAAAAACGTTATCCAAGTGTTCATATTACGTATGAAAAAATAGTAATGCATTAATTATGAAGAAGGGAACAAAATCATATATTCAAATTACTGTGTAACCCCTATAGAACTATAGTAGACTCAACCATGCATGACCTGGGAGTCCATTATGACATGATGTATGGCCCCAAAATACTGGTTTGTTTATATTCAACCCTGTCATATCCCACCACCATCATTGTTCCTTTTCATGTTGTTTAAAATCAGGTTTCCTTGTATAAGAAGTATAAGGACTTGTTTCCCTTCAAATTCGACTTTATTTGGGTCTACTGTACATATAAGCAGTAAAATATGTTGAAGTACTAGAAACATGCCTGATATGAAATCATGATTATAACAAAGTCACATCTGTTGTCCTATGGAATTTCCATGGTTGTAAGAGGTTATAAAAGCTAGAGACTATAAGAGCTATTATGAATGATATGTGAGAATGATCTTTTTGTTAAAGCAAAGTGAATACAATTTTGTGTTAAGCTTTTTGTTTGTTTGTTGATGTTAATATGATTGTGGCTTCTAATCAGACAGAATGTCTACTACTGCAATAACGGGAATCAGCAACGTTCTGAAAGATTCATTTTGTGCACCAATTCATCTGTGATATCTTATGATATTCCTTTTAGAGGTTCAGAATACCTGTACATTTTCATAAATTTCCTTGAGGTAGAAAAGGGGTGAACAGCATTTTCATCCATATTGCTTTTTTTCCATCCTCACCAAAAATGTACTTGGACGTATGAAGCAACAATCATGATTTATGGAATCGGAATGATAAGAAGTGCATTTTACAACCATATATTGTTCATTTGTGTACAGTCGAGGTTTTGTTGCCACCACGATTCTAGATCTGATCAATTTGGACATTATATTGACAATCCTTACCAAATGTTTCATTTGATGTATTTGCATTAACTGAATTTGACTACATAACCTACACATTAGCCTCTAGCTGTGTTCATTTCTCTGTATAACCTACTCATTAGCCTCTATCTGTGTTCAGTAGTGTTCATTTCTCTGTATAATCTACACTTTAGTCTCTAACTGTGTTCATAAGTGTTCATTTCTCTGTATAACCGACACATTAGCCTCTAGCTGTGTTCATTTCTCTGTATAATCTACACATTAGCCTCTAAATGTGTTCATAAGTCTTCATTTCTCTGTATAACCTACACATTAGCCTCTAGATGTGTTCATTAGTGTTCATTTCTCTGTATAACCTCCACATTAGCCTCTAGCTGTGTTCATTTCTCTGTATAACCTACTCATTAGCCTCTATCTGTGTTCAGTAGTGTTCATTTCTCTGTATAATCTACACATTAGCCTCTAGCTGTGTTAATTTCTCTGTATAACCTACACATTAGCCTCTAGCTGTGTTAATTAGTGTTCATTTCTCTGTATAACCTACACATTAGCCTCTAACTGTGTTCATTAGTGTTCATTTCTCTGTATAATCTACCCATTAGCCTCTAACTGTGTTCATTAGTGTTCATTTCTCTGTATAATCTACACATTAGCCTCTAGCTGTGTTCATTAGTGTTCATTTCTCTGTATACCCTACACATTAGCCTCTATCTGTGTTCAGTAGTGTTCATTTCTCTGTATAATCTACACATTAGCCTCTAAATGTGTTCATAAGTCTTCATTTCTCTGTATAACCTACACATTAGCCTCTAACTGTGTTAATTAGTGTTCATTTCTCTGTATAACCTACACATTAGCCTCTATCTGTGTTAAGTAGTGTTCATTTCTCTGTATAATCTACACATTAGCCTCTAAATGTGTTCATAAGTCTTCATTTCTCTGTATAACCTACACATTAGCCTCTAACTGTGTTAATTAGTGTTCATTTCTCTGTATAACCTACACATTAGCCTCTAGCTGTGTTAATTAGTGTTCATTTCTCTGTATAACCTACACATTAGCCTCTATCTGTGTTAAGTAGTGTTCATTTCTCTGTATAATCTACACATTAGCCTCTAACTGTGTTAATTAGTGTTCATTTCTCTGTATAACCTACACATTAGCCTCTATCTGTGTTCAGTAGTGTTCATTTCTCTGTATAATCTACACATTAGCCTCTAACTGTGTTCATAAGTGTTCATTTCTCTGTATCACCTACACATTAGCCTCTAGCTGTGTTCATTTCTCTGTATAACCTACACATTAGCCTCTATCTGTGTTCAGTAGTGTTCATTTCTCTTTGTTATACTTTGTGTGTACATGAAAATTTTGGAATCTGCATTTAATTGCTAATTACTTGGATGTGCGCGCGCACCATGCCATTTTTGTGCATTAAATGTTACTTGTGAGCTGTGGAAACTCTGTTTCTATGTACATGTAATTTAAACCTATTTATTAATCTCAATACTTGTCTCTTTTTAAAAGGGAAAAATTGCACTAAATGAGGAAGAATTTCAGAAAATCATTTGATTTTTGTGATTGTCATAGATTTGTTTGAATTTCATTAACGTCGTTTCACTTACATTCCATGGTAGGGCAAATGATTCCCTAATAGGATGTCAAAACCCTATAAAATCAAAACCAAAACAGGGGTAGGGTTTCTGTTTACCGTAATTGTCATTAAAGCCTCATTGGAATAAGAACCACATTCACGTTTCTTAGACCTTCATTCATATATGCTGTGGCCCATTGATCACAGATGAATTAGAGAAGTGCATATTGAGACCAACCATATGCTACATAAATCAGTTGTTTTACAACACCTAGGCGCTTTCTTAAATCTTCTCGGATATTTGCACACATTTTCTTCAGAAGTGGGAACTTGTCTGATTAACTAGTATATTGTATATAGAAAGATAGTATTCAATTTTTTTTCATCATATTACGTGGAGAGAACGGAAAGGGTACATCTTTATCATGGGGGGGGGGGGGGGGGGGGGGGGGGACAGGAAGGGTAGAAGTTTTAAGGGAGGTGGAGGAATATGCCTGAAGCAGGATTTTTCCTGATTGCTTGTGACAACTTATTAGAAATCCATAAAACAGTCATTCCAAATGAATTCTCATTCGTTATACTTGTGAAATCTCAGTACATGCAAATTTTACGTTTTGTTTTGTTTTATTTTGTAATTAATCTTTTGTATGAATGAAATCGTCATCCTTTGTGGAAATATTGACCAAATGTTGTGTTGTTTTACATTCTCCAGAAGTTGTATACTTGCATTATTTATGTTGTGATATTGTGTAAGAAATCTGTATTTATACGTTGTTATTTTTGAAAGTTTTAGATGATGGCTTTCAATATTAAAAGTCACTGCAGAATATGAATTCATGTGTCATACTTTTTTGTGTAAGAATGTGCAAATGCATTTTATCTTGAGCCGAGCTAATGGACCATACAGCAGGTTCTTTATCCCAGTACATGTATCCCAGACAAGTGGACCATAGAACAGAACTTATCTTGGTTATAGAACGAAGATTTTATCCTAGTTTCTCTGTGGACCACAGAACTCGAGTTTATCCAGGAGTTGAGCGTAGTGGACCAAAGTTAATTTCAGTATTTGACCCCTTTGGACGATACAACAGAGCTTATCAAGAATTTGAGCCTTGTTGACCATAAATTAGAGCCTATCCAATGATCAGAGAATAGAACTGGAGTTCATCACAGTATTTAATACATTTATAAACTTTATTCATTTTACAACAATTATGAAACAAGTTATATAACTTATATTAATCACTCTTATTGGCCCGGATGTTAGCACGCAGGGGGTCTTAATGTGGGAGGAAACCTGAGTTCCTGGAGAAAACCCATGTGGTCTGGCAGGTGATCTCACACCTTTTCACATCTGATCGGGGAATCGAACCCCGGCCGCCTTGGTGAAAGGCGTTATCCACTTCACCACCCGACCACCCCATTTGACCACCCCACCACACGGTATTTGATTAAACAGAGCTTATCTTGGTGACTGATTTTGAGCCTTGTGGACCATAGTTACCTATTAATGCTAGTCTCCTTGGTACATATTTATACAGCTAGGGAGACTGGAAAAATCAAGATAAAGTGTAATCTCAAAAGACATTTTACAGCAATGTTCAGTTGCCAAGCAGTCTACTGTAAAAAATCTGTTTTAGGTCAACGACAGTTTGATGAAAATACTGTTTTTAGACAGAAGTTCGTCACTATTATACATAATTCAATCCATATCTAATTCATACTGTTGCATCGATTGATGTTTGATATGTTTCAACTGTAGAGGCATCCCTCAATATACTGGGGAAACTTTTGCCATAGTTAATGTTGCCCTTCATATTTGAATATTTATTCACTAATTTTCCGCTGTAAAAATAAATTTGGCTACATTCTGGAGGGTTGAAAAAAAGTTATCTGAAAAATTCCCGGTAAGCAGTATGAATACAGATCAAAATCTGTTAAATAGTCAGCATAATTATCATCCATCTATTGGTTATCTTAAAAGTTGGTAATCTCCCTTATCAAAAAATAATTAATAGTTGTCTCCCTTGTCACTATTTTACCTATATGCAAATAAGTTGTTACCACTACTAGATATTTCAGGGAGAAATACATAGGGTCGAAGGAGAGGAACTTGTCATATCACCTGCTGGACAACTAAACTACTCGGTAGAAAAGTGGATACACCTGCTGGACAACTAAACTACTCGGTAGAGAAGTGGATATATAACAACAGAAACAAACATTGATCAGTGTTTTAATAGAAAAAGAATGCTGATCTCCCTTAATAATTAAGTTATCCCCCTTGTTATTAATTTACCAATATACAATTAGCTATATGATGTGTGTTTAGTTTCAAAATAGAAATGGAGAATGCTTACATTAAAATTCATTAAATTTTGTTTTTTAAATAAAGACTGAAGTAGTGCGTGAGCAAAATGTATACGCCCCACCCTACCACTAACCCCCCAGTTTAATTTCTTATTATACATATGGAAATATATTTATTAGCAGGTATATGCCAATTTGCATATTGGTCAAATTTGGATAAGGGCAGACAACTCATTATTTTTCAATATCAGATACTGCCTTTTTAATATTTATACATGCATAAAGATAGCCAAGGGTGAAATTTTCTCTTATGCTTTTGGATAAATAATAATTTGCTGGTACCAACCAATTTGCATATTAGTCACATTTTGAAAGGGGCAGATAACTCACATTTCATTGTGATTTTAGAGAAATAAAAATATTTATCCAATCAATTTGCATATTGATCAAATTTCGGAAGGTGAGATGACTCTTTTTTTTTCATAAGAGATATTATGGTTTTAATTTTGTTTTCTTTTTTGATGCATAATGCTATTAAAAAGTGAAATTTGAAATTTGTCTTGTAATTGTTTATCAACAGTTATTCAATGGTACCAGCAAATTTTCATTATGGTCAAAATTGGAACTTGGCTGCTGTGGGGAAGTTGTTTACGTGTCGGACTGTTCAAGATCACTAGCCCTCCACCACTGAGTCACAGGTTCAAGGCCTAATTGGGGCAGTTGCCAGGTAATCATGATTATAATGTATACCAAGTTTCAAAGAGATCTGTTGAAAAATGTAGGATGAGATTGCCGGGCACAAATCAAATACTGAAATAAACAAAGGGCAATAACCTTTGCAAAAATTGTTGAATCAAAATTGTTTTCAAGGAAACACAACATATCATGATTATTTAGCCTACTAAGTTTCAAAGAAATTGTGACCAGGTTTTTGAAACTAGGCCAAAATGCAAATTTCCTAAAAGAGGTGATATTTCTACCCAAGTATGAAGTTTCATGACAATCGTATCACATATTATGTCTCGAGATAAATTTTTGTCATAGTTGTCTATTGTTCGCTTATGCTTAAAGTACATATCGTTTGTATCTGTGATTCATGGGTCAACATTTGTTGATGCTGTTTACACAAATGAATTCTGTCATATATACATATAAACAACTCATTCTGGATACAGTTATGTATATTTATTTTCGAAACAAGAAACAGAGATTACAGAGTAACAAAAGTAAACATTTATGTTAGGAGGCAACAAATTTAATTCAACATGATGTAAATAAATATATATATCAAAATGTATAAATTTGGTATTTATCAACAAAAGTAAAGGCAAATCAGGCATATATGGTTTTGATGTTTGTAATAAACAAGAAGCCCAGGGGTGCTCACCTGGATATTTAAGCAATAATGGCAAAATATTTTCATTAACAGTAATGTTATTGCAAATGGAATCCCAGAGATGGGGCTAGATCCCAGAGCCAATCCTGATAGCATATGAGTATCCAAACCTATATTGTTATAGGTTGGGGAAATTGAATGTTCCATGTTATGACCATGATACTAAGTCCCTAGGGTATGGGCAGACCCAAGGTCAATTCTCGGGTAGCATGATCGTCTTTTCATGCCTAGGAAAATACTACATGTATATCCAATTAAGGAGTAGGGATCCCAACCATTTCTATGTTATGACCCGAAGACTTAGTTGCTTGGGGTGGGGCAGACCTAAAGTTCAATCCTGGTAGCATATATTTAATAGGCATTGTATGGTTATGGGATAGATATCTCAACTGTTTCAAAGTTGTGACCCAGGCCTTAGTCACATAGTAAGGGCTTGCACCCTGAGGCTAATTCTGGCGTTCATGTATATTTGTCTCTTCATATTCAGCAAATGTATATATGGTTATAGGGTTGTGATCTCAACCATATTCATGTTATCATTTTGGCCAAATATTGCTGATTACCATTATATGATTCTAGATAAGTCCCTTAAAACAATATGGCCAAATTATCCTTTTCCCCATCCTTCAGTCCCTTGCAGGGTCAGCCCCTCTATTTGTGCAAATTTGAATACCCACCTCATAATTCCAAAAAGTCCCTAAACCAATACAGCCAAATTACCATTTTTGGCCCCACCCTTCAGCCCTCTAGGGTTTGACTCTCTCCATTTGTAACCTCCTAAGTATGTTTTCAACCAAATAGGATTGATATCCATCTCATAGTTCCAGAAAAGATGTTCAAACTAGAACTGTCACCTATTCCAAGGTATATGTATACAAAATACCTGCCATTTCTGCCATAATAAGCCATTTCGGTAGCATAATTGGCTATGATACTGTTATGAGAGAAGGTCTAGAGAAGGTTTATGAACCAAGGACCATAGCTTCATGAAAAGGGGAGATAACCCAATGAAAAATATGCACATCTCCTAGCTGCAAGGATTGCTATCAGCAAATTTCATTGAAATCCATCCAGTAGTTTAGGGGGAGTGCACAGTACTACATTGTGTCCACAGTCGAACGGACGGATTTCAGTATACCCCCCTTAACTTCGTTGCGGGGAGTATAATTAATATGACAAAATTAACCCTTTACCTCCCCAGGGAGTCAGTCTCACCACTTAAGGATGCTTCCAGTATAATTTGGAGAAATTCTAATCAGCAGTTAATAGGAAAAAGTCATTTGAAGAAAATGTTTAAGGACAGATGTACAATGAAAGATAGATGCCAAGGTATGGACAAGGTGAGCTAATAATACAAATACCTTTGCCACTTCATTGTAGTACTACCACCTCACTACCCAGGTATACAAAAATAAATATGGTGATATTGAGCACTGATATCTGTATTGACCCTTGACATGTTTTCAGACTAAAGGTGCTGATCCATCTTTATCTAGTTAGAAAAAGATTAATAGAATATTTCATCCTCTCGAGTGTCGGATGGGGAAAGATTCAAATTGTAATTTATGCAATGTAAAATGTAAATAGATTTAAAGTTGCCAAACACTAGACTTACTGAGTGTTTGGCAATTTAACAATCTTTCCAGAAGGGTCGAGGTTCCTCATCTCACCAAAAGGGGGTTAATACATGTAGTTCTTTTTCTCCGACCCTGTCATACACATGATAATGTCGCTTTAGAAAGTGAGTAACTCCTAGTTACACAATGGTGAACAATTCTTAGATGAACATACATAATCAAGAATTTTCTCCCAACTTTTTCCAATAAATAACAAGCTGAAATGTTGACTTGCATACTGGAGCTCTACATTACACACACAGTATGATGCACTGTAAGATTCATTGTATCTGAAATTTTGGTTCTCAATAAGAATTTGTTCACCTACAACTTGTTCTCAAGCCAAGACCAAGTGCGACAGATACACTGTATGCCAGAAAACATTGTTCCAGCCAAAAATGCGCCCTTCACTGGTAGAATCCGTGTTCACGCATTCTTACTTTCGCCCTTCACATGTTATTACAATAGTATGTTGTGCACTTATCTTCACTGTCATGATAAATTCCCCCCTGATTACGGAGGGTGTAAAAGGCGAAAATTTAACTGCGGCAAAAAGTCCCAGGTATACAGTATTCTCATCAAACCTAGGTCAAAATAGATTTACAAACATATTAGTAAATTTACATACACATAATAATACAGGTATTAACATAATGGAAGTGTTTTGTGTGATTCAAGTCGCCATAGGCAGTTCTAGGCTACAAATAAGTCCACAAGTAGTGAAGTTCTTTCCCACAGATTTGATTCACTATAAGCTGCTAATGCACTCTTAAAACACATTCAAACACTTTTTTTATTCACCACAAATTGTATTTCTCGGCAGATTTTTGACTTCCCACAAGTTGTAGTCCTCCAGGGATTTTTAAGTCACCACAAGCAACTGTAAGTCCTCTTGTACATTCACACCATTTTGAGTCAATACAAGCAGTGTTTGCGATATGCTATGATTACCGATATGTCTTCTAAGACTTTCCTGCAATTTAAAGCTACCAAAGCTAAAATCACATGTCACTAATATGTCATCTAGTACTTTTTCTCCCAGGGTTTAACTATTCATCGTGGCTTAATGCTACTGATGTGTCCTCCAGTGCTTTTCTGAAGTGAGTATATTTCAAAGTCTCCACAAGCTAACATTATATGTCACTCATTTTATGTCCTTCAGTACTTATAATGTCCCTCAATATTTAGTCATCACAATCGTGGCTATGCTACTAGTAAGTTCTCCAGTACTTTCCTGCATTTCAAAGTCACCACTAACTGACATTGGTTGTCCTTTAAGGCCTACATTCCTCTGTGTTTTGGTCCTCACAAGCACGGCTATGCTACCAGTATATCCTCCAGTGCTTTCTGACAGCTCTCCGTGGCAAGGTTCTTGTGAGTGAATTCAGAACTGACAACATTTACTCTGCCATCCACATACTGTAACAGAGAAACGTAAAACATTTATCTGTATTTTACAACTAATTGGCATCCGTGTGTCCTGTCCATAATAACTTTACTATCCTATTTATCCAGTAATAAGCCTATGCCATGTTAGTTGAAATGCAAACACATGTTTTTTCATTATTTTGTGAGATTTTGTTTGTGCCTTGATTTTATTGCAGGATATTTATGGTAATAATTAATAAAACATTTTTTATTAGACATGATGAGTTTCCTCAAATAGTATTATTTAGTGTTTTTGTAACATAAAGAATCCACTTGTTTTCTGGATGAAAAAAATGGAACCAAGTACCATTTTCAAGTTTGGATGTCTTTATTCCCAGCAAAAATAATTGGATTGTGAGAAGTATGTATTATCAAACAATTTTGTGTAGAAAAAGGTAAATCTGCCCCCTGAAGTATTAGCCAGATAGATGAACAACTACAGGTAGATTATCGATGGCTGAACTTAGGAGGCTCAACTTTGCTATCTAAATTCAACCTGTACTATCTGTAACATGCCTAATCGAAGTGTACCATGATATTATCTTCAGGTTCGAAGTACCAACCTGTTTCAGACCGTAATCCTGATGTTGAGCACAGTAATCAGGTGACGGCTGTAAAGGTCTGAGCAAGGTCACATCACCCTTGATATTTGACCTCCACATCAAGGTCACTGCCAAAGAGGAAAGCATGTGGTAAATCCTGGTTGCCATGGCAATGTCTTCTGCCAAAAGTTGAGGCTGAAGAGCGGTCAGATGTGATGTCACTTCCTGTATCTTACTGTCGAAAGACTTATTCTCTGTCAATGTCTGTGAATGAAAAAAAAAAAAACAAGTTTGTAATCCAATAGAGGATGCAGATATTATAATTGAAATCATATATAGCTGTATTGTAAATGTGGTCAAATTTGACTACAATTATAATCTGACAACAAGCCCTATCTGATAATAAGCCCACCCATGTTCATAACAGATCATAAGTAGTAGAAATACCAGCAAATGCTTTTTTCTTTTCTTTGCCCCCCCCCTCTATGTATTTGAGATATATATATCCAAGTGTCTAATTGTTATGCTTGACAGTACTATGCCTATGAAAGAATCATTTGAGTCTCCACAATAGAACATCAAAGAATATTTCACTATTTGATGAAATATATTATCATGCTACTGTCAGATATTTTTGGAAATGTTCTAAATATGAATACAATTTTTCTTCTTGATTTGGACATTAATTTATTGGTTTGTTCCTCTGTACTAATAAACATCAGTCTGATGATCAAAACCATTAATTTCAACTGTCTAAAAGTGTAAACCACTATTCAACACACTGTTCATAATTTCAAGTATTCAATGAACACGGATATGATAGTAAAAACTTACCTTTGTGATAGCTGTCTCCCCTGTGAGAGATTCAATGAAGCTGGTGATGGTGTTAGTTTCCTGTGCATGCCTGGACAGACTACGGAGGGCCTTTACCTCGTCCCCATAAAGCTGTGGAACGATGGAAGGGCTCCCATCCACCAACACCAGTTTCCCAATATTCTTGCTGTCTGTGTGGAACTTTTCCAGCTGATGTCTCATTTCCATGGCAACAAGACAGCCAAACGACACGCCTACGAGGTGATACGGCTTGTCTGGTAACAGACTATCTATCTCCTACAAACAGAGAATTAATGTGAGCATGACTTGATAAGTTTTATTTTCACAAAAATGAAATTTAAGATTTATCCCCAATTATTGGTCATGACTACCATGAAAAAGGATTTGACTAGTATAACAAAAAGTAAGTACATGCTTTGAAGTCAACTTGCAATAGCTGATGATTTTCCAGACAGAGTGTCTTTACAAGTCTAGCAAAATGTTAATAAATATAGTGGGGTGAATTTGAGCTTCAGCTCAAAACTTGTCATATTTAAACACCTTGATATTCACTGCTGCAATATTTGTCTCCTAGATAATGGAACTACTCGATAGTCATCAGCCTAAACACTGCTGCAGAAGATATGATGATCATTCTTAACCTGTAAAGAAGTGATGTGAAGATTTACCTGTAAGTAGTGGGCAGCTATTGTCTGTATGGATTGTGCAGGTACATTTGTGGTCAACTGGACGCCATACAATGGTGCCGACACACTGGACACCAAGTCAGATAAACTGGACACTGTGCCTGTGTATGACAGAACCATCATGAACATTGTCAGCAGAGGCAAGGGACACCGTGGAAGAATTGATGAACAGGCAAGGACAGCAGACTTAAGGATATATGCTATCTTAACCATTATACCTTAGACTTGGACTGAATTATCTCCCTTGAACGATTTTCTATTTATGGTAGCAAATACTTCTGGATTACTCCATGGCGTTTTATCAGTGTATGAATTCCTGTTTACCTTTCCAAGTGTCGACAACTTATTAATCCAGTTCAAATTTCTCTTTTCATAAAGGAATTATTTGGCAAGTTTTCTAGTATGGAGCTCTTCTTGAAAGGAGATTTATGTTACAGTAAGATAACATAGGTCCTTAATATTAATAATATACTGTAGAGGAGTCACTGA
Source organism: Mizuhopecten yessoensis (assembly GCF_002113885.1). Lineage (NCBI taxonomy): Eukaryota > Metazoa > Mollusca > Bivalvia > Pectinida > Pectinidae > Mizuhopecten > Mizuhopecten yessoensis. The sequence goes on along the minus strand of NW_018405386.1, from coordinate 1,289,595 downwards.
ATCATTCTAGTAGAAGGTACAATGTATGATAAAGGGACAATTTATCAACGCCGCACTACTTTTATCACTAAAGAATCTTCATCAAATTAGACGAGGCGTTTGCTTCAATATTAATCTGGTTCTTAAAATGAGAGCACATATTAGAGGAGAAAGTCGACAACTCACCTCCTAGAGAATGGATGATAAAAACAGCAGGCCTGTCATTGTCAACGTCATTTAGTCTTTTGATGGTATGTGTGGCAACTAGATCATCTCTTGTGATGGACACTTTTGCAGATGAATTCTCCACTGTCAGAAAAAGATGGACATTCATTTCCATTAATAAATGGTTGTATATGTTCAATTCTAAATAAAAATTAATGAATTCAAGAAAATGTATTATCACAGTACCGGAATGTACACTTTTTATATGTCCAAAATCAAATATCATTGAACCTTATAATTGGCAGTGGCATTGACCTGTCTGCATCGACTTAACTTTCAAGCTATATAATATGTTTACAGAGCCAAATGTCAAGAGACTCCAAAATAGTGTTAGTGTGAACAAATTATCATTTTATGTTAACCACTATTCATTCTGTATAAAACTGGTAACTGAAATTAAAGCCAATCACATCTCCCTTCACATGTTACTTACCATTAGTGTCGAGCACAGTGCTGTCCAACTCTTCTTTCAACATCTTCTTTAACTGGCGAATCGTCAGAGTACGGATTTCGTCCACAGAAATACTAAGGTCAAACTCATGGTCAAGAAGTTGTTTGATTTCAGCCAGCATGAGGGAGTCCAGTCCGATGTCCACCAGAGGTTTGTCAGGGCTGGGGGTGTTTCCCGGCTGAATACCTGTCAACAGAAGAAAAAGATACACGCATGAAAAAGAGCATTTTTCATTTTGAAGGGCTGACAACTTCCTAAATCTATTTTGTCATATATTGTTTTCACAAAAATTTTACTGCTAAAATTACTGATAATTTGAAAGATACTTAATATAAATTGCAGTTGTATTTCAGATAATGGCTAACTTATTGGGATGCTGATCTGGAACATTGTTGTCGCAATATCCACCTTACAAGTGTTAAGTTTTGGCACAAAGCAAATCGGACACAGAAAAATCTCCAAGGCTCACCAATTATCTGGAGAATGGCCATGGCTGAATCCCTCCTACAGAGATGATGGTTAGGCACTTACATGGAGTTCACAGATGAAACCCCAAAACTTACCAATGATCATGAGATAGCTGCCATCAATGCCCTATCACCCTAGCCTTTTCACCACTATAGACCATAATGGACTTATCCAGATCAATGCATGGTAGAGTTTATTAAAGTTACATAGGGATGAAAGGGTTAAAGATTGTATATTTTGGTACATGAGGCTACATGATGTTACAGACGACTTTGCATGACTGAATGATCTGGAAAATGGCTGTCATCAATGCTCCCTCTACCCCTAGATATTGGATATTTTGGTACCTACATGGAGTACACAGATTATTCCAAAGATGATCTACCTATGATCTAAAAAATGGCCCTTGTGAGATCTAATGTTTTAGCACCTACAAGGTGTACCTAAATGAGTTCCAAAGATCTATCCATGATCAAGAGAATTCTGTCTTGGTGAAAATAAAACGGGGCAATATTTCCCATTTTACATTACTGTACTTCAAATCTTACCAATAATCTGGAGCACGGCAGTAGTGATATCCTGTTTCTGTCCCTGAGCCTGTGGGCCGAGGTCGTTGGTCTGGGCAGGGACGTAACTTGACACAACAGGGTGGGATTGGTGAAGGAGTGTCCCCAGGACCTCCAGGCATGACACCAGTCTCTGGGGTAGGGTACCACCCACCACAGTCTTGTCGCTGGCCACACCCACATCACCGATAGCGCCCCACTGAATGGCCAGTCCTAATACATGTACAACATAAGTATCTCTTTCGTTAAATATTCAAACCAAAATTTCCCCATTGACATGTTATTTCTAATTGAACACCATTGACAAAAGTATTTTTTTTGTTTGTTTACTTCCATTTTTAGTCAATTATAGCCAATAATTGCAAAATTGAGCAGAATTTTTCCTTTCTCTTGTTTTTGTTCTTTTTTCAACCAATTTGGTTGATTTTTCCTGATTTATCTTAAATTGTTGGTTACACATTTTGTCAAATTTCAAATAGTCATACCCAATAAAAATAAAGAGGAATTAACTTTTTATGATGAAAATTTGACAATTAATAGCTGAATCTTAAACAGATTAGTGTTTTCCCGATGATTATAACTGAATAACATCTTTTCAACTTGATACCAAGTCTGAACACTGTAATCACCATTAATTGCTTCCCCAATTTGTTCAATTTATCAATTATCGTTTACCAATTCCCAACATCAGGACAAACAGTTTACCAAACAGATGTCTAACCTGGCAATCCTTCTGCTTTCCTTTCTTCACATACTCTCTCCATCACAGCATTGGCGAAGCCGTAGTTGGTCTGGCCAGCATTTCCAAAGCCACTGCTCACAGAGGAGAACACAACAAACCAATCGAGGCTATCCTTACATCTGGCCTTGGTCTCCAGGTCAAGGTTCAGTACTACGTCGATTTTGGCCTCGCAGACAGCCTTATAGTTCTCCATTGACTGATTCTCAAACAAGCCATCTTTCAACACCTGTTAACAAACCCTTGAGCTTATCTTAAGTTTTCTTCACCAACACAATGTACTTATAAATGTCAGTAATTTTCAGTACAAATCACTGATACTTTTAAATGTGTGAGCTCATCTTTAATGTGTGATCCATACAATGTAATTTATCTGACCCTAGTAATGTAGCAAAACATGAAAAACTTCTATAAAAATGTACTTATATTAAAATGTTTGAAATTCCAGATAATGTAAGTTGAAGGTTTTGATTTTAAAACTGAAGAGTGACATTACACCATATTTTGTTACATGTATTATATAAAAAAAACATCCTATTTAGTGCAGATCTTGCAATGGAAGTCATTCTTATCTACAGTAATACACACCATGGCCAAATGGAAAACACCGGCCACCTCACCGAAACTCCTCGCCTCATCAAACAAATCCTTGGTTCCCGCTCGTGTTCGGATGTCATCGTTGGAAATCCTCACAGTAATGCCTTCGTCCTTCCACAGCAGTAATTTACGAGCCTGGTAGCTATTTTTGACCCCTGACCTCGATACAAGGATGATGTTTCTTGCACCATTGTCAATCAGCCACTGAGCTAACTCGATGCCGAAGCCTCCTAGACCACCGGTGATGATGTACGACTTGTTTGCAGGACAGAAACACTGCAGCAGTAGTGGGATGTCCCCTGGCAGGTTCTTACTGGGTGTACTGGGTACCATCTAGAGGCACAACAATAAATCTATTAGGTACTACAACTTCACGATTTGCCAAGCAAATTTTTTAACGTTTTAGAGTAGTATCAGGAGTACTGAGGGAGACATATAAAGAATTGTTTTAAAAAATTGAAAAAAAAGGACATAGAAATATGCTGTTGGAAGGTAAAACAGCCAATTAAATAAGAGGTTTTACTGTACATTTTTGCATTCATGTGAAACCCCCATTTTGTGAAGTGTTGAGTTTGTAGTTTCGTCTTTGTCAATGTGGTGTTGCTATATTAGAATTGTACATTCTGGGATAGAATTCTCAATTTCATCTACCTTGCCTATGAAAAATAAGAAAAGAACATTTGGCATCAACTTGAACAATGCAACAAACCTCCACAAGTATTTTAGATGCTGAACCTTTCTCGGTTGTCATGGCATCAAAAGCCTCCTTGAGTTTGTGGGGAGGGTAGGTGGTGAAGGGGAGGGGCTTAATGGTGTTGTTCTGTATGCCCTGTTGGATCATCTCGGCTACACTGGGCATGTCCATCTCCTTGAGGGACTCAATCCGGATACCCAGGAGTTCATAGCTACCCTGGATTGTTCCTAAAAGGAGCAACAAGATAATGCCATACTCCTTATTTCTGAAATCATGTTTTTAGCTAAGGCGTTAGCCGCCAGCTATTGGTATTACTTTAGTTAATGAGCTCAAGATATTCATAAATGTCGATTTCACACAGACGCCTCTAGTGGTCAGCACTGGTACTAAATTGAACCATATACCGGACCTACTGTCTTTATTATGCGTAACTTTGGACTCAAATGCACTTGAANGTTTCGGTCTAAAAGTTTCAAAAAATATTAAGATTGTCCAGTAACTGACCTTGAAATGTACAGTAAATGACCTAGAGACTCAAAGCAAATGACCTTGAAATGTGCAGTTCTTTATCTTCATAGGAATAGTAATTAACTGACCATGATGATAATTTAAATGTCCTATTATACAGGAACTGACTTTGAGGTACAAAGCATTTGACCTTGACATACATACTGTTTAACCTTGAGGTAAGTTAACTAACCTTACATGCTTAATGACCTTGAGATATTTTATAGAAACTGACCTCGAGAACATGGTGTTTTACCTTAGTTGAGTTACACAGTGTTTGACCTTGAGGTTTCTGTTAATTAACCTCAAAGTATAATTTTACTGACCTTGAGGTATACGATCTGATGGGATATAAGTGTTGAGGTCCAGAAGCTTGCCGCCATGTTGTAAGAGGCGGATATCTGACTGGAGGTTGTCAGCCATCTGAGAGGTCAGCACCATACTGACACCTAGGGACAAAACAATTGACTTTGGAACTATTATGACAAAACTTATTTCAACTGAAGGAAAACATGAATCAGCCACTCTAATCAACCAGTTATTGTTATTTCTAATCCAGTCACCTCCCCCAGTAAATGCAACACAAATTTGCATAGAAAAATGTGAATTTGTCTCCTGAAACACTAGTTGAGCTTGTGTGGTGACTTAATGAACAAGTCCAGACAATATATAGATTATGAACATAGCATGAATACAGTAGTAAACCCAGTCAAACAGCTACCAAAAGCCTGGTGAAATGTTAGCAACCTAAAGGAGTTTGACAGTACATGTACATCAAGTGAAAGGAATAGAGGATTTTTTAAGAAAAAGGAAATTGGGATCTTGAAATATGTTGGCAGTAAGTGAGGTGGCAAATTAAACATGGGGCATTCTAACAAGGTTTAATGTTATCTTTAATAAGTAAGTGGACTTCGTGAGAGGTGATTGCAACTTTCTGGGGATTATGACAGCATGAAAAAGTTTATCCTTTATAGCTACTAAATGAGTCTGCATTTTGTACGGTATTAGTTTCCTCAATTGGCCTGTAAAGAGCTGTTTTCAGCAAACCATCAATGTTTTCTTTCACACTGAAGCCAATCATATGTACACGAAGGTTAATTGGACATTAGTGTTACAGACAATTGTGGAAGCCCACAAGATGCATGTTAAGTCAAATCACCTTTGCCTTTAGTTGCACGGAGGATATCTGCCTCGTAGTTGTTGGACTGGTGAGGAAGGAAAATGCGATCTTCCGACAGCCGCGGGAAATGTTGACTGAGCATGTCCTTGTGTGACGGCATCTTCACAGTCACGTAAATGTTTGTACTGTAGCTCAGGGCAATGGCCACCGCAGCCTGCCCAACGTCACAAGCCGCATCGTGTATGAGCACGCACGCGTCCTTGGTAAGGTTTCCTCTGACCTTGAGGGCATAGATGGCTAGGCCATATGCCCATATCACCGTGGCAGCCTCTTTGTGCGACCACGTCTCCGGGATGTCCCAGATTAGGTCCTTCTCCGCCAACACCACCTTGGATAGGGCCTGGAACATATAAGTATCCAAACTTATGTAATGTGTACTGTTCAATATCTTCAAACTTTTATTCACTTTACATTTTGTTCTTCCTTTCAAATAATTTTGTTTGCGCAATGTAAAATATCTTCAGGGTCACCAAAAAAAGTGCGAAATTAAATACCCGGCGAATATCAATACCATGAATTATCTGAGATTCCATTTCATACGAGATTTAGAAAACATGTTAGTAAGGCTCTTCCGAGCTGTAAATATAAATTAGGACAAGTTTCATAAATCTTGTATGAAATGGTAACTAAATCAATATCCTTTTCAACCCATTACTGCAAATATAAAAAAAGGTTTTCTCCTACTATATTTCAGTTATCAATTTCATCATCTTAACTTCAATGCCTTCAACAGATTAAAGGCCACATGGAATTATATTGCCACTTCACTGAGGGTCATCAATTAATTTTATTTTCACATAAACATATTGTGCTAATAAACTAAACATGGGATTAGTGAAAATTTCAAACTGCAAAAAAGTTACAAGTACAAGCTCAGAGCAATAACTTGATAAACAATATGTTGTACATTCGATCTGTATCATTACATGGGTTAATGCTATTCTACTGTTACCTGGTTAGGGGCCAGCCCCATCACACGTCTCCCGTCAGGTGTGAAGCCGGAGAACTCCGTACAGAGTGTGCCACCTGGTTCCCCAGTCACTAGCTTCCCTGTGGCTATCATTCTGTCGGCTGTGTTAAGTGCCACACAGACAATGTGGCACAACACCTTTGACTCGTCCTTTGCCACGTCTAGCCTGGACGGTTCTTTGAATGACCAACAGAAACTGGACATGTCGCCGTACTTTTTCATTCTCACCTCCACATTCTTGTTTTCTCTTAGGTCCATTTTTATTTCCGATAGCACTGAAAGGAGAAATGCCTGAATGATGATTTTTCATTTTATTATGTAAGGCCATTCATTTTTACTTATCATATACTTACTTATTGCTCAATATGCTGTAATAAACCCTATTCATTTGAGTATGTGACACCTATATGCCAAGTGCCCCGTCTCTGTGCTAAAACACCTCAAACATTTAGTTCCTTCACATGTCTAGATCACGAAATTATAAGTTTATGTTGTAAATTTGGGTCAAAATCGCGAAAATTTAAGCCCGCACAAATAATCTGTTGTATAGTATATATCCAGTGTAGTATTATTTAAATGTGGTAATTTAAATCTACAAAATCACATCCAAGTCAGAACAGCTGAGCCGGTCTTCAAGCCAAGATTTTTATTGTAATGTGTGTATAAGTAATAACATGTATAACTATATCAATATCCAACATATCAGTATCATGTTCCATTAGTAGGTCCTTAATACAATCTAGAACTCAAACGCTGTGTTGTTATTATTACTGACATAAATGAGTGTCTTTGATTTAATATTGCTTGAATGAAACCATCATGTATATATGTAGTACTATCTAAATTATTTCATATCAATTTAAATAAATTGTCATTCTGCTTAAAGCAGGTAGTATTTTATCAAAGTGACACAATTGCTGCAATGAAAATTTAATGAGGTTTTATCAAATTAAATCAAATTTAAATTTCTATTCAAATAGATAAAATGGATATTGACTTTTGAAATTATAAGGAGCAAATTACTTTCATTATTCTATATGGTTGCTAAAAATAAGAATAACATGAAACAAAGGTTGGTAACTTGATTAATGCAAGCTTGCAAACAGTTCATATCAATAACTTCCCAGCATCGGGACTAACAATAGTCAATTTACCAGTTAAAGTAAGGTGTGAGACTTAAACCATTCTGCTATTCCGATTCAAATTTTTAAATGGTAAACCTTAAGTAACTTTAAATTTGCTCAAATATTCTCCAGAATGACAAAGCACAATATGTTATTCCCAATATTACACATGTGTATATTTTGAACCACAGAAATGTCTAAAACGTGCTGGAAACCCCCCAGTTTCGTACCAAACTTGTAAACCTAAATGTTTACCTGACTTGGGTGGGATCTGCCTGTAGGACCCACACACTCCCTCCTTGTAGACATTCATCACCAAGTCTCTCTCCATCAGACCCTCTAGGTAGCCAGGTGTAGGTTCACAGGCTTTGTTGACCCCGTCAGCATGGAACACACACCTGAAATTGATATATTAACATGCTGTTTTTATTTAACTCGACATTTACCGAGACATGGATGGTTTTGTCTGTCTTCCACCTTCTACCTGTTAAACTTGGGTCCAGGAACTGTAACACAAACTCTTTCAAGCCCTACATACCCAACAAACAAACTTAATTCATACCTTAATAATCTCATGAACTCACTCCCATCTTGTATACCAATTAACCTAACAAATAGGTTTCCTTTTTCAGACTCGACCAACCTACCTAACTCGTTCGCCTCCTGGTTCTCGTCGCAGACATCGCACCAATCCCAGAATTCCATTCCGTTTCTCCTTGTCAGCCACAAGCCACAGGTTGTCTCCCTTGGGTCTTGTCTGCACTTCTTTAAACTTTGTCTTGAGATCATCCAGCCATGAGAAGTTGAGGTGATCCACATGAACCACAGTTTGCCTCTTTGGATCAGATTTTGTCCTTTTTTTTAACAGATACAGGGTGTATAGAAGGCTATCTGCTTTCTCTACAATGATTTCAAGATCAGCCATCTTGAATAGTTCCTGCCACTTGGGGGGACTGCAGTACCACCCTAGTGTCCTTTCATCCTTCACATTCAAACATGACTTCATCAGACCATCCAGCATGGCCTGTATGTGGAAGTTATGGGTGACCTCGAGCAGAAGGAGGTAGCCGTCGGCTGCAACCATTGCCGACACTTTCCTGAGAGATTCAGCAATGTCAGGTTGTCCATGCAGGAAGTCGTCTATGACAACAAGCTGGAAGGGATCATCTGGTTTAGATGCTTCACCAAGTGTCCAGTCAACCTGATGAAAGCTGACTGCTCCCCTTTGAGTTTGCTGAAGATGACCTCTCAACTTTTCCCCAAAGATGTTGTCTATATTCTTGACTTCCAGCACACTAAGTGCTCCTGCCGACAAATTTTCTGATACGATGTCAAGACATGGGTTGAGCACAGCCTTGTTGGTCATGTGATTCAGCAATTGGTCCTTTTCCATGTCAGATCCAAATGCCTCTAGCACACTTACGATGTTATCAGCCAATCCTCGGGTCGGTCTCATGGTAGAGACCTTCATCAAGGTTCTCAGCAGACTCCAGTCCATCCGATCCAAATCCTTAGACTTGATTTTCAAATTGCTGATGTCGTCTGCTTTACACGATTTTGCCACTACTTCAAACAGCTTCTTATTTGGAATGCTCGACTCTCCCAGGTGAGATTCAAATTTGTTGAGTATTGCAGCAGCAACACGGCTGCACTGTTCAGTATACTTAACCAGAGAAGGCAACGTTTCCCGACAAGTTGTATCACGGTACGAAACAAAGGTCATCTCACCAAGGGCAACTGTCTGGTCGTGGGGTCGAAGGTTAACCTTTGTCAGAGTCACTCCCTCCATAGTGGCACCTCCTGCTGTTGTTGTGTCGCCAAATTTATTCACAAACACCTTCACAACTGCAAAGGCAAATTGCACTGAATTAATAAGAATATAGTTATTGCAAAGCATTACTAATCCCTGGATCATTGTTAAAATTGAGAGATGTCTGGGCTTGTTTTTTAGATTACGAGGTATTCATTTGGTACACGATGAAATGTACTTTTTATAGTAACAACATGAACAATGACCTTGACCTAACAGAGTCCCAACTGCCTACATGATCACTAGACATTGGATGGGAACACATTTTTCTCTGTATGCTGTGACCTTGGCCTTTGACATTTGGACCATGTGGGCAGTGTATGAAGATTGATCAGCCTCGAGTTATTTTGTGGAAACTCTATGTCTGATTACATTAAGTGTTATCAGCTGAGCAGAACTCAATTCATTGCACAGAATTCAACTTTCTATTTATATGAGTGACCTTGATTTTCAGCCCTGAAAAGCAACCATATGCAAACTCCAGTGTAGCAGACCAATCTAGTACTAAATGTTAAATGCCAAGTTCCTATCAAACATACAAAGCCAGATCCTAAAAACATTCCCAAACTGAATATCACTATATTACTTCTACCAAAAAGAATTAAAATGATCCTGATTTGTCCTACTGATTATAGGAGTTATATCTGAATTTTATTCAGCTCATGAAAACAAAAATGAAGCTATATGATGAACTGCCTGCCTTACTTGTCTTTCCAGTGTTGGAGTCAAGCAGTACAGCATTGTTGTGGAGGACAGGATTGATGGTCAGTCTCCGTATGCCTGTGGGTAATGCTGACTTGATGTCGGGTTTCACCACCAGGTGGATCTGTATCATGGCATCCAAAAGTAACACCCAGTTGTTGGTCCATACCAAGTCACCTTGTTCACCTTATAGAGAAAGAAGCAGTGTTAAAAACTAACATGTCTGCCTGCCTAGACTGTTATATCAAGTCTACACAGTTGGTCTACAGACACAATCAACGTACGAAGACCCTTGTCTATCAGACCGTTGATGATGAATGGACAAAGAGTTTGAGTAAACACTTATTCCCAGATATATATATAACCAAACCCGTTTTTATAATGCCAAAAAGCTTGACTTGTGGCAAGATTTTATTTTACAGTGGTTAAATTATTGTGGCATTCAGACTGTATTTATAATGAAAATTGAAAAAAAAAAAAAAAAAAATTGACATAGGAAAATACAAAATTTCTAAAGTTCAATTTTTCTTAGTGTTTTCTTTCACATACCTCTACAGCTTGTTTTTGCAATAGACCTAAACTTAGGTCCAAAGTCGTATCCGCGCAGCCTCAGTTCTTTGTAGATATCGTCTGTCGTCAACTCTGGTTCCAAACGTCGTCGAGGGCTCTGTGGGACTAGAACATCCTCGGCATCAGGCTTGGGGTCATCTTGTGCAGGGGAGATAACTCCACTTGCCACGAGTCCATCATCCTGACTTATCTCAAAACAGCCAGTGACTTGTGTGAGATTTACACGAAAGGTAAGCTTACCTGGAAACATTCAAGAAAACATGGCTCATTTCAACATATGAAAAAGTGGATGAAGGACACATATGATTTACTGTGAATAGCTGTGATTGTATGTCCATGTCATACTTAGTCATGGCTCAGTGCAAATAAAATGGAATATAATCATTGAAGGAATTTGCACATCTTTTATTATTGCTTTTAAATTCATGATGTCACATATTATACATCTGCTTAGACCACAGGTGAAAAGATACTTGAATACATCAAGGCTTTTTTAGGGAAAATACTCAAAAATAGACATTGATATGCTAAATTTTTCATCAATTTAGAAAATATCCTGCCATAGATTTCAAAATAACAACTAGATTAGACCTCACAATGTCAATGATTTTGTGACATGGTCTGGATTGGTAAGTAAACAATATTTATGTCATATTTCATCTGCATTTATTGTTATGTGATGAAAAGTACCATATGAATGGTACTGAAACGTGTCTGGTATATTTTTTCAGTCGATCAATATATCAATCATATGTGTATATCATAATGAAGGTGAGGAGTACCAGATTTAGGGAGGATGGTGGCGCGATGAAACACCACGTTCGTAAAAGAGACGGGCAGCTGTGTGTACAGCTGTCCACAGACTCGTGCTAGGGCTCGCCATGCCAGAGTGAGGTAGCCAGACGCTGGAAATAGGTCAAGGCCATTGATCCGATGGTCTACCATGAAGTGGTACTTCGACTCTGGTGACAAGTCGATCTCAAACAGGCATGCAAGGCCCTCTGTGATGAAGTTTTCTGGGTCAGCTACAGCCCAGGTCTGATTGTGGTCCCATCGTATGGCGGGGCTTATCATTGGGGTGCCCCGGGGTACAGGGAGCTGAACAGCAGGGAACAGCCCCAAAGGGTTCACTCTCACACCCTCCAGATAACACCTAAAAGAGATAGTCAAATGGGGTTCAAACGAAGTGTAAGATTACTGCTTGTGCTACAAAACCTGAAAACTCATCGTCGTAACTCAAGTAAATCATCCTGATTGATGATGAAATGCTAGTATCTTTGGCGTATCCTTTTTCTTATTGTCTCCAAAAGATATCTGTGAGGTATGACGAGTTCTAAAATCCAAACCTCAGACACTTAGTACGCCTAGATATGGAAAGGATACACCAAAGTGTAAGCGGTTAAAGAACAAGAGGCCTATGGGCCTGTATCACTTGCCCTTTCTTTTATCTGAACACTGTTCGGTAGTGACAGCTACGCCTTAACTTTTCATGTATGCTTGTTCATTGTTAACATGAAATCTCTTTTTAATTGTAAATATAAATGTTTCAGCATCATTTTTCATGAAACATCACACTGAGATGTGACCTATCGGGATCTATCAATGTTTTGATGAATGGTTACAATCCTACCGAAGACATCACAAGTTATACCATGCTTACAAAGATCATCCTTAAACTACTTACTTCCCGAGGTTGGAGAAGAAGAATTCCTGATTGTTTTCATGAAGCTTCTTCATCACACCAAATATGGAACAGCTTTTGGGGAGGGAGCGCTTTATCACTGCTTGCAGGAGACAGTGTGGAGCAATCTCAATCACACAAGCGTTTTCAGGAATGTGCTGAAGTGCTTCCTGGAAAAGCACTGGGCTAACCAAGTTGTTGACAACATACTCTGGCGATGACCATTTTGCTTTCTCACTGTCCCATTCTGACTCCGGCACGGAAGAACTGATCCATTTGGAACTTCTAGGCTTGGGTTTTATCACCTGTAGCAAGCAAGCAAGATGTACAAACTCTACTGAAGCCAAACAAAGTACAGGTCTTCCGTATTAATAAACCATCCCCATTCACTGCCTTCCCTGACACTTTTGAGGCTACTTCTTTGACTTACATCTGTACATGTTGCCTGTTTTCCTACCTTCCTTGTTGATGTGTTTCTAACATACCTGACAAAGTAAAGCTGAATATCTGGCAATAGTATTCAAAGGTAGTTAACAGGTGTCACCTTGTTCTCACCCGAGTCATGTGTTTCAGGTAACTTACCTTCAACAAACGCAACATCAGGATCAGAGGGATGCCATCTTGTTTCGGACTTATGTCAGGTGGCTTGACAGGTGAGACATGATGATGCCCATCTTGTTTCTGGCATGTTTAAAATGTGTCGGGTGTACTAACCTTCAATCTGAGAGAAATGAGAAGTAGTGCCACCTTCTACTAATTTGTATAAAGTGTCAGGTGTAATTAACTTAAACAGGTGAGACATAAAGAGGATTACAACTTCCTGAGTGTCTGGTGTGTCTGGTGACTTACTTTCAACAGGTGAAAATTGAGGGGTGTCATCTAATGTTCTGTTCTCTATCAAATGTGCCAGGAGTACTTTAAAATACCTTTGACAGATGAGACATTAGAATGTGCGCCGTCAAGTTTTATCCTGCGTCAAGTGACTTAGTTTTAACAGTTTAGACAGGAAGCGGGATCACCACCTTGTGTTGTCTTGTGTCAGGTGTACTTACCTTTGACAGGCGAGACTTGAGGAGGGTTGCTACTTTGTTCTGTCTTGTGTTAGGTGTACTTACCTTTTACAGGCGAGACTTGAGGGGTGGCACCTTTTTCATGTCTTTTGTCAGGGGTACCCACCTTTGACAGGCGAGGCTTGAGGAGGGGTGCTACCTTGTTCTGTCTTATGTCAGGTGTACCTAGCTTTGACAGGCGAGGCTTGAGGGGGGCCACCTTGTTATGTCTTTTGTCAGGTGTACCTAGCTTTGACAGGCGAGGCTTGAGGGGGGCCACCTTGTTATGTCTTTTGTCAGGTGTACCTACCTTTTACAGGCGAGACTTGAAGGGTGCCACCTTTTTCTTGCTTTTGGCAGGTGTAGCTACCTTTGACAGGGGAGACTTGAGGGGTGCCCACTTTTTCATGTCTTGCGTCAGGTGTACTTACCTGTGACAGGCGAGACTTGAAGGGTGCCACCTTTTTCATGTCTTGTGTCAGGTGTACCTACCTTTGACAGGCGAGACTTGAGGGGTGCCACCTTTTTCATGTCTTGTGTCAGGTGTACTTACCTTTGACAGGCGAGACTTGAGGAGGGGTGCCACCTTTTTCATGTCTTGTGAGTGAAAGGCAACTCCTGCACTATTGACCTGCCGAGCAAACACTCCTCGACCCTTGAGCTCATCCACAAAGTTGGCCACTGCAGTAACTGGTCCAGACACAGTAACAGTACTAGTGGCATTGTGGCATGCTGGAACAACATCCTTAGGGCATTGGTCTTTAGCCTCCTTCCAGGTCAGCCCTGTCAACAATAGTATGGTTACTTGGTAAAGGACTTTTGGAAATGATATTCAATTTGTTATAGACAAAGCCAAACCATGTGCCTTATGATGAAACTTGTTATAGACAAAGTCAAACCATGTGCCTTATGATGAAACTTGTTAATCTTGTCATAGAATGAATAACAATCTATTCTACTTCCTCACGGATTCACCTTTGGGGGTAATTCTCAGCATTTCCATTTCACATCAAAATACCCTCCTGACATATCAAAAGGAAATCTTGTTAAACGTTCTTCATTTAAACAACTGATTTTTATCTGAAAGGACATGGAATCAGATTGATGTAAAATCATTGTTTATTGACAAATTAATCGGAACCTGTATTAAAAGGTCACCTGTCTCTGAATAAAAAGGTCACCTGCATATCTCTGGATTAAAAGGTCACCTGTCTAAAGTAGCCATTATTCAATGTGTCGTCTCTCATGACTGACTGCTGAAAATGCATTTGACTGTAGTTGATGTCAACTATGCCTTATTTACCCGTTTATATACATTTTAAATATACTTAAGCTTTACCGACTGCTGCCATGCCCCCTGGTGGCAGTTTGGCTTCCTCCACACAGCGACCTCTCCAGTATGCGGCCAGAACAGTTTCCTCAGCGGTCAGCGACCCATCAGCATAGCCACATCCCAGTTCACCCACTGAGTGGCCCAGGATTCCATCTGGTTTTATTCCCATACAAAGCAGCATGTCTGTGAGAGCTACCTGAATCAGTGCAAAGGGTAAAGTTAACAAAACCTTCTTTGTCAAGGTTAACAATGAACATCTCTAATTGGTTTGGGAACAAGATTTGACCTGCCGTAACCCATTGCATGATTGTACAAGGTGATTAATCTTGGGTTTCCTGTATTACAGTATGACCTTGTTTGTCACATGACCTTAAAGTCATTACGATAATGGCCACTCTTATCAAGGTGATAGAGCAAAGGTCATACAGACAAGTTCAACTTAACCCCTTCTCAAACAGCTGACCTAGTGAAATTTGTAGGGGACTTTTTAAGGCAAGTTCTGTACATCGTTTTCAAAATGTTAATGAAACCCATTACTATAACTATTGTGCAGTCTTAAAATGTGGGCGAGTCCAACAGAAACAGCACAAGTCCAGAACTCAAATATCTGTGGCCAAAACAATCTAACTGAGTCAAGGTCAAGGACACACAAGGTTCACAATCAAAGGAATCAGTAGCATTGTAAAATGTACAGTCCTAATATTACTGACTGTAACAATGGCGGAATCTATGAAGGTCTTTGAACTTGTAAAATATACAGTCCTAATATTGCTGACTGTAACAATGGCAGAATCTATGAAGGTCTTTGAATTTGTAAAATATAGTCCTAATATTACTGACTGTAACAATTAATGGTGGAATCTATGAAGGTCTTTGAACTATAATTTGTGTGTACCTGTATAGAGGCGAGTCCTACAAAGGAATGGAGGACACTTTCATAGGTATTTTCTTCTCCCTCCATGATCAGCTTCAGCAGCTGTAGCCCATGTTTCTGGAGGACAGCGTCACATCGTTCAATTGAGCGACGGAAAACTTCGAACTTCATCATCGTGCGCCCCATCCCCGGCCATTGGGATCCCATGCCAGAATACACCAGCCACAATGGACGCTCAGCTACAGCTGAACTACAATCCTGAAAATAATAAGGAGAAAAATACAAAACATTTGCTTTACTGCCATCTTAATCTCTTCTAACCAGTTTATCACATTTCCTGTAAGCTGGTTCCTCTTCCTCTAATAGCCAAAAAACAGGCAAAACACTGAGAAATCAAGTGCATCATTTCATACATAAAGTTACCTCCCCTTAATTTCTTATTCAGATGTAAGTGTAGCGCAACTAGGCCAGGGAACAACTACTGACCGGGTAGCTCAGCTGGTTAGAGGGACAGTGTACATATTGGTAATGTTCAGTTACCCAGGGTCTGAATTCTAGTCGGGCCCAGCTGTTGCATTTTTACACTCATAATTCTATTTTTGTTAATTTCATCTTTATTATTTTGTCATGAGAAGTTCTGTAATGTGTATAATAATGCATTTCTTTCAGAAATGATTGATCAAAGCCAGTCATGCCAGAAAAAACTGCAATGCATAGATTTTGACAATGGGTGGGGATCTTTAATATCCGCTCCATTATAAAATTAGCATCTAGTTTATATTCCCTACTTTGACACAGTGAACATCACATGAATAGCATTTCCAACAACAACAGCCATGCAGCCAAAGCTTCTAATATTTGTTCAGATTTGATGAACAGGTACCTTTATTTCCTGGAGTTTGTCTGGAGCGTTAACCAGCGTGTACCCACGCATGGGATGGAACGTAGGTGCCACATGGGTGGTTTCCTGTAGTAAGTACTGAAGGTGTATGTTACTGGCATTACTTTGTACCAGTCTGAATACTGACTCCAACCCTTCCTTTGTCCTAGCCGAGTATGTGAACAATCTACTCAGTTTTTCCGCCGGGTGGCACTTGGATTTCTGATGATCGTGAGCGGCAAATACGGCATGAGCACATAGGTTACCAAGTCCATAGGAGTTTAAGGCCACTATGCCACTGTTGCCGGGCAGCCGTGTCTTTTCTTCCACTACCTGGACTTGACCGTTTAGGGTGGTAGCGAGATCACGGTTGGCGGTATGTAGGTGAAGGTTCGGTGGAATAATGTCTTCTTCCATTGTCAGTATCAGTTTAGCAAGGCCCACAAGGTCTGGAAGACAGAAGGTAGTAAATGGTCAAATTATAAATTTTGAAACAAAATTCATACCAGTTGCAAAGCAAAATCTTACAAACCTTATAGAATCTTGTTGTTCTGCAGTAAGTTACAATGGGTATACAGCTAAGGAGAATCTGCTTTCAAATTCCTATAACATGTGATTAACACATTTTTTCTTTATCAAAATAATTAGTTGATTCAAAATCCTAATACATCATCAGCAACTCCTAGCTGACTCAAGTTGGCTAAAGTTTACAGCAATTTTTAATTTGGTAGATGGGATGGGACACAAGGAGCAGTGAGAAATTGGACATGTCACACCTAAATTGGGAAGACTGAGGAGTAGGACAGAAATCTTTCTGCAATATGTGCTTTACCTGATACAGTTTCCATATGACCAATATTGGACACCACAGAGCCAATCAGAAGAGGCGTTGATCTGTGACTGCTGAAGACCCTGGCGAGAGCTTTCATTTCCTGTGCCTCTCCCTTAGCAACGGAACAACCGCTCGTCTCAATATATGCCACATGTTCTGGTGGCACACCGGCTTCTTGATACACTTTCTTCAGAAACTCTGTCTGTTCCTCTACACTAGGGGGCAACACTGCAATCAATTTGAAAGACAACACTTCACATTCTTGAAAATAAATATGAATAAACACTTCACATAAAAAAAATATAATAATGAAAACTAGGAATCATTTTACATCATGAACCTTTTCAATAAAAGAGTACTGTTAAGTGAAGTATTTATGTCACATGAAGTAATCAGAAGAGTAAAATATTGGACGTTAATTGTATTAAAAAATATTTTTACTAAATCCAATATGATGCTACAGCTAACAATGGGACATGGATCTGAATCAGAATGTCAGCTTTGTACTTTTAATTTTGTTATTATACCACATTTTATGTAGGGACAGTGACCTGAAAGTCGTCTTTGTACTTTTATCTTTTTAATAATGCCACATCTAATACATGGGGATAGAGACCTTGATGTCACCTGTACTTTTATCTTTTTAATAATGCCACATCTTACATGGGGATAGAGATCTTGATTTCACCTGTACTTTTAACTCTGTTATTATGCCACATCTTACATGGGGATAGAGATCTTGATTTCACCTGTATTTTTAGCTTTTTTATAAAGCCACATCTTACTTTGGGATAGAGACCTTGATGTCACCTGTATTTTTAACTCTGTTATTATGCCACATCTTACTTGGGGATAGAGACCTTGATGTCACCTGTACTTTTAACTCTGTTATTATGCCACATCTTACTTGGGGATAGAGATCTGTAGGATGCCACCTTTGTATGTAGCACAGTGGAGTAAATTCTCTTGGCTGAAGACTTCTTCTGTAGAAACATGGCTACCACACCCTCGCTCCTCACAAGTCCATCCGCTATAACCAGACACAAGTACAGGTTTTCTCATTCAGGTATCAGTTATTGTCCTTTGGCAATTTTACAAATCACAGCACATATTAATATACATGTATGACGTTTTGGAAACGTAATTGAAGCACTTTTCCATGCATCAATTTACTGACTTCCAGAGTTATGTTATCTAAGAAACCTTCAATTACTTCACGAAAATTTAAATTTAAATTCTTACCTTTCTCATCAAAACAGTTACAGACATCATGTGACGAGAGAAGGCCATTCCTGTGTAGCTGAGTGGAGGTCGTGACCTTGAGACAGAGGTTACAGCCAGCCACTACTGCAGCCTGGCACTGACCTGTCCGGAGAGCCATCAGTCCACGGTCCAAAGCCACAAGTCCACTTGCATGACCATTTCTTAGGGCATAACTAGCTCCTACAGTGTAATAGGTACATGTTGAGAATGTTAAATGATAAGCTACTTTCAGCCAGTCATGAGGCATAGCAGTTAGATCTATCATTTATTTGAATAAAAATGAACTTGAACAGCCCCTCTGCAAGATTATAGGTGTCAACCCTCCCTCATTTTAATCAAAATTTACCAATCTTCCTCGAAACTTCCTCATTCAAGTCCAAACTCGCACAAACTCAAAATCTACATCCTGTGGTCAAATGCTCTCCTAGTTACTGCAGGGTGTACATGTGTAGTGATCATAACAAGTGTGTCTGAATCAAATGAATGTTTGGAGTTATTTTGATACATAAAAAGGGAAAGATAAATTGAGCAAAGCAGTTTCAATCACATTTCACACACTTTCTCTCTCATTGGAAATGTGGAATGAGGGAGATTTCCCTCATTGGAGGTTTCAGAGGTTGACACCTATGCAAGATATACACCAAATAGTTTTACTCTACTTAAGGCAATATAGTTATTTACAATAAGTCATATTAAGTTTCAACATACTTGACCCCTTTGACCTTTCATCAAATAAGTTGCATGATAAATACATGTATGAGTAGCTCCATGTCTTGTTGTTCTTAGAAAAAGTTAACAACGGTTTTGATCCCTGTCCTATGACCTTGAATGTCATTTAATGACAATTCATTGCCCTTCAACACAAGCTCTAGGCCACAGATCACCTCAGTTTTCATGTTTGCTTGTTACAGGTATGCATCTTGGCAAATATAGAGTCCAAAGTGAATAAGGCCATTTTAATGTTCCATTTCATTAAAATATCATAAAATGCACAGGTACTCCACCCATAACAGGCTAACATGAGGTGTGTGGGAGATCCCACCAACAAAATTAGCAGAATAGGAAGAACAGATAACCAATTCTCTTAGGATATTGTTTGAAGATTAAATGCATTTAGTCCATGTAGCATTGAATGTAGATCAGGATCATTAAAAACACCTTGTCAGTCTTTTGCCTTAGCAAGCTTCATGACATATTTCATAAATCTAAACGATGGTCTTCTTTATGCAGTGGTACCCTTTACCTTAAAGAAACAAGTTAATGAAGGACAGAAAACCACCAGACACTTCATTACAAGGACAGAAATTAGATCATTGTTTATCCTTACCTTTGAAATCAAATGCAAAAGAAATCCTGTTAGCGAACATTGTGGGAGCATTGCCTATTGGGTTGTAGGCGTAGATATAGTCTTGGTTTGTACTGAAGGCCTCCATGTTCTCCGACAACCCACAGGCCACATACACCCCAGTGTCTGATCCCTTCAGCTGATGTGGTTCCACACCTATATACATACACAAATGGCAAAGATGAGCTCGAAACATTTACAAAGAAATAAATCAAAACTTGCTACTCATTTGTTTCAATAAACATGTTTGTTAACTGAAGCTTACCTTCGATATAGCTAATATTGTTCTTCAGACAAACATTTTGAACAATAAACATATGCCTTCAGTACTTTTAAACACCCAATGAGTACCTTGACCACATCATGCCTGTGTATAAACAGGAGAGAAAAAATGAAAGGTCCAAACTGGGATTCGAACCCAGACCCTCTGAACTCTAGATGGACTATCTATTCAATTGAGCTACGCAGTCAAGTTCTGCTACATGCTACACTTGCATGCATTCAACTTGTTAATTACTGTTTCTAATCCTTGCATGGAAATAAGTTTGTTTAAAGCAAGTCAAGTTCAAAGTATCAAGTAAAGTTATCATGAGATGCGACATTGAAACTCAACATGAATGTACGAATGCTGCAATGATTCTACAAATATTGAAAATGTTAATAAAAAAGTGGATCACACACCTGCATCCACAATGGCTTCATGTGTTATCTCCAGTAACATCCGAAGCTGTGGATCCATCACATCCGCAACCTTGGGGTTCACACCGAAAAATCCTGCATCAAATTTTCCGAGGTCGCCTAATATTCCCATCTTATTAGGGGTACCATCAGGTAAATCTGGAATTCAAAATATGTATAAAATAATTCAAAAAACAGATTTTCTGAGTCCAAGTTGATGAATCTTTCTTCTATTGGTCAACACTTCTGTCTCCAAGGGATAAAAAAAACACTTTACCAATGGAATGTTGCATCTTGTTGGCCCATTGATGCTTCACACCAAGTAAGATTAATTTTATTTCATCTGAATTTATTATAAAGTTCGAAGATTTCAACAATTTCCCTATTAGGCCCCACCCCTCTACCCTATGGTGACAACACCCTTCATTGTCTCACCTTGGCCTGGCAGTGATGCTGCTTATTGAAGTTCTGTCAGCTGTTCTAGATTAGTAGTCTTTTAGCTCAATCACCCCTACATGTTTAAACTGGACTTGCTCAGTCTTTGATTTGGCAAGGTTCAAATGCGACTTGAGGGGTGAATTGGTTACAGGAAAAGCTGGATGTACACCATGGCACTTTGATAAGCTCACTTTGCCCATTTCAAGATGAGCCAAAAATGGTAAAACTTAACTCCTCTGACAAAATTTTAATACTAAGTTGTTTTGTGGCTAGATTACCTTTTGTCCATCTCTTGTTTTCAGATATATTATTTTCTCCCTGCCAGAGACTTTCACGAAACTCTGCCATATTGTCAGCTCCGGGAAGGCGACAGGAAATACCACTGATGACAATGGGGTCTCCATCTTTTCCAGTCACCTGGTCCTCCATCATGGAAAACTATTGTCACAGGAACCAAATACACAGGTAACTGTTCCAGATCACTTACTGTCACTGAAAAGAAATGAAGGTTCAATGAAGGTTCAAGAACTAATTGAATATAAACCATTTCATTCACAACAAAAATTAATGAATTTAAATAATTCCCATTTTCCTGAAACAGGTCAGGTTTTAGGTAAAGGAAGGTTCTAAAATACAAATACTTTCAACATATAGATATCCCAAACCAGGTACCTACACACACACACACACACACGAACATGCACACACTCTTCAAAATGTTCTTATACTGTATATGGTCATTGATGAGTAGGTTTTAAATTAACTCTTAACATACATCAATATTTAATAAGGTTCAGTAACACCACATATAAAATACCAGATGCCACAAAATAATGAGCACCCCTTCTCCTTTCAAAGATAGCTTTGGATAGCTCCCCCAACCCACACTATACCCTTCATCACAATTTTCTTGTTTACTGTATAAAGGCTAAACAATTAACTGTTGGGTAATCAAGGGCCATAACTCCCGTAAAATCAGAATGAGTATGTCTATTTTAAATTTTCTTCGATCAATAACTCAATATCGAGAGGAAACA
Source organism: Mizuhopecten yessoensis (assembly GCF_002113885.1). Lineage (NCBI taxonomy): Eukaryota > Metazoa > Mollusca > Bivalvia > Pectinida > Pectinidae > Mizuhopecten > Mizuhopecten yessoensis. Next base: position 1,267,603 of record NW_018405386.1, on the reverse strand, counting down.
CCCCTCACCTTTACAAATACCTGTGTATCATGTTCAATCATCACTCGGCACAAGTATTTGTGTATAGGTAGTAAACAGTGTACGTCTCACATATCAAACTGTGTAAGGCAACATAAGATAATAAACAATTCAATTGTCGTCAACTCACCTATCTCTTAAGATGGTTGTTTGTTGAAAGCCGAGTCGTCCTCGGGTGCATGGTGCACGTGCTTTTCACATCGGTTATTTTCGTCAATTTCCGTCGACGTATGTTTGTACTTGTTGAACTTATTTAATCGGCTAGTGGACGCAGGCATTGCAATACAAATGTGGTAAACATAAAATAAGCCTATATATTGAGCTCTTGGAACTTTTCTTATTATATACTTTTTGTTAACAGTCACGCAACATGTTTATTTTTAAAACATAGCTCGTTAGTCATTTTTTTTTAAATGTATTTGTTTCCGATATTTTTGTGAAGGGTAGGCCTTGATGGCTACAGGTATAGTTATGGACGTTTACAGAACTTGATTCTAGAAGAACCATGCGTTGCAGAGAAAAAAAAGTATTCTTGTACCTTAAGGAGGGGGGTGGAGGCGGGGGGCAAAGGGCTTTACTCCAGTACTTTTACAAGAGGTTTTTTTGTCCCCTTTCTACTTTTTTTCTTCTTCCAGGGCTTGCTATAACTTAGTCCGAATTATCCTGACGTTTTATCGACTTTTTTTTATATCGGTCTGTCGTCGATTAACGACGTTAATCGACGACAGACCGATATAAAAAAAAGTCGATAAAACGTCAGAATAATTCGGACTAGCTATAACCTCACTCTATCAACTTTAGTGGTATATTTTTGTTCTCTTTTGTGTTGATCGAAAATGCTTAACTCCGTAAAAAAATCACGTCAAGTACTTGACTATTTTATAGTGTTAAGAAATCAAAGTAAAAACGATTTAAACATAAAATTGACATGTTTTGTATTTCAAGGATGTACAGTTTGGATTTTTAATTATTTTTCTGTTACTTAAGTTAAACATCTTCCATATGCGTGCTATTACATAAGAATAAGTTTGTGATAAAGAGTGTGCCGAACTTGTCCAGAATTCTATAAAAAGAGTGGCTGTCACACGACTTCAGGAACATTTCGGTGACGATTATCTCTACGACAATATAATACCTACTTTGTTAAAAGTTCAAGGGGTTGGTTTTACTTTTCAAGTCTATATTATATTAATTATAGAATCTATTAGCATATTATCGGCAAATTGTCAGGGTTTGAAGGACAAAGGTAAGCGAAAAGATGTTTTCTCATACTTAAGGCGCCAGAAGGGCAATATTTACTGTTTACAAGACACTCATTTTACTGTAGATATTGAAAATATTATTAGGTCAGAATGGGGATATAGCTGTCATTTTAGTTCTTATAAATCTAACTCTAGGGGGGTAGCGATTTTAATTAATAATAATTTTGAAGGTAAAGTTCTGAAAGAAAAAAAGGATAAAGAGGGTAATTATATTGCCTTAGATATGTTGATAAATGATAAAAAAGTAACTTTAATAACAGTATATGGTCCAAACTTAGATACACCTAGTTTTTATCAGCAAATAATAGATGTGATAAATGAATATAGTAATGAATTTTGTATTATATGTGGAGATTTTAATTTAGTGCTGAACCCTGACCTTGATTATGATAAGAGTTATAAACAAATAAATAATCCTAAAGCTAGAGATAAAGTAATTGAACTTATAGATGAATTCAGTCTAGTAGATATTTTTAGAGAGCAACATCCAGATTATAAGAGATATACATGGAGGAGAAATAATCCTATTAAACAGGCACGTTTAGATTTTTTTCTGGTATCAGAAAATATGTTAAGTAATATACAGAACTCTAGTATTGAAACTGGTTACAGATCTGATCATTCTATACCTACTATTACAATAAAATTTAATGAATTTAAGAGAGGAAGAGGACTTTGGAAATTCAATAATTCTTTATTACATGATGAGGATTATCTCAAAACTATAAATAAATTATTTTTTGAAATTAAAAAGCAGTATGCCCTATTAATATATAACCCACATTTTATTAATAATATATCAGATGAGGATATCCAGTTCCAAATCAACGACCAACTTTTCTTAGAGACCTTACTATTTGAAATACGCGGTAAAACTATTTCATATGCATCATATAAAAAAAAATGCAGAACATACAGGAAAATACTCTTATAGAATCTATTAACAGTTTAGAAAATATGGATAATGTCAATCTGGATCAAGTAGGTGAAAAAAAGAAGGAATTGGAAAAAATCAGACAAATTAAAATGAGGGGTAGCATTATAAGGTCCAAGGCAAAATGGGTGGAAGAGGGAGAGAAGCCAACAAACTATTTTTTTAATCTTGAAAATAGACATTTTACCTCAAAAATTATCCCGATGATAGAAAAAGAAAATGGTGATGTTATAAGAAAACAAGAAGATATTTTAAATGAAGTTAAATTATTTTATGAACAACTGTATGCAAGTAATAGTAATATCGAAGAAGTGGATTTAGATAAATTTCTATCCAATTGTAATGTTCCAAAATTAAACAATGTAGAATCTTTATCTTTAGAAGGTAATATAACTTTTACTGAAGCGTCACATACTTTAAAACACATGAAAAATAATAAAAGCCCCGGGTCAGATGGATTTACAGTAGAATTTTTTAAGTGTTTTTGGAAACAACTAGGTAAATTTGTTTTAAGATCTATTAATTATGCATATATAAATGGAAACTTATCTATAACTCAAAAACAAGGAATTATTACATGTATACCAAAAGGTGATAAACCAAGGCAATTTCTTAAAAATTGGAGACCTATTTGTCTTTTGAATATTGTTTACAAAATTGCATCTGGCGCAATAGCTTCTAGATTAAAAACTATTTTAGATAAATTAATTAACACTGACCAGACAGGATTTATTGCAGGCAGATTTTTAGGGGAAAATACACGATTAATTTACGATATAATGCAGTATACAGAGGACAATGATATAGATGGGATGCTTTTGATTGTTGATTTTGAAAAGGCATTTGATTCTGTTAGTTGGGAGTTTATTGAAAATGTATTTAAATATTTTAATTTTGGTGAGGATATTAGAAGTTGGATAAAAACACTACATAAAAATTCTATGTCTGCAATTAATCAAGGTGGTAATCTCTCATCTTTTTTTGAAATTAAGAGGGGTTGCCGTCAAGGTGATCCGATAGCTCCATACATTTTTATTTTGTGTTCAGAAATACTTGCAATAAGACTTAGAAATAATAATTATATTAGGGGTATAAATATAGACAACTCTCCACTACTTCTCTCACAATATGCAGATGATACCTCTCTCATTTTAGATGGAACGAAACAATCATTAAAAGAATCAATAAAAGAGCTTAATTTATTTGCAAAAATTTCTGGTCTTAAAATAAATAAAAGTAAAACACAAGTTATATGGATAGGCAGTAAAAAGTACAGTGATGAGATATATTATCCTGAATGGAACCTGCAATGGGGAAGTCAAAAATTTATGGTATTAGGTATAGAATTTCATGTAGATTTACATCAAATCCCTAAATTAAACTATGATAAAAGACTAGTGAAACTTAAGTCAATAATTAAGAATTGGAGTAGACGAATATTAACACCAATAGGAAGAATACAAATAATTAAATCTTTATTAATATCTCAATTTAATCATCTATTTATCTCCTTACCAAATCCAGATGAAAATTTTATTAAAAAATTAAATTCAGAATTTTTTAATTTCTTATGGAAGAGTAAAGTGGATAAAACAAAACGGGAAATAATCATCAAAAGCTATCAGGAAGGGGGTCTTAAAATGATACACATCAAGTCTTTTATTGAAGCCTTGAAACTTACTTGGATACGTAGGTTGCTTACATCAGGGGGTAAATGGCAAGTGTTATTTAAAAAATATGTTAATAAGGACATTTTATTTAATTGTGGTTCAGAATACTTATCGATTATTCAAGGCAATTGTAAAAACCTTTTTTGGAAAGATGTGTTCCAATCATGGAGAAAAATAGCTGATAAAGAAGATTGTATAAGAGAGATAAAAAGTAGATTGAAAATGCCTATTTGGTATAACAAATATTTTACAGTAGGAGCCAAGTGTTTATTTTATAAGCAATGGTTTGAAAAGGGTGTTTTAATTATAAATGACTTATTAAAAGATAATAACTCTGGTATTTTCTATAGTTTTATAGAATTTTCACAAAAATTTGATGTAAAAACTAACTTTCTCACATATCAAGGTATTATTAATACTATAAAAAACTACATGTCCAATGATGATACTTTAAATACTTTGATTAGTTATCCATACATACCCTTAAATTTAGAAATATTTATGAGGCAAAAAAAAGGAACTCAAGATTTTTATAAGTTGTTGTGCCAAAATAGTACCATATCCACTGGGAAAAACAAATGGAATGAATTGTTTGAATTTGATGATGACACATGGAAATTGATATATATGCTTCCATTTACAGTAACTAGAAATTCAAAATTACAATGGCTTCAATACAGAATAAATCAACACATTTTAACAACAAACTCTTATCTAGTTAAAGCAGCTCTTACCGATAGTGCTCTTTGTTTTCAATGTAAGACTGAAATAGAGACAATAATTCACACACTATGGGAATGTGAGAAAGTACAAGACTTTTTACAAAATTTTGAATTCCTTCTTGATGCATTGTTAATCCCATTTGGTTTTAACAAGGAAACCTTCATTTTCGGTTTATTTAATCAAAATAGTATCAGTAGTAGGGTAGATAATACCATAATTTTACTTATAAAACAATATATTTATAAATCGAGATGTTTACAAATGTCATTGTCAGTAGCTGCACTTAAGAACGTTATCAAGGACACATATTTTACTCAGAGATATATTGCTGTTAATAAAAGTGAATTATTTTTATTGAAATTCAATACTGAATGGAAAAAATGGGAAAGTCTAATTAATATTGCTTAAACCCTGTCTTTGCCAAAATATGAACATATAACTATCGAGTTTTCTTATATAAACATGTACTTCTAAATACTTATATGTAAAACTTCTTGAACCTTCCAACACATCTATATAGCTTCTTTATTTCTCAATATCCACCCCCCCTCGTTTTTCTTTTTTTTTTTTTCTCTCTCTCTTAGTCTTACTTTCCCTTCTATACCTCTAGGACCTGCTCTAACCTCTTTTCTATCACTTCTAAACAATGCTTTTATATAACGGACACAATTTAGATGGAATTTAATTATACATAAACATAATTAATTATTAATTATACCTGGAAATATGCAGTTTTATTATAAATGAATATTTAATGAATGAATTGTAATGTGCGAGAGGAATAATGTTTATGTATGATATATTTGCATTGTTATAAATTTGGAAAAAATAAAAAATTACAAAAAAAAATAATATAATACCTACTTACCGTCCACACCACTCAACAGAAATTGACTGCATTTTATGCCATAAACAATGGCGTGTTGTTCTAGTTCCTAGAATATACACATTGAATGTCTGAATACAAACCTAATTGACCGGCAGGTGGAAATTTGCTTGACATGTCTCTTGACTTTGGTGTTCCGCAAGGCTTTGCGCTGGGACCAAAAAAGTGCTGTATTCGAATCTGATTGGAGATATCTGCCACAAACAAATGTCAAACAATGCTGACGATGTTTTCTTAGAACAGTTGACGGAATTTCTCTTTTTCGTTTGAAGTGTGCTTGAAGGACATCAGTTTCTGGACAAACTCCATTATGTGTTGAAATTGAACAAAGCAAAACTTGTTCATTTGCTACCTACATTACAGCTCTGGGTTAGTACCAGTGTCGCATGGCCGTGCCATTTGTGACGATATCAAAGACCTTCTTAGAAACGTTTCCGGCTACAGAAAAGCAAGTACCAGTCATTTTCTGACAAAAGACGACTTCAAGACACTAGTCCATGTATTGGTAACATCTTAATTAGAGTACAGGGAAGTGCCGTACTATATGGAATTCATGACACTCCGTTGAAGGGTCTACAGAGAGGGCAAAATAAAAAAGTCCCGTCAACAGTTTCCGCTCGGTTGTTTCCCATCTTGTCCATTTATCCTGAAACCCAATCTTTCCTGTTACTCTCCAAAATTGGACGTTACGATAGTCCCCTAACCTATACCCCGCAAACGCAAATGAACCAAACAGAAGTTTTTGTATTATTATCTGTCCCATAATGAACCTAAAGAGCATTTTTTTTGAATTTCGTCCAATCAGACGCTGCGGCGGCCATCTTGGATGGCAGTTAAAAAAATATTTCTTGAATATACGCATGCCCACCAGTTTTAATGCGAAGTTTCGATGTAATCAGACTCACGGTTTCCGGGAAAAGGTTAGGACAAGTTCACGGCTAAAAGAAAAGGGGTAAAAAAGATCAAATAATAAAGTATCTGAATTAGGGAAATATGGGCAGTTTTCCGCCAAAGCTCTTTAAAAATTTATACTTGAATAATTAAATATCTACTAGTATACTATGTGCTGGCTTATAAAATGACGTTTAAATTTTGAGAAAATTCATTCAAATATTAACAAAATAAATCCATTTGAGATTCTGCGATCTTTGACCATCGGAGCACCGTTCCCTTGCGATGCCAGTACAACATATGTATACAATATATATATAAAAAAAATAAAAAATGACAAGAGTTTCTTATTACCTCCCTAGCGCTTTCATCTCTTTCTATAAAATATAATTTTATTATGCATAATGTTTATAGCGTGATAAAAATTCGTTGTATAGATTTTAAGCCAGGTTTATGGACTGATATAACCTGTTGAAGCTTAGTATTCCCTTCGCCTTCGACTTGAGGGAAACGAATTATTTAAACAGGTTATATGAACTGATATATCCGCCCTAAAACCTTCATTACTAATAATATACTTATAAATCAACTAACTTTGTCTTTTTTGTGTCCTTTGTGACACACTAGGCCTATTTACAGGAGATACTTTTCAGTACACCAGTTGTTGATGCGGGGTCAAAGTGCGCAATAAAATCTGCTTTAGACAGCTGGTCATATATAGGTTTTAAATTTGGATGGCCATTTAAACGAAAATCTATACAAGTCTTACCTTGATAATCTTAACATTAAGCAACGTGTTGCAGTGTTGTGTACAAAACAAAATATCGCAACATGATCTAGACAGAACAGAATACAATATGGCTACACTAAGCGCGGTCCTGCTTTTCCTGGTAGTGTTATCGGCTGCAGGGAGACGACGCCCATGTGCTGACGAGTAAGTATTTGAGTAACAAAAACAGCAATTTACATTAAGGTTTCTATGGTAACCAATTTTGAAAAACTAACGTGTTTTTGGAGCTATGATAGATATTTCCATTCATGTGAAATTAATGAAACCGGAGTGGGTTTTTTTTTGGCGAACTAAACTGAAAAGAATCATTACGAGTTTCATCAATCTCACATGAAATGGAAACGAAGATCTTCAATGCATCATAATCAAAAAATGTTTTTAATAATGCGAAAATGCACACCCGTGTCATTTTGAAGTCTCAATTCCGACATTTTTGGTCTATATATCTATTATCTCCATTTTGTGACGTCATAATATTATCTATAGAAGTCATTACACCGTTTCATTATCTTTTAATGACGAACAATAGGTTATGATATATGAATTCAAAAGCAAAATATATGACATGGTTGTATTAACTGAAAAACAAAGTAAACATGTGATAAATTAACTTCTGTATAAGTTTACGGGAACATCACCGCTAATCATTTATCACCAAGTCAATCTGATTAAAACCAGATCTTTGATTCCACTCCCGATACTGCGCCATTTATACTTTGGAAAAAACCCATATATATTTCCGTTGTACGCAAACTTACACCACAATGTTAGCGGGAAAAGTGATAAAATTAGCAAAAATAAATATTATTCAATTTTGGAATAATTGCTATGTAAAATAATGCGTTGTACAAATATACAGTGGACCCTGTCTAAACCGGACACTACTTGGTCTTAGCTATTTGGCAGGTTTGTAGAGAGGAGATTTACTAGAGAGGATGGATGGGACCGTAAAACAATGCCGGTTTGTATGAATAGACAGAATCCGGTTTAGCTAGAGTTTAATTACTATCATCAAAGAAAACATTTCCAGGGACCAAACATGTCTAGCCGGTTTAGACAAAGATCCGGATTCGACCGATTCCGGTTTACACAATGTATATTTGAAATCTAAAAGCTCACAACTCGTCGCTAGCTTTTGGTAGGACTCACATCTCGCATCTGTCACCAAGAGATGATGGTATTTCGTGGATGCTTCTGTGTTACGAACCAATATACCTTTTAATTTTCTCGTGTTTCTGCACAGTTGTGACTGCCGCATGTCAAAGGGACACAGATGTGTGTACAGACTGGAGAAAAACAATCTGGTTCACTGCTCCTTGAAGGACAGATCAGCTGACGGTGGATGTTTTTGCTTGAGAAGTAAGCAAATAGTGATTTTATCTTTATCAATAGTAATAACTAATTAATATCAATAGTAATAACTAATAAATATCAACAGTAGTTACTAATAAAGAATCTGACATCTATGCATTATTGGGAGGTTGGTATTTCTTATTATGTTTTTAACTAACGAGGTGAATATGTGGTTATATGATCCTTAGAAAGTAATATCAGCTGACAAGAAAACGAGACTTATATCACTATTCATGTCCATATAACCACACATTTACCGAAATAACTATCATTAATTGTTATATTAGTTGCAAAATAATGTTATAATCATGAAACAAGATGAATCGCATTAAAACTGTACACAGGAAAGTACCGTGAAAGAAAGAGCAGGTCAATATTCGTTTGACTACGTCTCCTCAATATCGTATAACGTCACAATGTTCTCTGACAAATGCAATACTCTTCTCTTGACAGTTTTCTTGCGATCCATCTTGTTTAATGATAAAACGTCATAATCTCATAATTAACACAGCAATTTGGACTCGTAACTTGTCTGGAAATACATGTATTTTTTTCATACAGATTTGCAAAACATGTTTTGCTTTTAACTGAAAAACAGGTCATATTGGATTCCATATTAAAGTTTATTTCATTTAAGTGATATCACTTTAACTATGTTATGATACAGGTTGTGTGATGATGGACGGGACGATGATCAGGAAGAGGAAGACGATCAGTAGTAACTGTAATAACTGTACCTGTGTAACACCGACCAATAACAAAGTTTGTATCATAAACAACAGATGTCATACCATAGAACTGTCAAATTTTAACAAGTAATTATATATACATGTGTATATAAACTATCAGTGGATGTCATATTTTCTTTTCCTACTAAATGTAATTATATCTGAATGTTTCGGATCCAATGCCAATAACATCTATCCCATAGGTTCATGAAAAAAATCATCGCCATTTATTAGATTTCTGGACATGGGATATTCTTGTTCACCTCTAAACGTGTGACGCTGGTTGCGACCATAACTGACCTGAGTTGCATCGTTTGTGGCCATCAACGAAATGTGTGACGTTATTTACGATCGTAAATGAGATGTGTTGCACAGATGTGTGACGTTGTTTACGGTCATCACTGATATGTGTGCCGTTGTATACGGTCATCACTGAGATGTGTGACTTTGTTAACGGTCATCACTGAGATGTGTAACGTTGTTTACCGTCATCACTGAGAATTGTGACGTTGTTTGAGGTCATCACTGAGATGTGTGACTTTGTTAACGGTCATCACTGAGATGAGTGACGTTGTTTACGATCATCACTGAGATGTGTGACGTTGTTTGCGGTCATCACTGAGATGTGTGACGTTCTTTACGGTCATCACTGAGATGTGTGACGTTGTTAACGGTCATCACTGAGATGTGTGACGTTGTTAACGGTCATCACTGAGATGTGTGACGTTGTTAACGGTCATCACTGAGATGTGTGACGTTGTTAACGGTCATCACTGAGATGTGTGACGTTGTTTACGGTCATCACTGAGATATGTGACGTTATTTACCGTCATCACCGAGATGTTTGACGTTGTTAACGGTCATCACTGAGATGTGTGACGTTGTTAATGGTCATCACTGAGATGTGTGAGGTTGTTAACCGTCATCACTGAGATGTGTGACATTGTTAGCGGTCATCACTGAGATGTGTGACGTTGTTAATGGTCATCACTGAGATGTGTGACGTTGTTTACGGTCTTCACTGAGATGTGTGACGTTGTTAACGGTCATCACTGAGATGTGTGAATTTGTTTACGGTCTTCACTGAGATGTGTGACCTTGTTAACGGTCTTCACTGAGATGTGTGACGTTATTTACGGTCATCACTGAGATGTGTGACGTTGTTAACGGTCATCACTGAGATGTGTGACGTTGTTTACGGTCATCACTGAGATGTGTGACGTTGCTAACGGTCATCACTGAGATGTGTGACTTTGTTAACCGTCATCACTGAGATGTTTGACGTTGTTAACGGTCATCAGTGAGATGTGTGACGATGTTAACGGTCATCAGTAAGATGTGTGACGTTGTTAACGGTCATCACTGAGCTGTGTGACGTTCTTTACGGTCATCACTGAGATGTGTGACGTTGTTTACGGTCATCACTGAGATGTGTGACGTTGTTAACGGTCATCACTGAGATGTGTGACGTTGTTAACGGTCATCACTGAGATGTGTGACGTTGTAAACGGTCATCACTGAGATGTGTGACGTTGTTAACGGTCATCACTGATATTTTTGACGTTGTTAATGGTCATCACTGAGATGTGTGACGTTGTTAACGGTCATCACTGAGATGTGTGACGTTGTTTACGGTCATCACTGAGATGTGCGACGTTGTGTACGGCCTTCACTGATATGTGTGAGGTTGTTTACGGTCATCACTGAGCTGTGCGACGTTGTTTACGGTCATCACTGAGATGTGTGATGTTGTTAAGGGTCATCACTGAGATGTGTGACATTGTTAACGGTCATCAATGAGATGTGTGACATTGTTTACTGTCATCCCTGAGATGTGTGACATTGTTTACCGTCATCACTGAGATGTGTGACATTGTTGAGTGTTATCCAATATTGAAATGTGTGACATTGTTTACCGTCATCCCTGAGAAATGTGGTATTATTTACTATCATCCCTGAGAAATGTGACATTGTTTCCGATTGTCACCGAGTCCTGAGACATTATTTACTGTCATCACTAAGATGTGTGACATTGTTTACTGTAATCATCGAAATGTGTGACATTGTTTACTGTTATCCATGAGAAATGTGGTATTATTTACTGTCATCAGTGAGATGTGTGACGTTGTTTACGGTCATCACTGAGATGTGTGACGTTGTTAACGGTCATCACTGAGATGTGTGACGGTGTTTACGGTCATCACTGAGATGTGCGACGTTGTTAACGGTCATCCCTGAGATGTGCGACATTGTTTACCGTCATCACTGAGATGTGTGACATTGTTTACTGTTATCCAATATTGAAATGTGTGACATTGTTTACCGTCATCCCTGAGAAATGTGGTATTATTTACTATCATCCCTGAGAAATGTGACATTGTTTCCGATTGTCACCGAGTCCTGAGACATTATTTACTGTCATCACTGAGATGTGTGACATTGTTGAGTGTTATCCAATATTGAAATGTGTGACATTGTTTACTGTCATCCCTGAGAAATGTGGTATTATTTACTGTAATCCCTGAGAAATGTGACGTTGTTTACGCTGAGTTTTTCTTTAAAGTTCTGATGAAATGTTCTGTTTTCAGGTCTGTCTGTAATAGTTTATACATATTTTTTTATCAAATAGTTGTAATTATTCAATGCCTGAAATTATAGATAAATTACACACAAATCTTTATCATGGGGAAAACTGAGACTCACATTCATTTATTTCTCTTCCAGGCCACGTGTGTCAGCAGCCTTGTGGATTGTCGGTCCAACATTGTCTAGCAGTTACAGTATTAGGGGGAAAATGAATAAAAACGCAATTTACAAACCAATCCTTGGTATTTTTCATTTTCTGTTCTTTCGTTTATGTGTTTTCTTGTGTAAGTTAAAATTTTGATTGTTTCAGGTTTTATACCTAACTACATTCATCAGACTGGATGTTGTAAAGATCTAAGATAAAAAAAATCAAAAAGAAGCTAGATAAGTTTAAACAGATTTTCAGACTGGATGTTTTACATTATTGGAGATTGGATAATAATAATAATAATAATAATAATAATAATATACAACATTTATATAGCGCCCTATATAATTTGTAAAATTACTCTAGAGCGCTTTACAACATATGGATAATAGTAATGGTTATAATTGTGAAAACAAAAAACAAAGGCTTACAATCACTTTTATACATTTAAGTAAGCAATGTGCACATAATTGAACAAATAAAAGGGTGGTATTTACATGACGTCTATACAAAGATTCTTAAATGAAGACGTGAAGAGGTGAGTTTTGATGTCCCTCTTGAACTTGGCCATGGTATTTGACTTTCTAATAGCAGATGGTAAGCTATTCCACAACGTAGCCGAAACCCTCCTAAAGCATTTGTTTCCGTAGGTCACAGNTTCATTAGTAAATTGGTGTTTACTTACATTTATCAAATACTGAATTTTTATCTAGATTTTTGATATAGTTTTTTTCATTTTGTTTTTTGCAGTAGCTTTTTATAAGGGCTGATGAAAATATTCAAACTATTAAAACCTGGGTGTAGACAATGGACATACAAAAATACCAGTGATATTTCCAAAAACAAATATAATCAAGATGATTCAGAATCGTGTTATGAATTTATCTAACGTACAGGATAAGCCGACACAATCATATATAAATAACTGAAGTCAGGTGTCTTTATCTGAGTGTTTCTCAGAACAAAATATAAGTTTTACTGCAAGATACTAGATATGTTCATGTATCCCTGGTCAGGGCCTGTATTCATGAAACTGTTCTCATGCTCAAGCATGGATTCTGTGCTCAATGAATCTTTCTTTAAATGTACTGAAATCGTGTAAAAAGGTAAAATAGTCCTGTGTTAACCTTTAAAACAATATTCGGTTTGTTTACATGTTTTGTTCTTTATTTATCACTGTAACAAGAAAATGGGCTTGAGCACAGAATCAGAGTTTGAGTACGAGAACATTTCATGACACCTATAAAATGATATGTAAAAACCCTTCTACTCATCTTCCAATCTTTTCTTCTTCTGCTGGATACCGAACTACATCCGATAGTGAAGTAGACATACAAAACTATTCAAACATTACTTTTTTTTGTTTTATTTATCTATTCATTTATTTAAAAAAAAAATCGGGGGGGGGGGGTTAGTTATCACTAAAAGAAGACAGTTTAAATACTCTAAGATAACTCGATACATTTAAAATCTGTTCCATATGTTCCCCAATGACCATATGTATTCCAAAAGGACTTATATCCTGATATAAATATTAACTTAATAATTCATATTTATTACTATATGTGATTTTTGGATGCAGAAAGTCCAGGACAGTGTAGAATTACACAGAAATATCTTGATATTTGTGATTATATTACTGTATGTCACTTACAATAGTCCTGAAGGTCCCAGGATCTCTACAATGTTAGCCCTTATAAACTCATTGTTTTAATTACTGTGTAAATTTAAAGCAGTACATATTTTGAAATCTCATATATTCATCAGAAAAAAGAATCATTGTAGGTTGTATCTATGTTTCAATGTGTCCAGCTAGGCAGAAAACCTCCATAAAGAAATGTTTTTAAGGTACACTGTAGTATCCAAGTGCTCAGTGTTTATCTCCATTGAAAGAAGAGTTCCAATCTGTTCAACATTTTTCTTATTTGGGGTTACTTGCCTTTTACTATAGCATTCATCATAATTTCAAGTTTTTGATAGAAAGGTAAACACACTCTAGATTGTATTTATCCCCTTTCCTAACTCATCCAAAACATGTCTTCATCTTACAGCATTTGCTACTCATTCTTATAATAAACATTTTGTTATCCCCCTTGATATTTTTTAAAATTTTAAAAGTCAAACAAGGTCATTCAGTTACTAGCTACTAGCTGGAGTTTTTGGATATTGAAAAAGAGGTCATATAAAACATCGGACCCCTGCGACCTTGAAATTGAGTGAAGATCATTCTTTGAACACTCTCGATCTTCATCTAGGCATGCTACTGGCCAAATATCATCACCCTAGGCCTCTTGGTTATTCAAAAGACATTTAAATTTTATGAAACATTTGACCCCTGTGACTTTGAACATGGATGAAAGCCATACATTTGAAAAAAATCACCTTGATTGCCCTTCATCCCAGCATTCTACTGGCCACATAGCACATCACTGTAACTTTTGGTTAAGAAGCCATTTTCATTTTTTTAACACATTTTACCCCTTTGACCTTGAATACAGGTAAAGATGATTTATTTTGACAAACTTTATCGCCCTCCTTCCCAGCATGCTACTGGGCTCTTTGCAATTCAGAAGTAGCAATATAAAAGTTTTCAACAAAGTTGACTCCTGTAACCTTGAATATTAATAGCCCTTCATCCCAGCATCCTACTGGCTAAATAACATCAACCTAGGCTGTTTGGTTATCCAGAAGATTTCTTCTAATAGTTTCTATGACACATTTGACATCCGATCTGGAATATTTGTGAAGTCTTTTAAAGAAAACATTTATGCTGGATGTACAAACAGACGCTGGAAAGGCACCATGACAATAGCTCACTTTGGGCCCACTTGTTCAAACATTTGTACCAGGTCTGATCCAAATCTGACCAGTAAAATTGGAAAAGAATTTTAAAATGTGTCAACCAATCAGAGGTCATGGTGGCCATTTTGGACTCCAAAACAAGCCAAAAAGGTACAATACTTGTTCAGAGCCGTGAGATAAACATTTGCAACACGTCTGATCTAAATATGACCAGTACCTTGAGAAGAAGTCCTTTAAAGAAGAAGTTGACAGACTGACGATGGATGCCATGGCACGGCAATAGCTCACTTGGTCCTTATATGCGGCTGTGAAGAACAATTCAGACAAAAGATTTCAGTTCTTTCTTCTATTCATATTCATTGACATGAACAATACATTTTACAATTAATGTTTTACAAATGAGTGAGACAGGGGTTCGGGACCATGTCCCCCACCCCAGTAGAGAAAAGGACTGCTTTTTTATGCAAGCCACATCCTCTGTGACTTTTCATACACAAATTTAGATGCCCAAAAATGTCGTGGACCCTACCTCCTTTCCAATAATATTTATTATTTATGAGGCGTAGTCCCAGAAAAAGGGATTTAGAAGCCATTTGTATTTTTTAGTTTATATATTTATCTATTTTTATGTTTTTCACGATTTGTGTGTAATCTTACTTTAATTAGTACATGGAAAAAAATGAAGCATGTCCAATAAGATAATCAGTCATACTTAGACAATTTGTAATATTACATCTATAATACTTTGAAAAGTTAAGCAGGTCAAGGATTAAGCACCCTCGATATCCAAGGGTTCCGCTCACTTTGGCTTTCTGTGAGCGTAACCCCTGGACATACCTCCTGTTACCAACCGCCTGTTGTAAGAGGCGACTAATGTGGGAATCCCCACAGAATTGACGATATTCTTTTTGTAATCCTTTACTTGGGGACGCAGAAGCGACCACCAAATTAAATCTGCTGCACCCATTGCAACATTTTGGATTTTATATATTTCTCTCTACTTCCTACAAATCTTTTTGATTCAAAGTGCCTGCCTTGGCAGTACCTCAATTTGGGCCTAAGTGTTCAACATTCGCTCAAATGAGGAAGGAAATGGGTTCTGTCCCCAGGCCGAGATATACCAAAGTCCTTCAAAATGACTGTTGTTATTAAGGGGTATTTAGGTTTGTTGTAAATTAACCCTCATGATCACAGGTGTCAAATGCGTTAAAACCTTGAGTGACTTCTTCCAAATAAGAGACCTACGGTGATGATGTTTAGCCCCTAGGATCCCGATGTGAAGGGCTAATATCAGGTGAGTGATACGTGCATATTGGGCCTCTTGTTTCCATCAGTTCACTTTTAGAATATGAAATATTCCAGGAGTGCAGAGAGCGCAAACCCCGGAAATTCGAGGATACCCATGGAATATGTGGTGACAGTATTGAAGGAAGATGCAAAGCTATTTTACTGGTATCGTATACAAAAAAAAGACTCAGATCATCGCAAGGCTAATACATTGTTCAGATGTGTTGATATTAGTGACAGGGCTTACCGTCATCAGTGAAATTGGTGAAAATGATTAAATATGTCATCACTGCTATGTGTGAAATTGTTTACTGTCATCACAGAGATGTATGACTTTGTTAAGTTGTGATACAGTGTTTAGGATATTCACTCAGAAGGAGAATGAAAACCAACGCGATTTTTTCAACATCTGTTCATTAATACGGAGGTACATGTATTTATTATTGTTTCATTTCATTTCAAAATATTTTATTAAATAAATCAGATTTATAAAGAATTGGGCAACATGCTAATGTATACTCTTCAAATAAACAACGAGTGTTAAACATAAGGTATAAATCTAGAGGTTATAGTTAGAACATTCACTTAGGATACAAGTGATACTGAAATATTTAAACAGAATTCCACTACATGTATGCATTGTGTGTGTAGTCAACTTCTGGTGGTATGCATACGATCGGGAACCGTCGGCACTTTCCGTAAACAAGAAAATATTTCCTCGTTTACGGAAAGTGCCGACGGTTCCCGATTGCACATGCATATTGACCCCAGACGTACTTTCGTTTTGTAGTTATAGTGTAGCCATCACGTGCGATATGACGCACAGGAAGCTGCACAATGTGTTTCTAGTTGTATGCCTTGAGTTTTAAGACGGTAAGTTGGAAACAAAGAACTCAAATTATATGTATAAATACATTCATATATTTACTTATAGTGGTGTAGTACTAAAGGTGTGTATATACATGTGGGTTTGCTAGGTCAGGTACACGTATATGCCTGGACATTGGTCGTACAACAAAATTAATGTAGTGATTCGTTTGACAGCTGTCGGATATTAATATATCGGTAATTTGTAATATGGATACGCATGCATTTATATTGCCTATTCGTTGTATGACTAATTCAGGTGAAACATATATAAGCCGGTACTTCAGACCACAGCTGTAGGGACCTTATAATTCGTTTCAGTTATATTTGGATCTAAACGGAGTAAACACGTTTATTACAGCTGTATTTGGACCTAATATAGCTGTAACATATTATCATGTTCCTTAACTGTGTTTCATACGTGATTACATGTGGATTTGTTTACCATGCATGAAGTACCTATGGGTGAATTAAGACGGGAATATGTGCTACGTACATTTAGTACATGTGTTACTATTTGTTTTCTTCCATGTCAAGTACAACAAATCGTAGATGTTATCACATTGTCATTTTCGTAACTACAGGGGAAGAAGGCACGTGGAGTTATCGGTTTTCGATGGGTACTTGGTGTGAAATAGCAATGGTGTAATGCTACACTCGATGATTGTAAGCATGGTGAATAGGCGCATGTCGGGCAGATACCGATTAAGTCGAGACATTTGTCTATATATAAATATAACTGCTCGTATCACAGATAAGTATTTCAGGCTGCAGGAGAACACGCACGCGTATCGTGTATTGATAACTCTAAAATAATCCATTAAACGCTAAAAATAAATCGATGTTACGTGAAGGGTGTAATATATGTCTATACAATTTAACAGCGTGTATGATTGCATTAGGCCTATATCGATCAGAGGACGGAGAAATAACACATCGTATAAATCTTACGTGCTCGAGTTCCACCGGTCATATTTCCATTATCCGGAATCTTTTTGAAAGCCAAGCGCCACAACAACTGAGTTCCAGGTGAGTGAAGCAGACGACGACAATGGCGCGTCGACCTGATCATCTTTACTGCGATATTGTTTTATTTCTGTACCTAATTTATTAGCCTTGTAGTAGGGAAACGCATTTATGAAAATAGTGTTGATTTCACTACCTTTTTTTCCAAATAATATGGCCGTACTGGACACACATATAATATCATCCGCAATATTCCAGGGATACGCTCGCTTTCGCTCTCTGCACCCCTGGACTATGTCCTAAAAGCAAAATTGAAGGCACGCGGCTAGTTATATGATTGGTCTCAGGTAAAAAAAAACTGACCAATCACTAAGGCTGATATCTGTCTTTTAAAGATTACAGAGGAGCGACACCCGACATTTAAGCCAGTCAATTTTACCGCTACGCGACTGAGAGATTCTTTTGATGTATATCAAAGGATTAAACTAGTTTTCTCGTCTCATTCACAAGGTGGTGCACACCGAGCCTTCAATTTTGCTATGACATATCCCAGGGGTGTAGAGAGCGAAAGAGAGCGTAAGGTTTTCTGGAGTATCGAGGATAATACAATAATGGTAAATGCTTTTCAAATGACGCCATACTCCCAGATTTAAGACAATGCACACTTTGTTCTTCACTATACATTTTATGTTGACAGCAAATACACACTATGGGAGGGGCAAGCGTAGAAGCCGACTCTTCAGCGACAAAAGAAAATGGAGGGTTTCTTCAAAATATCAATGACTGTCTGGGTCTACAAAAGAAGATGGCAGCTGTTCAACAGTATGTTTCAGACCATCCAATCATCAGCCTCTTCCTGATGGTTACCATAGTGATGTGCAGTGTACCGTTTTTCTGTTTCTTTGCCTTTGTATTCGCTGCCAGCATATTTGGTTTTACCGGATTTGTCATCTTTGAAGGTAAATTAAAACTAGAGCTGAAAATATTTATTTCAATAAACAATGACAATACGAATAGTAAAATTTCGGTCTTGTAATACAAATGCTACACTTCTGAACAAAAAGGGGACTTACATCTTGCCGAGAAGTGTATACTTGTTTCACTCTCTCAGTATGTCGAACTCTTGGAGCACATTGTAAGCATTTTTTTCTTACCTGGAACAGCATCATAACCTTACGTCCCTGAACCATTGCTGGCGACCCCGAATCTGTGTGATACTCTGCTTGTTCTAATAATGCATGACATCGCCCTGAACTACGACAAAGGCATTCGAGCTGATTATATACACCCTCCGCCCATTACTAGAGTTAAGTCTTCCAAGAGGCATGGCGTTAGGTGTCATTATTATGCGACCTTGTATTACAGCAAGAAGCGTACCATGACGTCACAGTGCGTTCAGTCGTACGACCTACACGAAATTGTGTGACAATTATAAGCTAAATTGTTGACAATTAAAAGATTAAATGGAAGTGATGCCTCTTTTCACTCCGAACCTGCCAGTTGTAGCCCCCCTAGCGTGTCTATAATGACAGATTCAGCTGATTTTGTACGAAATCTGTTGTAATCCGGTATGGTCTTGGGGAAATATGACGTACTGTGAAAGTTTGTTTGTGATTTTCGCGGACACGTAAGTTTGTCCCTTGGTCCTAATATAACTCTTTACAAGGTAGGACTCATATTGTATCACTATATGACTGGTAAATATTAGTACCATGGGCTGGTCATCCTTATAACCATTGGTTCCTAGTTCAGCTGTTGAGTATTGTTCTCATACACCCGGGGCCCGTATTCATGAAACCGTTCTCATGCTCAAGCATGGTTTCTGTGCTCAAGCCAGCTTTCTTATTACTCTCCTTTATCATGTCAACGATCAAAAAGTCAATTGTAAATATTGAAAACAGTATTCGGCTTCAAGTCTCTTATTTTTCCCCCAATAACTTTGATAAAATAAGATCTTTTAAATAACTTAAAACTAGAACAAGAAATTATAGGCTTGAGCACAAAATCCATGCTTGAGCATGTGAATGGTTTCATGAATACGGGCCCCGGGCTGTTGTAATAGTTCCTGGTTGCGAATATAGTTGGTGATGAGAGGTAGCATTTGTTTAACTCTGGACACAGTTGTATAACGCCTTTGGTTTCGCCGGATGCTAGTCATTCCGCTGTATCAGCATCCTCGATACTCCAGGGGTAACGCTCACTGTCACTCTCTTTACCCCTGGAATATGTCATAGCGAAATCGAAGGGACAAGAAGACTAGTTTGAACCTTTGATGTACAACAAAAGAATCTCGCGGTTGCGTAAAGGAAAAAAATTACTGACTTTGAAGTCGGGTGTCGCTCCTCTGTAGAGATTGGTAAGTGTTTTGTTTACCCGAGACCAATCAAATAGCTAGTCGCGTGCCTCACCCTAGAGTATCGAGGATGCTGTATCTGGATTTGTGTAAGGCGACTTGGTTCATTTACCGTAAAAATACTTGTTTTAGCGCACTCAAATTTTAGTTTATTATCGAATTTTAACATATAAGCGCATTGATCAATCGGCGTACTCCAAAAATGTGCAATTGAGAGCAATATACAAGAACTTCAATCAGCGCATTCATATTTTAGATTACCGGTGAAATATGTACGTTTACGGTATTTGGCAGTCAATAAACGGACCATTTAAAGTTGATTTTCAATTATCTTCTATTCTTTTTAAAGCAGTTGACAATGTACTGCACGACATGTTCTTAGAAAAGCTAAAAAAAACTAAGACCGCTACTGGAGTGGTCAGGTTCACTCCTCAGCCACCGTCAAATGCGTGTCTCGGTTGAAGGCAAACTATCTCGCATGCCGCGGTTAAATTTCTATTATTCCAATTAAGATCAGAGCACAAAGAGACGACCAAATGCTGCAGTAAACATGAGAAAATTAGGAACACTTCCCGCTTAAGAACTTAAGATAGGGTTTAACGCAAGAGAATGTTACAACCGCGACGGAGAATAAAGCACGACACTTTTAGCAGTTAGACGATCAAATATATTCAATATCAACTATATTGGAAGATTTAAAACCCAATGTGCTTAAAATCAATAACAGCATTTGCAGTTAAGACAAATTTCACGCTTTCGTGAAGTCTTCACATCGACAAATCTTATCGTTTATGGAAAATGCCGACGGTTCCCAATTGCGACTGAAGTTGACCCTTGGAAAGATTATAAATGAAAAATCTGCGTCATTGCTCCAAATCCAACAAAAAAATCACATCCACTTTTGAATACGCTTAAGTGTGTTGTCATCTTAGATCGGTTCTTAAGATATTTGGGAAATTTTCAAATATGTTTAGGTAGCTTCATCTTCAAAAATTGTAAATCGTGGGAGCCGTTCGTCTTTGGAAATTGTACATCTTGGGACCCGAGGAGTATTAATGATATGTTGGAATATGTCTTGGCCTCCAAGCCCTGCCAGAAAGGTGGAAAGAGTATACACTAGCAATCCTATATATACGAGGTTGTTGAGAGGCTGTCTGCCTACCTGTAAATTATACATACATGTATTCCACAACTTGTCGGCACTAAACGCGAGTAACGTTCTTGCTAGCTACCACATTTGGCTGTGCCATTGAAAACCATTTTAGAACCTTTGTCCAATTTTCTCTCAATTTATACCGGTTTTTACCAAGGGATACATGTAATGTTTTGATGATCACAGGCTATTAGCGATCCCCATTGTTGCTGATAAAAGTGATTTTTCAATGTGAATTTATGTTTTATAATTTACTTGTCCCGTATTCGTGAAATCGTTCTCGTGCTAAAGCATGGATAATGTGCCCAAGCCTTATTTCTTGTTGCGATTATAAATGATTGAAAAATCTTATTTTGTCAATGATTTTGGAAACAATTGAAGAGACTTAAAGCCGAATATTGTTTTCAACGTTTGCTATCACCTTTTTGATCGTTTGACATGATTTAAGTGAGTCACAACAAAGCTGGTTTGAGCACAGAATCCATGCTTGAGTATTAGAATGGTTTCATGAATACGTGCCCTGCTGTTTCTGCATGTGTGTACGTTGGTATTGTCTCGAAAAGGAAGACGGTTGCTCAGAGACGAACCAATTTGCGTCATGTACTGCAAGGTATCACAAAGGTGCTTAATATGCGTTTTTCATTTTATATATTGTACATTCGTAAGATATTGCACCAAATATCAATGGCAGACATAGTTCTATAAATGATATTACTTGATTGTTGACGTCGTCATCATTACGTGGTTTTGACGTCATCATTACGTGGTTCCGACGTAACTTTTGTGTTGTGTATTTTAAGGTGTGGTCCTGTTGTTCGCCTCCTTGGTACTGTTTTGGGCAGTGGTCCTGATGGGACTACTATCCATCGGACTCTCCACCTCCGTTGTCCTCGGATACTTCACATTCAGGTTTTCTTGGAGCATGGTGAATAACGTTTCAACAAGTATACCACTGCCAGAATGTCTTGCATCCAGACTACCTGACTGGGCCACCATACATAAAGAATGTAAATAATGCTGACAATATTTTCCATTTCGAAGCAGTGGTTCCTTTGATTTGATCAACAATGCTAACCTTCATTGTGTTATTTCGAAAATGGTATATAACGAGTAATAGAATTACTAACGAGCACTTTACGCCAAGGGTTTAATGCACATATTTTATATTTGCATAACACAGTCTAGCATTATTTTTAATACCGGTAAAATTAATATTTTTTTATGCCATGTTTATGAATCTCGTTTTATCTGATGTACTTATTGAAAAACGTTATTTATGATGTACGTTTCAGTCGCTGAAAATGTAATAAAACTGTTAATACAACTATGATGATATGCATAATTGTTTATTGGTGTAGATGTAGTAATGTTATAATCGATGTATGAACATCAGTAAGGGTATGTATTATTAGATAGATGAACTTCTTTTGATGTTTATGTTAGCATAAATGTATAAATGAAATTAGTTATATCATGTTGTTACTGTGTTGAAGTTCGATGAATAAAAAGCAGAAATATTTTCAATATTTGTTATTTTTTCTATTTTGAAGAGTGGTGTCTGTCTCTACTGCTTTCATTCTACAGTAAAAGGTCCTTTTTTCACTAAATAAAGAATCGTTATGGAATAGCCTGCACTACCTGTGGACTATTCCTGTGGAACCTTGTTAACCCTGACACTTGAAGTTAAAATAAAATTCTTTAAAATTTATAAAAGTGGAAACATATTTGTGTAAATCAAGATATAAAATTCCAATACCAACAAGATTAGTGTGTCTAGTATATACTATGAGGCTAAACCAATCGGGTTTCAGTTCAGCAACTGATAATGGTTGATGAATCGGTGTTGCTTATACAGAAACACAAGATTGAAGAATGCATGCTTTGATAACATTCTGATATTAAAGTACCGGTAAACAATTACAGCATTTAGAGTCATTTTAAGGGAAATAACCCTTAAGTGAGAAAACTCTATACAAAATTATGTAATCTCAGCATTATGCCAATCTGGGCCATTTTCGTTTAAACGGTTGAACCGGTTGGACCAAAGTTGTTTGTTGATGAAATAAGGTCGGACCTAGTAACCTGATGCTGCTTTCAGGCGAGCTTTGACAAAGCCTTTTCAAGGCCTGCATCAACATTTGCAGGTCCGCCAGGATTTATACCCGAAAATGTTACATTTAAAGACTGACAACCTGGTTGTGCTCCGCATAAACGAACAGGCCCCTGGTCTCTGCGAAGAATAACGTATAGATAGCAAAACAAAATATAAGATCAGGTCTTAAGGTGATACATTGATTTATTGATGTTTTTATTTTTCTCGTCGCAGACGGTAGCCTCTATACTTCTAAGCCTACATCATTCTTGTGCATTTATGGGGCTATTTATAGATGGGGTATCTTAATACAAACATACTCTATGCCTGGCATACAACATCATTCACATCACTCACACATTCACAAAAGAATAAAATAATAAATCAATTCAAAATACAACACATAATTTGATTCAAGGCAAAAGAATGTTCATCTCTTGTACCGTATGCTAATACACTGTATATTATTTACAAACTGGAAATCAACAAAATTATACTATTAGTGTAACAAAACGAGTATTTAGTTGTAGTCAGATACATTTAGCACTTTTGTCATGATACAGTTGTCTTACTATCATAATGCCTCTTCAACTTCCTGTTGGTACTGAACATATCATGTGAACCATGGTATAATTGCAAACTTGAAAAGGCGTCAGTTATTCATTTGAACAAACTTAATAGCCCCTCATCCCAATGAGCTTTGTGCCAAATATCATGACCCTTATTTCAATGGTTCTTAACCCTTTCATCACTGTAGACTATAATGGACTCACCCAGATAAATGTATAGTAGAGTCTACTAAAGTTGCACAGTGGTAAAAGGGTTAAGAAATTGATTAAAGAAAAAGAAAATTGATGGCAGCCGATGGATGTCGTTCTAGTCATAGAGCACAACCTTGGTCCTTCCGACCGAGTAACCTTAAAATATGTCAATAGCAACTTTTACATGAAACAAATGGTAAACATTTTGATTTTAGAGTTATATGGTACAGTAAACAATACACTTCTGTGCCTTTGTTTACCTCACAGGAGTAATGCAACTTTCAAGTTATAGTAAACTGGCATGCATCAGTACTTAATTAGAGACTAATTCTTTTGTAGTTTATTATACATGTATAAGCATGCTTTCTGACATTGTCGACTTCAAACTTGGATAGAACGAGGTTTCTGCATCATTCACATAGTTCATGACCTTTTTTCATTCAGGACACCCTGTACCAGAACACAATATATTGCAGATATGCATATCTATCAATTAATATATGAACCCAACATTTCTTAATGTTTTGAAGTGTACATGGTACAGTACAGAAATAAGTAGACATGATTATGCGTTCGTAAAGTTCACCTTGTAATAGCAACACCCATCTTTGTTAGCCAAGGGTTTTGATCAATTTACACATATTTCTTCTATAGAGAAAAGTACTGGGATCATAACCTTGATAAGTGAAAAATGCATAACATCCAATTTCTTAAGACTTAAACATATAATATATAAAATCATCATAAAAATACTAGAAGCACTGGGTATAAATAACAGATTTTAAAAACATGTTATCAGTATATTACATCCCTCGCATCAGAAAAAAACGAACAAAAGAAACAAAAAAAAACCAATCACTTGCCATTTGTTGGCCTACTGTGACAAGATGGATCATAAATGATAAACATTCCCAGCAAGATTTTTTTTTCCGTATTTGAGACACAACCTTATTTTAAATGTATCGAAAATAGGCAATTTAATTTTGAATTTTTCTCAACTCATAATTTAATAAAAATTTAATTTATCTATCATATGTGTACAAATGAAGTATATACATAGGTATATATGGACCTCACACAAATTCTCTACTACTTAAATGGAAGGTGTATTGCACCAAAATATGACCGCAGGAACATTATAATCAGCCGTTCATATGTACATGAAGGTTCATATGTACATGAAGGTTCATGAAGGTTCATATGTACATGAAAGTTCATGAAGGTTCATATGTACATGAAGCAGAATAAACAAAGTGTTACCGATATTGACCACATAGAACGTGTGGCTCCTATACAAATACATGTAGCAAATATTAATATACATACACCAATGTTGATTTGTATGAGGGAGATGGGAATAAGTACAAAGTAAAATACAACAATATCTGCGTTGTACAAATCTTCATCGGATAACTTCAATGGTCTCATTGATCAAAGAGTTCAAATGTAATTGGAAATTGGCAGTTTCCTAAATTCAGTTGACAACTGAAAACTTAAACTTTCATTAAAACATGAAATAATTAAATAACACGTGTAAGTTTACAGACTAAAAGTATCAGTGATATCGGCTGTTGAAAGGCAGAGGTGAATATTATACTTGTCATTTTAAAATCTGTTTCTAAGAGGGCTGACATTTCCTCCATTAAGTTTCTGAACACGAAAAGAAAACAGAGATATGAAATTTCTAGTTGATGAACCCAAAAAGAAAAATTATTTTATATTTTTTTTTATCATAAAGTATTTTTTTCTTCTCATAAAGTAGTTATCAAATTGACAAAATACTAATTAGGATTTGACAACACTCGTCTGTAATCACAGTCTCACAACTTTCGTACACAAGAATACTTATCAATAACAAGCAAAACTATGTTTAGCATGAACCTGACTATGTGGTCTTCCACGTTGAATGATAATGCTGATGCAGCAATATTGACTCCTGGGTTTGGGTGAATATTCAGTTGATGTACTTCACATTTGGTAGGGGAGGGAGTGGGGGGGNTAATTGCAAAAACTTAATGTTGATGGAGATGCTGACAAAGTCAATGGACCATGAATGATAGGTCGCATCCAGCATGTAATGCATGTGTTAAGATGATCTACCCAAGATGCATCTATGGTCCAAGTTTGGTTGGTCTAGCACTTTTACTTTCAGCGAAACTAACGCAAAAACCTTTTAATGTTGACGCTGCTGCCGTCGCTGGAAAATCAACACCTTAGTCTCGCTTCCGCTACTTAGTGGCATCAAGACAACAACTGCAAGAATCTTTGTCATGAAAATACCATTTGTCAAAGTATTGTTAAAATAGCAAATTACCAACAAGGTAACTGGGAAACTTGCTGAATGGAGCTTACAGAACACTGCAGCCAATTTTGATCCACCGTTAGAAAATGAATACCAAAAGTTTGTACAGATAATTTTGTAATAATCCTGATTGAACAAAAGCACTTGATTTTATCACTTCATAAACAATAGGCTATCATACCTCACCATTGTTGTTTACAGGGACAATGTATAGGTTATATGTCATCTATACTGCACAAGCTATACATAGAGTTAAGTAAGAACACCAATGTAAGTAACAGACATATAACACACATTTGAAAAATAATATATTAACTCATTCACCCCTTATGAGACATTTGAACTCTTCTAATTCAAAAGTTGGAATAGTTCATTATGAAATTTCAGGGGTGGATAAGTGAAGGTAAAGAGTCCTGCCATCAATTCTACTGTTTACAGATATTGAAGAGTTATTTTCCTGTTAAATTTATGTTACTTCCTCTATATGTTCACACTAACACAGCCCTTTTTAGGAAGTCAGAATGTTTTTTTTTTTTTAAATTTCTGTTAATGTTTTAGAAAAGAATTAATATAAAACATATTATGACGGTAGGTAGCCCAGTGGATAAGCTTGCTCCTGTTTGTTATCAAGCAGTCAAGAGACTGAATCAATCTCTCTGTCATGGAGATGGTTTTGTGAAACAGAGGAAATTCTGTAGGAAATGGATATACAACTCCAAGTCAGAAAAATGCTAATCAAATCGGAACCGATACAATAAAAACGATGGAACTCTCTTCCTTAAATGTTAACCATGATACAGATATTTCATCTTCACAATGAGGTCAACCAGTTTTGATTGGGAATCTACCTACCAGGTATATGTTTTCTAAATCAAATGCAGAAATTATATGTTACCTTACAAACAATTTTTTATTTTTGACATTTTACATTAGCAACATTTAGATTTTGTGCTTACATACAACCTCCTGCCATAACAAACATTTTGTAAGCACCCACACACAAAATCCTGAAAACATACTTGGCTATATCTATGTACACAAAGATTATATTAATTTTAGCCTTGAACATCTTACAGGTGTTAAATCTACTTGGGAAGATAACAGCAATAGACTATGCATGTCACATCAGCTATAAATAGAACATGAAAATATCTGAGCAAGACCAATTCCCTATCAAAGCCAGTCTACCTCTTTGTCACGTTCTGAAGATGATTTGCTGTTTTGTTTTTTTGTTCTAAGTCATGTTCAGATTTTTTTTTCTGTTTTGTTTTTACAGTTACCAAAGTTGCACACAAACATTTTAATGTAGAAATGTGAAAATAAGCACAGTACGAAAGCATACAGCATTTTGATAACGAAAACAAAATCACGTGTTTCAATATTTTGAAAAACAGTCATACATTTAAAAAAACCTCAATATTCTTTAAATGAGATGGAATGTAAGCAGTTTTGACGCCGTTCACATAAATGCAGTAGAGAACTCTTGGTGTCTACTTTATAATGGACAGCCATGGCTACTATAGAATCAATGTGACGCCTAACTGTCGTCAAGCTGGAGGCGTAAGCAGTATCAAACATGTAAAGAACGGTCGACTTTGGTTGAGATGTGGTGACCTTGGGATGGTGTGGTGCGAAGCGTTGACCTCAAATTGGACTGGTGGTCTGAAGCATTGATCTCTCGGATGAGTTGTGTGGTGGTTAGTTCGTTGACCTCAAATTTGGACTTAAGGTGTGAAGTAATGATCCCGGATGAGTTGGACTTATGGCGTGAAGAGCTGATCTTTGATGTGAATATTATATTAAACATTGACATTTGATTAGCTGATGGTGTGAAGCATCAATATTGGATTAGCTGATGGTGTGAAGCATCAATATTGGATTAGCCGATGGTGTGATGCAATGACCCTTGATGATGTGAAGTGTTGATCTTCGGTGGGATGTGAGCTGTCAATTATTGAGGTAAATTTTTACCACATGATTACCGCGTTATGCAATGAATGTACCTGTGTCACATATTATTGCATATTACCTATGTAATAACACCCACTGTGATGTAGATGAAATTTGAATACTTGTAGAACTTATTAAAGATGACATTTAAATGTGTTTTGCATTATTTTGGAGCTAAAAAATAAAGTTCAATTTATTTAGAAATTTAAACATGTTCAAAATATACAAGAATATATATTAAATGAAGCATTAAGTTTCAAAACATTTTCAAATGCCTCCATCTTCCCACCCAAAATGGCTTTATGCTGCTAATGCTAATTCCTCCTGGACAAAACTCAATTTGACAAAACCAAATATTGGGCCAGAAATAGCCCTGAGCATCGACCTTGATGTGTGATAAGTTGACCTTGGATGTGATGATGATGTGAAGCGTTGACCTTTTACACAGCCCATTTAAAACATTCACTATGAGTTGGACATGAGGTGTGAAGCATTGACTATGAGAGGGACGCGTGGTATCCATGGTAACCATGGATAGGAGCAGATACACATAATTATTTGTTCTTCAGACCACACAGAGGGAAGTCAAAACTATGATCGGTCATCAGTCATTTCCAAGAATTGGGCGTAAACATCACGAGTACACTCCCCTTTGGGGTTGAAGACAAATTTGTAGTAACTGCCATCTGCACAAACCACTGGAAACAAAAAATAAAAAATACCTTTAAGTTACATTGATGGTACCAGGTAAAGACACATCTACATTATGCAGCATTTATATAATGGCTAAAAAAGATTTCAACCAAAAGAGGTTAAAAGTAATTAGAAAGCAAGACCAAGACCATTATTTTGGTTTCTCCATTTTCATGTCATTGCATGTGTGAACACATCATTGGAATAAAAGACAAACGTTTGAACCATCCTACAGCACATGTATGAGAAACAGTTGTAGTAATGATTACAAGATGTCAAGTTAAGGATAATTCACGGTTATTCGCAGTGATAATCCTGTATCCAATTAGAGGATCTGAGCTTTTCATAAATACCACTGGGCTTTGCGCTGGTGACCTAAATCTACTTATATTTAGTATTCAGTAGGGAAACAAAACAGACTACATTCTACATAAAAAAATGTCACTACTCAGTCTTGGTAGTCATATATTTATATTTCCACTGCAACTCCCTCTATAGAACATTACCAGAAGAAATTGTGTTCATAGAGATATGAACAAAAATTCATCAGCATTATTTTGAAGCTTCTCATCCCACCTTGCATAACAACCCTTAGAATCAAACGTTTTGGGGATGTTAGGTTGTTCCAGGAATCTTGTATGCACTGACAACACAGACACTTCAATATCGAAAATATAAGGGAATATCTATATTTAGGTCATAATAAGTATTCTCTAAAAAGTCAGAATGTTAATATAAGGATTGAAAAGCATTTTTTCAATCATGTCCATAATTTCTTTTAAATTTGTGTACCAGGTTCAATATTCAATTAAATCTTTGGGGGGAAAAATTGAAAAAAAATCCCCATATGAATGCAAATATAAGCAGGCTTCATTGTAACCGATTTGCCTTCATACTATCATGAAATTGATAAAGTGCCACTCAATCCTTATGTGAATGCAACAACATACCAATCACAGAGTTGGTGTCTGCCCCAAAGGCACACAGACATCTAGCACCACCGGGTACCTGGAACTTCGAGAAACTCCACGTAGAGCTGAAGTATTTGGGCAAGAAACTGGCCGATCCTATGCTGTTAAACAGAGAAAGCGTACATGTATGGAGTACCTGTTACAGTAACTTGCGAAATGCTATATATCCTCGAAGACAATGATCAGGTATCGGTACCAATAAAACTTTCCCTGCTTTTTCTCAATCTTGCGTAGATTTTTGTATTTTTGTGAAAATGATGTTACTATAGATACTGCAATATCGGGACACTTTTTCTTAAATGACATATTTCTATATCTCAATCTTTAATTCATTATATTTCATGAAAATGAAGTTACCATAGCAATTAATTCAGTTTCATTTTTGTATTATTTTACGTCCCGTTGACAATTTAAGTCTAATTCAGTGTCAAAGATTTACTTTCGAAATAATAATGATATACATCTATAGTCTGGTATGAATTTATCCTTCATTACCTTAACTGTTTGTTTTTCTTCGAATCCTCTGTAGAGAAAATATGAACTGTTCCATGGTCACTAGCCACACACAGATATGTCGAGTCTTGATTGAAATTAATGCTGCGGAAATATGATAGAAATTCAAATTCATTAAACAGCCAGTGTACCCAATAATATTATTGAAGACATGATATTTGACATACAAAAGTTATCATATGAAGACTACCGGTAAGAACAATAAAACGACATATTTTGTTCATAAAACACAATAATAATAATGATACTTTATTTTTAGAGGGTACAACTCATTCAATAAAGGCTAATCTCCCATGAGGCCCTCTTTAAAGAGGTACACAAACAGATTAACACACATATGTTTGTATCACAACAAAATAATCAATAATCAACATGCACTCAATAATATTCGTTATAGTACATAAACATATGAGAATAGTTGTACCGAAGAATAATAGATGGATAGAAGAAAAGAAACATTCTTCTTTTAATGATATGTCATAGTTATTTTTCCATCAAGTATTGGTATCATTATCCTCACAATTAGTGGATGTTAGGATCGTTTATCAGAGGTATCTACACATTGATAACATCTGTTGTTACCTGCAATCAATACAAGTGTTGCAAATCAGTATAAGGTTTGGTGAGTATGAAAAATACCCCAGTAATACATGCATAGAAAGTGAAAATGTTGCCAGAATGGCAGATCAATACCCCCCGTCTGTGCCAAGAACTGTAGGAATAGATCTTTTGAGAATATTTTAAACGAAGGACCATAACTCAAACATACTTTATTCTCATCCACTGTTGGGAAAGGTTGTTTTTTCAAGAATATAATTTCATTCACGTCCATTCAATGTAAGGAATTTGTGAACTAAGTACGAATCAAATGGGTGCAGAACTGTGGAAGGTTGTTCAAGCTGAAGAACAACTCTTTACAAATGGATTCTGATGTTCATTACATATTATCAAAACTTGACCGTCACATACCAATAAATGTGTGCGTTGTTGGCTCCTCTTCTCAATTCGTGTAGTTGGAGGCCTGATATCGTGTCAAACACTCGTATAAGAGTACCCTGTAGTTAAACATATACATAGGATCAATCAAAGTAACCATCGGACTAACATCTTTTGATCAGCTTAAAACTGACCCTCCAGAACTTGACCTTTGTAACACTGATTTTCAATTTTCATTTTTCATCAATGATCATATTACAGCATTTATTGAAGTAGACTTGTGCCTTTTATATCAAGTCTGAGAAAGTCAACACTTCTGTATTATCTGTTGATATAGCAAGTAGAGTACCTAGTACATTGAGACTCAGAGACAGCCTACCTTCTCTGAGAATTTGGCTAGTTGGTTAGTGCCCAGTAAGTTGAGACTCAGAGACAGCCTACCTTCTCTGAGAATGTGACCAGTTAAGTGTCCTATAAGTTGAGAGATGGAGAGCCTACCTTTTCTGATGAAGTTGCTAGTCTAGTGCCTAGTTAGTTTAATGAAAAAGAGAGCCTTACATTTCTGGTGACGTGGCCAGTCCAGTGCTTTGTTAGTTGAGAGATACAGATAGAGAGATAATCTATCTTTTTCAGAAGATGTGGCCAACCTTGTGCCCTGTAAGTTGAGTGCGAGTTATGCCCTGTAAGTTTAATGAGTGAGAGAGTCTTACTTTTCTGCTGACATGGCCAGTCCAGTGCCCTGTATGTTGAGAGGTAGAGATAGAGAGATAGCCTACCTTTTCAGAAGATGTTGCCAATCTAGTGCCCTGTAAGTTAAGTGCGAGGGAGCTGAGTGGAGCCTCATGAGCTGCAATATCAAGAGGGGATTTTTCTGTGTTGGCCAGGTCAACAATCTGTACATGGCCAGTTTTACGTCCAGGAAAAGTGAGCAGTGAGTTATTGCTGTTTGGGCACATCACACACAAACCTACAAATAACACATCATTATAAAGTTTTTACATTTAAAACCAGCTACACAACCATCTTATTTTAGAAATTCATAACTCTTTCAAAAACTCCATCAATAACCGCAAAATATGTGTATCTTCATAAATAAAATAAAATAAATATACAACATTTGATATAGCGCCCTATCTAGCTAACATAAGCCACTCTAAAGCGCTTTGCAGTACATAGATATACAATTTAATACAATGAATACAATTAGCATATACATTAATCAATACAATTTTGAGGAATTCACAGTAGCTGCCTTATCAGGCGCTATCTTCTAGTCCTATACCACCTGGGTAATATCTCCCTATGTATGTATGCCTGCATGTGTGCAGGAGATGTATTGTGTTCTGTTTGTAGTGGGACCGTACTTCCAACGGTATCATCTATAGTACCACTTCACTTGAATGCCACAGCACAGATACCGCAACACCCACCCCAGACCATTTTATACTGAATATTTCATGCGTACGACGACTTCGGGGATGGAACCCCGGCCGCCTGCTTGGAAGGCTCGAGTGTTAACCACTCGACCAATCCGCCCATTAGGAAATCAATCTACTATGATTACAACACAAAGCTTACACCTTGATACACAGATCCACAAAAAATGGAACTACTTCTGAATGTATAAAATGTATCATATCTTCCCTGCTTTTGGAGGTTGGGGTGTATTTTGGTGTATTGTTAGCCCAGATGAACAAGTTTTGCTGAAATCGTCCTAGTAGTTAAGGAAGAGATGTGACAAAGATTTTTAGGTCACCTGAGACAAAGTCTCAAGTGACCTATTGCGATCGCCTTTTGTCCGTCGTCGTTCGTCGTCCGCCGTGCGTCGTGTGTCCGTAAACAATTTACATTTTCGACTTCTTCTCCAAAACCCCTGAACCAATTTCAATGAAATTTTGCAGGGACCTTCCATGGACAAAGGTCGACAAAAATAGTTGCCGGTTTAGTCCTACGCCACCAGGGGCCTGAGAGGCGGGGCCAAAAGGGGTCAAATTGACTAAAATTTCAAAAATCTTCTTCTCAAGACCCAGATATGGTAGAATCAAATACTCTTCATAGATGGAAGGGTCTTAAGGTGCTTTACCGAAATTGTGAATTTC